>NC_056727.1:512882185-513194772 GCF_019279795.1 Protopterus annectens | reverse complement strand
ACATAAGTGATATATAGTGGATCGCCGTCATATGCAAACATCTGCCACAGATACACAAGTTGGTCATAGGAACAGGGAATGCTATGGCAATAAAGACCTGCAAACAGTAGAACAGCACAACAAATATTGTGCATCCAACAATTGAACATATGGGTGTAGAGGTCAATACTAGGCTTCTTGCCCCAGGGAATGGCAGCTCAGCCAGAGTGTGCTTGGCATCTGCATCCCCAGGATAGTAGGCTACTGTGCCACTGTAAAGTAGGTCACAGAAGGTGACATGTGAGGCTAGTGAGCTGTGCCTTTGTCAAGCAGGGGCACCGTGGAGGTCTCAGGGATTGAATGTGCTAAGCCACAGCCATGTTGTCGGTGTGTGCTGTGAGAGGGTTGCTGAGGATCTCTGACAGTAGGTGTCCGTCAATAACAGACTGAGGGGAGCCCTACCTGCATTCTCTGGGCGATTCCACTGTCAACACTGTGTTGTAATGAGTATGTGTGAGTGAAGTGCCGTGCTGGAACCGTCCACAGATGTCCTCCCTCTGTGGGCTACAGCTCTGCAATGTAGTAGGTCGCTCTGTCTGTTGAACGGCGCATATATGGCCGGTGTACAGCTGACAGGTGTCTTGTTGTGGAGCAGTCATGGGTATATGTGGGATAGCATGACCAATGCAAACTGTACACATGCTCATAAGATGCAAGTGTCAAGGATTATGCTGATTGGCCAGTATAGTCCTCCAGCATGGGTCCTCTGAAGTCATCCACCCCAGTCTACACAAGTGTAGAGTCTGCTTGTGCTAAACACAGTTTGTGTGCAGTGACAACCTTGCCTAGGGGTGGAGATGGGATATGGATGTCCAGGGAAAGGTGGACATGGGCAGGTATCAACAATGGTGGTCTACCTCTGGTGTGGAACAGTGAGTACCCACGTTGCAGATGGACAGGTGCAATATGTATTAACCCATGTGGCTGTGGTGTGTGGTTCTGCCATAGCACATGGACCCACAAATTGTAGTGGCGGTAGGGTAAAGTGGTAGAGGCCTGAGTAGTTCTCACACACAATATGCCTGTACCTGATGTTAACAACTGGAATGGTGTATGTGAATACCTGCATATTCTGGCACTGTTCCCAGGGAAGCTAAGTGTGTGTCCTGGATGTGGGTGTGGTGTGCTGGGCTGGTTGTGTTGTGTGTTACAGGTCCTGTGGTCCCAAAGCATGGTATAGAACATAACCTGCCAGTGCGATGTGCATATCTGACCCTGATGTAGGTGGCTGCAAATGCATATATATGCTATCCCCCACCTGACAGGTAGTACGACATCTACAAACCTCTGTGGAAATGAAGATGTCAGCACCCTAGAAATACTACAGGTGCAGAACAGATGCCCAGTAATTCGGATAGTGCGCCCTGCTAATGCATCGCCCTCAAGTGTCATAATATAGTTAGGTAGGGGTTCGAATCCTGCAAACGCTTAGTGTGTATGTGTGTGGGTGAGTGAGGTTTGTGTGTGTGAAAGGCTGTGAGAGGGAAATGTTCCTTTTGGCAACTGGGAGAACACACTACAGGATGCACACCCCCCTTTCTAAACACAGATGATGTCAGCACCCTATAAGTAGAGCAGGAGAAAGGACGCCGCCTACTAATGCGAATAGCGCGCTCTGCTAATGCATCCGTCTCAAGTGTCATAACATAGTTAGGTAGTGGTTTGAATCCTGCAAATGCCAAGTGTGTGTGTTTGGATGGGGGTGGGTTATTGTGTGTGTGTAGATATGTATGAGAGAAATGTTCCTTTTGGCAACTGGGAGAACACACTACAGGATGCACACTCCCCTTTCTAAACACAGATGATGTCAGCACCCTATAAGTACAGCAGGAGAAGAGAAGCCTCCCAGTAATGCGAATAGCGCGCTCTGCTAATGCATCCGTCTCAAGAGTCATAACATAGTTCGATAGTGGTTTAAATCCTGCAAATGGCAAGTGTGTGTGTTTGGATGAGTGGGGTTATTGTGTGTGTGCGAATATGTATGAGAGATGTGTCCCTTTTGGCAACTTGGAGAACACACTACAGGATGCACACTCCCCCTTTCTAAACACAGATGATGTCAGCACCCTATAAGTACAGCAGGAGAAGGGACACCTCCCAGTAATGCGAATAGCGCGCTTTGCTAATGCATCCGTCTCAAGTGTCATAACATAGTTAGGTAGTGGTTTGAATCCTGCAAATGCCAAGTGTGTGTGTTTGGATGGGGGGGGAGTTATTGTCTGTGTGTGCAGATATGTATGAGGGAAATGTTCCTTTTGGCAACTGGGAGAACACACTACAGGATGCACACTCCCCTTTCTAAACACAGATGATGTCAGCACCCTATAAGTACAGCAGGAGAAGGCAAGCCTCCCAATAATGCGAATAGCGCGCTCTGCTAATGCATCCATTTCAAGTGTTATAACATAGTTAAGTAGTGGTTTGAATCCTGCAAATGACAAGTGGGTGTGTTTGGATGAGTGGGGTTATTGTGTGTGTGCGAATATGTATGAGGGATGTGCCCCTTTTGGCAACTGGGAGAACACACTACAGGATGCACACTCCCCTTTCTAAACACAGATGATGTCAGCACCCTATAAGTACAGCAGGAGAAGGGAAGCCTCCCAGTAATGCAAATAGCATACTCTGCTAATGCATCTGTCTCAAGTGTCATAACATAGTTAGGTAGTGGTTTGAATCCTGCAAATGCCAAGTGTGTGTGTTTGGATGGGGGGGGTTATTGTGTGTGTGCAGATATGTATGAGGGAAATGTTCCTTTCGGCAAGTGGGAGAACACACTACAGGATGCACACTCCCCTTTCTAAACACAGATGATGTCAGCACCCTATAAGTACAGCAGGAGAAGGAAAGCCTCCCAATAATGCAAATAGCGTGCTCTGCTAATGCATCCGTCTCAAGTGTCATAACATAGTTAGATAGTGGTTTGAATCTTGCAAATGGCAAGTGTGTGTGTTTGGATGAGGGGGGTTATTGCGTGTGTGCAAATATGTGTGAGGGATGTTCCCCTTTTGGCAACTGGGAGAACACACTACAGGATGCACACTCCCCTTTCTAAACACAGATGATGTCAGCACCCTATAAGTACAGCAGGAGAAGGAAAGCCTCCCAGTAATGCGAATAGTGCGCTCTGCTAATGCATCCGTCTCAAGTGTCATAACATAATTAAGTAGTGGTTTGAATCCTGCAAATGCCAAGTGTGTGTGTTTGGAGAAGGGGGGGTTATTGTGTGTGTGCAGATATGTATGAGGGAAATGTTCCTTTAGGCAACTTGGAGAACACACTACAGGATGCACACTCCCCTTTCTAAACACAGATGATGTCAGCACTCTATAAATACAGCAGGAGAAGGGAAGCCTCCCAGTAATGCGAATAGCACGCTCCACTAATGCGTTTCCCCTGCGTATCGTAATGTAATTAGGTCGGAGTTTGAAACCTGTAAATGACATGTGTGTGTTTGCATTTCCGTATGAAAAACATGTTAGTTTTGGCAATCAGGTGATCATACTACCTAATGCACATTACCCTTTCAAAGTACTGATGTTGTCAGCACCCTATAAGTATAGCCAGAGACGAGGAACTATCTAGTAAACCGAACAGTGCGCTTTGCTAATGCGTCCCTCTCACGTGTCATGACTTAGGTAGGTAGGGAAATGAATCCTGCAAATGGCAAGTGTGCATGTGTGTGGGGGTAGTAGGGTGTGTGTAAATGCAAGTGTGAGGGAACAGATCCTTTTGGTAAATACTACAATACACCAGATGCTGCATACTGCCCCAGTAAACACAGGGGATGTCACCACACTATCAGCACAGCCAAACAGGGCTAGTTGGCTAGTAATGCCAATAGTGTGCTCTGCTACTGTATCTATTACCATTGTCAGAGTACAGATAGGCATGTTTTGGTAACCCACAACTGTCACGTGTGGTTGTGTCACACAGTATGACCTTGTTCGGGTGTTTGTACATAACAATGCATGCCATTGTCTAACCCAGCAATGGCATTGCACACATGATGTATGTGTGTGACACATACACATAAATACCTGTGACCTGCAGTAGTTACCATGTCTGACACATGCTTCGTGTGGATAAATGGTATTAGCAATGTATACCAATATGACTGTGTCTTACTGTGCAGGGTCCACACGTGGTATGTCCCTATACAGTGTGGGTGTTTATGGTGAAAGACCTACAGCAGGGGATACACATCTGGTCTGGGCCATATAGTGTACCTGTAGTCAATGTACAGGTGCTGCATGTTCCCACCTGTTGTGGTAGTGGTAACATGTCATTCCACTGCAATTCGGTGACCGCATGCTGTGAACTCTTCAACTAGAGTGTTGTAGCTACAGTAATGCTCACACACAATGTTTGGCTGGATGCAGTACGGCCTTATAAACACAGTTCATGGGACTGTCATATTGCCGGTGTTGTTATGGAGGATAGGTGGTCTTCCTGTGTATGTGAGGGTTGTGTGTGCCATGCTATGAACCAGATGGCAGTCCGACACACTGTCAGCTGCACATGAGTAGGCCCTGATGGTTTGTGCTGTGCCAACGACCTGGAGGTGTGTGTATCTGTGTTAACAGGATACCACCCCTATCCATGTGTGTTACATGTGTAGGGGACGACAGGCATGGTACGGGGCATAACCTGTCAGTGATGGGTAACACCTGTGAGCCATGAATCATGCATCCGGTACTGCACAGACATTGCAGTTCACCATGCTGAGGGCAGTGTCTGGTGCATGCATCCTCTGGTGTACACTGCTGTTGTTGTGTAGCAGCACTGTTAGTGTCCTAACCTGTGTGATACCCACGGAGGTCGCTATGTAAACCATGTCCTGCAGCATAAGGCAGTATGTGTGTACCAAGGAGCCTTGCCAGTATACATCGGGCCATGGGTGTCACGTGCAAGATGACCCGTGCACATCAATGTGGCTTCCCTAGCATGTAAGCACACGTTGACAGCCAGTGGATACCCTATGAATGACAGTGGAGACTGAGCATAATGTAGACATACAACAGCCTTCCCACATATAGTGGTAGAATACCTGTTGAGGGTATGTTGGCAACCAACATCAGGCTCATACTGGCCTGTGCACATGCTGAGAGATCCATTCTATGTTCCCTATCATGTAGTCCAGGGAGGTATGTCCCAGGCAGCCACACTGGCATGGTCAATGAGTGAGTCATATCTGTCCATGCCTCTGTCTAACCTGTATGCATGTGTGCTGTGGTGGACCATAGTGCCCCTGAGTCATATCACTGTGACCTTCACCAGATACAGCCTGTTGAGCGGGACCCCAGTGCAGCACACATGACAGGTACCTGATACGTCTGTAGCAGGTGTGTTGTGTAGCCCTACAGGCTGTGGGTGTGTGGCACAGGGGATGTGCGTGCCATGTGTGGCATGTGCTCTGTTCCGACGGAACATATGCCTGTGTGCCAGCTGCAGAGGTGTGTGATGCCCAGGCAGGCTGCTAGTCTGAGTCCCCACGTATGCCCCAGTGTGTTCAGCATGCTGTCAGTGTGTGTCAATGTCTGACTGATATTGTCGTCACTGTAATATCTTGTATTGATTTATTTATTTATCCTACATTTGTTGACTGGGATAGCCCAACTGGATGCATGTCCATTTCCAGGGGAGGCCCATGGAGACAAGCTACGAGGGTAGCAGATACAGCATTACAGAATACTAGCATTACATAGTACAAACAGATTATTTACAGAGATTACATAAGTAAGCAAGTCAAACATGTTCCACAGGTTAATGTTAGACCTGTGCACAAGCCAGGATTAAATTGAAATTACACAGTACAGTGGTTCACAGAAGTTACACATTCGAGTTAGCCAGGCTTGATACATTGACATAGCCAGTTACGTGACAAATGTTGTTTGAGTCTACTGTTAAATGACCTAAGGTGGACATTAGGGTAATATCAGCTGGAAGTGAGTTCCAGGATCTACTTACAGGGTTTGCAGAGAGAATCACCAGCTGTGTTATTAAACTTGCTAGTTTGAAGTAGTACATTGTTAGAGGATCGAAGCGGTCTAGGATTGTTATAAGGGGTGATGATAATTTAAATGCAGGAGTATTGTCTGGATTATAGAGGATTTTATAGGCCATAATCAGTTGGTTATACTGTATTAGGCTGGGTATTGCAAGCCAACCAAGCTGATTTAGATTGATGCAATGATGTGTCCTAAAAGGTGGGCCAGTGGCAAACCTGGCAATGTGGTTGTAGCAAATCGAGTGCCTGTTAAGGACAGTCTTGTTCATATGTGAGAGTAGAGGGGATGCATACAGAAGGGCTGAAACAAGGTGTGAGCGAGCTATGGCACCTTTAGCTGGAGGGGCTAGGAAGGCTTTAATTCTGTAAAGTGACCCTAGCTTTCTATTGATGGCTTTGCTAATCTGGTTAACATGTATGTCACATATGGGATTATTGTCTATGATGACACCTAATAGTTTCAGAGATGGGTCAGGGGAGATTATTGTGCCATCAGTTGATGTTATGGTAACGGTGAACGTGGTAGACCTACGTGTTGGTGGAATAACAGCAGTTTAGTTTGATTGGGATTTAGGATCAGATGATGTTCAGAAAGCCAGTTTGCTATTGTATTAAAGGTGGTCTGGGTAGCTGACCATAACTCTACTGGAGATGTGGCTGAGCAGATCAGAGTAGAGTATACAGCATATTGGATACAGCTGACATTTGGGATGACAGTATAATGGTTGTTAATGATGATGGAGGACAGCAAGGGCCCTAGGATAGAGCCTTGTGGTACTCTGAGGGTGTTAGGTAGAAGGTTAGAGGGTTTGTTCTGCCAGAGGCCGGCCTGCTGTTGACCATGCAGGTAGGATTGACACCATTGGAAGGCTCTGGTATCTAGACAGTCTGTGCAGGGTGTGGAGTACAAGCTGGTGATCAACCATATCGTATGCCTTTGAGTTATCCAAAAAGAGGGCTGTGGATATATAATTAATGTTGCAAGTATGGCTTATGGTGTTAGTAAAGGCTAGGAGGCCTGACGTAGTGTTGTGATGAGGACGTAAGCCATGCTGAGTGTCTGCCATAATGCGAGTTTGGATTAGGTGGTGCATGACTTGTCTATGACGAAAGTTTCCATAATCTCTGCAAGTGGAGAGAGTATAGCTATTGGCCTATAACTGGTGACTTCAGTAGAGCTGCCTCCTGTGTGAAGTGGAATTACATATGACATTTTCCAGATGGTGGGAAAGTTAGATTCTAACATAGTTCCTTTGATTACCTTTGAGACGGGGTAAGCAATAGCATCATCTGGTTTTGATAGGTACTCGGCAGGGAGTTGATCAGCAGACAGTGTAGTGGGTTTCACTGTTATAATCAAGGTACGGAGAAGTGAAGTGGTGACTGGTTGGCAGCTGGACGCAAGTAGTTTTCTAGGGGTGCTGCTTTCAGGACCAGGGGAGCTAGGAGGTAGATGGCTAGCTAGGGCCTGCAATGTCTCAGTAAAGGACTGGTCAAAGCTATCAGGAACATCTTCAGGGGTATTATCAATAGTAGCAGCAGGGATTGGGGTTGACGTTTGTCCTGGACGTAGTATATATGACATGCCACCTGACAGGGTATGGCATTACTGGGTTCAGGGAGACCAGTCCCCCGATTGGCTGTGTGGTGGCATCCCACACATGTGTTGTACATTCCTGGCCAAGGGTGATGACTGACTGCATACATGTAGCAGCTGTGACAATGACACATGACTCACATAAACCACGACTGGACCATAGAGGCGATTCACAGGTTACCTTTGCACATGCCACCCTAGTAGTGTGATTGCCATGGTGAGTACCAACACATAGGGCCAATGGGGAACAACATACTGAAGGTGTGTATGTGTGGGTGGACTGCCACTGTTTCATAGCACTGACATATATGACTGCACACGTGGGTAAATGCCAGGTAAGACATGTGCAATGTGTCACAGGCAACGTACATGCGTACAGGACAGACAGTGACGTTCTGTCATGTGTAAGGTTGACATACATATGGTACGCTATGCAGATGTCACTAGCAGTCTACAGAAGCACTGTAACTCTGCATTGCAGGTGTAAGCAGTGTTCCAGGGTCCCCAAGCGAACATGCATGCGAACAAAGCTACAGTACACAGGGCTGGAAGTACTGCATTATACAACAAAGAAGGGGTAACAATAACAGTAAGTAACAATGCAAATATGTAGGCACTATCAACATGTACCCAGGAATACGCAGCACAGATGCCCATGGTAGAACCGATATTATGTCATACTTATTTGTGATCTGGATGACATTGGTACTGCACACATATCTAGATGCGCGAACATACACATGGCGTAGTGGTTGTGGGCATCTTGACACCATTACTGTACATGTCCACCATTGCATATCACTACTTGCGTTAGCTTTCCCCCTGTGCTACCCATGTATGCGGCTATCTGTTGACAACCTTACCACCGGCATGCAATTATGTGCAGCTGTTATACTTTGGTATGTACTATGGGTGCAGATAACAATTCAGGACATTCATACAGTTACTACAGCAGGCATGCTGGGGTACACACACAGTCATATAAGCACACTGTACTGTTACCAACATGATACTACTAATACACGTCTATGTAGTCACCCTGTGCATCAGCAACGTGTTTACCTGTTCCTGCAATGATGTTGGAGATTGCAGGCGGTGGCACAGTGTCATCATATGCACAGGGTGTGGATTAGGTATGCCTGAGTCAGCCACTGATACCACCAATTGACATGTGTGTGTATGTGTGTTGGTGAGGGGCAGCAGTACAGGGTGGGGCAGTGTTGGTGCAGTGTGTGCGTGTATGTGGTTGCCCTAAGTGTTAACATTTTGCATGTGTGTATGCACGCACACAGTTCCACCTCATGGCTGCCATATACAGGGGTTTGTGGACAGTCACAGACTGCACCTGGCAGGCCATACAGATCAGTGTCTGTGTGCACGGACACGGTACCTGTGCCTGGCAGGAGTGCTACGGACCGTATCCAGTACAAAGCTGGACTGGGTACTGTCATCAGAAGCGGGGGTGTGTTGACTGGACACATGTCCCTGTTGGGACTGTCCAGAGCCACGTGCACGTGGTCTCCTGGGGCGTTCCGATGACAGCACAGACCCAGCATTGCTGGGGCTGCTGCTGGCACTATGGGGGCATGCGCGAGCCTGTTGCCGTCCGCGCCGAGTGCCAGCTGCTGCCGCTGCCGGCATACGGCCACGTCGACGCCGCAGATGCCCACCATTGCCCTGTATCATGGACATCTGGTTGTGGAACTGCTGTAATATGTCCCCACAACATCTGTCTATGACATCGGTGAAGTTACGGATAGCATCCGCAATGTCACGCATACTGTCTGTCATGGCTGTGCGACATGCTCTGAGCTCCCTCAGACCCTGTCTGGTGTACCTTTCCATACGTGACTGAGCCTGCATGACAGTCCGAAACATAGCTGAGGTTGACAGACCTCTTTGGGCACGTCGGCCAGAGGCAGTACGCCCTCGGATGCTCCCACGAGAACCCATGGGCAACTGTCTGTGTGGTACCATCAGAGGACCCTGCCCATGGCTGCTGTGTGGGGACGCATGTGCCACAGGTACCACATTACCCTGGTCTTTGCCCGCTGTATCCTGTCCATCACCTAGGGACAATGGTGACAAAGGATGTACAGGCAGGATGACTGTGCGCAATGATGGGGTTGACAGCTGTGTACTGTCAATTGGCTGACCAATGGCAGACCCTGACACACCTTCCTGTACCATTACACATATATAATCATTACCAGTAGCCGTGGCACAGGATTCAGGTTCCCTGCTGCAGGTCACCAGAGCAGCCCCAGAACCTGTGGGATGAAGACAGGAAACACAGTTTACAATCTCCAGACATTGTTACCAGTGATGCACTTATACACACATGCACACATGGACACATGCACACAGGCACACATGCACACATGCACACAGGCACACATGCACACATGCACACATGCACACGTGGACACATGCACACGTGGACACATGCACACGTGGACACATGCACACATGGACACATGCACACATGCACACGTGTTCACATGCACACATGCACACATGCACACATGGTCACGTGTACACATGCACACATGCACACATGCACAGATGCACACATGCACACATGCACACGTGGACACAGGCACACATGCACACATGCACACGTGGACACAGGCACACATGCACAGATGCACACGTGGACACAGGCACACCTGCACACATGCACACATGGGCACAGACACACCTGCACACATGCACACATGCACACCCTGCAGTATACACACAGAGCACTACTGAGTTACACTACTGTTACTAGCATTATCAGGACTATTATAGGTTATGTTAAACACACTCACCAGCATGGATGGCCTGTCTCTCTGTAACCCTGGAAGGACCTGCAGAAATGATGAGATTAATGTCAGTGGGCACATCTGTGCCATTGATATTGCATATGATACAGTGTACAGAACAGTCAGGTGTACATATGGCATATTACCTGCACGCTCCATGTCGTGCTGCTGTGTGGAACCAGCCTCCATCATACTGCAGGTGTACTGCTGTTGGTGTTCCGGGGCTGGAGCCACAACACTTAGGAGTAGCCCCTCCAGTCTGGTGAGGGGGGGGTGTGTGGCCACCCCACCTCCTGTGGCAACCTGTTGCCTGTGGATATCTGATGCACACTGCCGGACACTTCGGATTAAATCACTGCAGTGATGTCGTACCTGCTCATATGTCCTGTTATGTGTGCCAATATCATTTACCCTACGGACAAGGTCTTGCCACAGTGCGGCCCTCTCCTGCTGATTCTGACTGGTGCGGGAAAACAGGATGTCATACTCCCGCACCAGGCTCTAGTGGATCTCCTCATCTTCCGCCACAGAGTAGGTGGGGTTACGCTGTCGCGCCATCTCCCTGGAAGAGAACACAGACAGGATATCAGCAGACCATGTCAGCAATATATGGCACACATACTATACATGATACTCATGTGTAGTGATATACTACTACTCCCATATGTTGCATGTGTGTGTGTCATGGTGGATACACAGGTACATGGCCAGATATCAGTGCTCAGCCAACACCTGTGCAACAATACCTGACACATTCCACACAACGTAGTAGCATGCCCCATCGGTCAGCACACACTGACAGGTGCAATGCACAACCTCACTCTGGGGGTTCATCCCAAGGTACTGTATGTGGGACACCATCCACTACTGTGATGTGGACAGACGTTACTCGGCCTGGATATACATATCCCACCACCACCACCAGCACAGTAGACTACTTTGATATGTATGTGGTTAGACAGTTATTCACTTGCTGGGACTGAGATGGTATCCATGCAGCACACTGGGCCAGTGGAAGCCACAAGCCACACTGCTGACCCCTTTGTAAATGCTTACCACGGACATGCCGCGGATTGCATGACACTTGCACACACATGTCTAACCCAGACCCTATGCACAAAGGTTAGGCATCCTGTCTGGTGGACCCCAGACAGAGGCAGATTGTATAACAATAGCAGGAGGCTACTGCAGGACAGAGCACATTCACATTAAGGGTAGGCATCTGTGGTCAGCACTGGTACTACACTACAGTCCGTCATAACAACAGCCACGGCCTACTCTGGTAGGGAAATGGACACAAACACTATGGATGACCACAACGCCTTCTTCAGTTATGTTACTCATATGGACCACATGCCTCAGATATGCTCTGTGTTTATCCACACCTACTTAACATTCACCAAACACACGCATATTGGCAACAATCCTGCAGACATGTTCGGTGCACATATCCCCCCTCCTTCTCCCCCACCTTTGAGATATTTATCCCAGCTGGATGTAACCTCCCTATCATCGCACATGTCCAGGTGAGTGCCGCCCTCAGCAGAGGAGAACACACAGCATCACTGTGACCTCGTGGTCCCCCTGGATGTGTGCTACCAGCACTCTGAGAGGACATACCACCGCATGTAACACTGATAGTTTATCTTGGCTGTGCTACAGTATATGTACCTGGACAGTGGCATACAGCAACAGTGGTCCCACAACACTAAGGGGGCACCTCGACTGACCCTGGGAATTACCACATCATATGCATAACGGGCCTGGTCTGCTATGCTATGGAATTATGCAGTATGGGATGCATATGCAGTGACATCAGGTACCTGCAGACACTTGTTCCCAGCCAGTGTGCCTTTGGGATGGGCTGATCCTGACTTTTGGGCCTGGCTGACATTTCAAAGCAGTCACTACAGCCATTGCTGGGCCAACGCACAGACACATGCTGCCAGGATCCTGGCCTATGACTGCTTGACATGTGATGTATGGTCATCCCCTTTTGGTGGAACTACGTACACACAACATATCACATGGACATACCCATGGATACAGACCTATGACACATTTGGAGGGTTCACAGTATGCACACTATTAACCTGCTACTTTGCATTACCTCTGTTTGTCACAGCTGGTTGTGTTACCACAGCTTCTGCTTGCTGCTGCTACTGTCAGTGCTGACAGCTTCAGGTTACAGAGAGTCACAGTGTCTGTTTTTTTTTTTTTGCTCTCTCTCTCTCTCTCTCACTTCTCGCTCTCCCTCTGTCTGCTTACAGACAATGCAATGAATGTATTGCATGTGGGGAGTGTTAGCACTGGATGCTTTTGTAGGTATCTGCATAGGTCCATGTGATGGCCTCTGCACCAATTGTAAGCCAGCATTTGCTAATTGCATACAGCCAGTTGTGTACTGATTGCAGTTCTCACTGTGATTTCAGGTCAGTGCTATAAAAGGGTATGTGGGATAGGCGTTGCCCTTTCAGATTGTGAGGGCGGGGACCATGCTGGTATGCTGTGGACAGTGTTCTGTGACTGTAAAGGTTAGTATCTCTCTCACGCTTCAGGCTGTGTTGTATATTCACAATTCTCCATTCCTCTCTCATGTTCCCTGTAGCAAGTGTGTAAGCACATTGACTCCTACAACTATATATATATATATATATATATATATATATATATATATATATATATATATATATATATATATATATATATATATATATATGTGTGTACATATGCATACATATATCTATGTACTTTAACTGACCTTATTATCTACAGGCTGCCAACTAGCATGGCTGTTTCTTTTCACACACTACTATTATGGAAATCCAGTAGTTTTGGCATTTATTTTAAATGACATGCTTTGTGTACTACACATCCTATATTCCCTTTACATTCATCCCTACTTTTACATGTTATATTTATTTTAGCACAACGTTTTTGTGTAATAGTCATGGCTTAGTGGTAGGTTGTACAGACTAGTGTTTCCAAGGTCCTGGGTTCGGGACTGACAGTGGGAGTTTATTTTTCTTTTGAACTGAGTACAGGACCTGTCAATCACAGTGACTAAGGCACTTTTAAGCAGTTGTAACCGGGCTAGCGCTGGTTTGCTCACGCATGCGCACTGGCGGTTAGCTCCGCGCACACCCGGTTACAACCGCTTAACGGTGCTTACTCTGGCGCACACCCGCGCTATTTTCTTTGAAAGAAAAGAAAATGGGAGACAGGAAAGTGGTGAAAAGGGGTCACAAAGAGGGTAAGACAGTAGGGAAACAAGCTTGGGATGTGCAGGAGGGATGTAGGTAAGGCCCATAGCTGCCCATTTCTTCATCAGCAACAGCTGTGCATATGTATGTAATTTGGTGTGACATTTGAAACCTTCCACCCCTGAAAGAGGTGTCAGGACAACAATAATACTTGTTGTACAGCCAATTGTAATTGATAGGTTCCATGTCCAGCGGACATGTGTGAATGGGCAGCTATGTATGGGGCGTAATTTTTTGTGGGTACAGAGTGCCTTTTTTTTATTTTTTGTGTTTTTTCAGGTAAGAGTGGTATGTCAGGTGAAGGAAGTCGGTTCAGCTGGGGAGGTAGTTTGGGTAGGTAAACAGACAAGACAAACAAGACGCATACAGGGGCGGTGTATGACACGTGTGGGGGGGGTTACACAATTGACGGGGACGGAGGTTTGGATATCCAGAGCCCATGAGCCCACAGATGGCAACAGTGGAACTGATATCCCCACCCATAGGCAGTTGCCATTGTTCCTTCACTGCCCAGGACGGGGCTGTGCTGGGGGCTGTGTAGGCGGGGCAACAGGCATGCCCGTTAGTTGCGCCACCCGTGCCTCGAGCTGGCGTAGGGGCTCAAGGACAGAGTCCCGAATCTCCCTACACACCACAGTCCGGACGCTACGGAGGGTGAGTGGTGGATCTCCTCCGGCCACACTTGCAGAGGGGGGGGCGAGCCCCATCCCCTGCAGCGCTTCCACCCGCAGGTGGCACAGGGCCACCGGAGAAGGGTCCAAACTCGGCACTAGTGCCAGGTGCACTCGCCAGCTGAGGTGGGAGAGGTGGGTCCGCTGGAACCCACCTTCCCTGTCGTACTATGTTTTGCATTATGTCATGACAGTTTGGGTTAGTGACATATAATACCATTCACAATTAGTTGTAACAGCATGCATTAGTATTCCCATTAACCAAACACCCAGATATTCACACCATTGAACAGCGTGCATAACACATGCATAATTTGAACAGAAATACACAGTCCAACAACATGCAGGGTTAATTGATGGCAACAGGCCATCAGGTGTGGATGTATGAACAGGGCAGATGCATCAACGGACATGCAAATATATATGACCCAACAGGACAAACGTCCAGGGGTGTTAATTGTGATTGCACATACCATTTTCACGTGGAATGGGTTATATGTGGTTATAGGGTGGGGTGAAGTAAGTAATATTAACACCTTCGAATAACAATACATATGCTGTACATTTCTAATAGCTACAGTTATATACACGCTACTGTTCTAACTACAGTTTCCTATATGATAACTATTTCACCTTGCTGATAGGACTGTTACTCCAACATCAATATACATTTTAGTGTTCTTCATACACATTCATATCTAGCTTTGTTCAGCTACATCATCTTGCTACTTTTGCTTTATATAGCTGTAGACAAATGTGGATGTTTGGTATATCAGACAATTATCCTATCTGCGTATTTCAGACTGAGAGCAACATATCCAGATTTTGGGATACACATTCCACATGCAGCAACACTTTGAACAGATTTCACTGTTTGGTTTTGAATCTCACATGCATTTCATTCTGTCTTGACTGCAGTATACTTTATTCAGGGGTTATTACTACTGTATTGCTGGATTCATGACACTTTCTCACACTCTCTCACTTGCTTTCATTTTACTATTCAGGATGGTACTTCTAGGCTTTATTGACATGTTTTAACAGTAGTTATTACAATCCTTTCCAGCAGTCTCACTTCTGTCATGTTTCAGTATTTCCACAGGGCTATATTTCACACATGTGATTTCATCATCTTCTGCAGCTATACTTTTCAGCCTGCTGCAGGTTGTGTACTATTTTCTTATAGGCAGGGCATTTTTATTTCAGAATATATGTTGGACAGTTTCATGCTTAGGTTACACTTACAGGCTGAAAACTCTTGTAATCAAGCAATACTTGCATACACTTTCACACTGTTACTTGCAGATTTTATTCCTTACTGACTACACTGCACTCTTTTGCTGACTGTCATACTTTTATATTTCTTTACAGTTATTGGTAGTGGATTACTGACCTGCCTGGTGGCGCAACCGCACCAGCCTATCGCCATAGGCTCTGCGGTTCACAGAACGGACACCTGCAGCTGTAATATAAATGAAGTAATATTGGAATACACATCTCCATAATATCAGCTAGTTTAATTTTTTGCATACATAATTAAATGTTACTTACTCAGTAGTGGGGCGTTGGGTGTTTGCCAGGCCTCCTGGATCCAAAGGTTCAGTTGGTCCTGCTTGCGTTTCTTCAGGTCCGCATGGTGGTGATGGACCTGCTCACCAGTCCTTGGAATCCCTGTGTCCCACGCCTCAGCCCTGTATGCTCCCCAGAGGACCTGGCCCTGCATGAGTTGGGCCTCATGATTGTGGACTAGGAGCCAGGCCATGTACCTGGACTCCTCAACACCCCACCTCTGTGCTCGAAAGCGACTACCCTCACCTACTCCTGACATTCTGCCTGCAGGTCTGTTCTACAATCATTTATGCTGTGTATTCCTGCCTATGGGGCTTATATAGTCCGTTTTTCCCGCACATATCTGTGATTGGCCATTTTGGAATTGTATCAACTTCAGTAAACCTGCATTGTCATGCTGTAGTTTGTATTCATTCCTATATATTAGCTATTATTGCATTTCTAGGTACTGCTGTCATGGCTTAGTGGTTCTGTACCTTGACTATGGTGTATAGTATCCTGGCCACTGCTTTTTATTTTTCATGACTGTCTAGACATGCTGAGGGGTGTGTCTGTGTAAAGGCAGTTTTGATACGGCTTGCTCAACGCGTTGCCCGTCGGTTAGCTTGTTTGCGTGCGCAGCTCACATAAATGGGTTACACTGCTTTAAGCCTCATTTGGCTATCGGCACGCATATTACACTCAGCTCAGTTAGGGGCACATAGATATAGCGTGTTAAACCACTGCTCAGCTACGGGCACTCATTTTGTACCAGTTAAACTACTGCTCATCTACGGGCCGATACACTCACCCTGTTAAACTGTAGCTCATCTATGGGCACATCTGGCATTTGTTATTCTTTTGTTACCTCACATTTCTTCAATATGAATGGGCTATTTCATTACATTTTACATAAGTTGTGGTTTTATGTCTACATATTTGTCAGGGACTTGTTTCCTGCTTATTTTGCAAAAAAAATAAATAAATGGTGTTGTGGGGGCTCGAACCATGAATGCCTGCCCTGCAGCCAGCATCTCTACCGCTGCGCTATTGCTTCCTGGTTTATTTTGCATATTTAGTTTTTATATGCTTTCCCACTGACTGCTAACTGTAGCTGCGCTACGGGCATGCCCGCGCAAACGAGCGCACTCACGGTTAAACATCTTTACAGTTTAAAAAAAAATTATAACATGTTCATTTATATTTATTTTATGTTCATAGTCTGTGGGGGCATGTGTTGTGTTCTGTTTATTCACATTTCCGTGGACTCTGTCGTGGGTGTTTCCTTTGGGTACTTTTCCTCTTCTGGGGGCGTGTCCGCTTACAGGGCTCGGCCTACGGACACACCCCCTACTGTCTTACACGGACCGTGTTGGCCTTCAGTGTGATTCAGCATGCTCTCATTAATATGCAGAGCATGCTGACATCACTCAGTTTAACTGCAGCCTCCGTGTATGAGTTATAACTCTTACACGGAGGCTTCGTGAATCCTGCCCATAGTCTTTACAACTTAAGCAAATGGGGGTGCTTAATAATTGTGCCACTATAGCACTTAACTAATTTGCTTTTTTGTTTGTTTGTTTTTTAATAACAGAGTGTACTGCAGTCTATGCACTATATAGTTTTAACTGAGATAAAACTTTATTGCTAGTTCTATCTGCATGCAAAGAAAATGTAAAGATGAGATGAGAATGAGTCCAAGTTATTTATGCTCAGTGACATTAGGAATGATATTGCTTCATATGTCTTTCAGGAGGAATGGTGAAAGGAGGCTAATTTCTGAGCAGAGGCAAAGAGGATAACATTGGTGCCTTGGCATTAATAAGGAACTTGTTGGAGAAGGATTATTTGCAGACTTCTGTAAAGCAATTTTGCAGTTTTAGCTGAAGATCAGAATGGCTTCTGCTGTATCCCATTAGAAGATTATCACTAACATACATAATAATACTGTAAGCAGGGAGGTTTGTGAGAAGGCATCAATAATGTAATGTGTTATCAGCCTTGTTACATGTTAAGTGGTGCAATATGGCTTATGCATGAGCACTGTCATCAATCAATGTCCTCATGGCTGTAGTACCCAGGTGTGCTACTCATTTATTTATTTATTTATTTATTTATTTCAGTTTGATTACTGGGGAAGTCCACTGGGCCAGAATGTGCCCATTTTCAGTGGAGGCCCGGGGAGAAAAGCTCCATAAGAAACACAATTAGAGGTTACAAAAAATGCCAAATGCAAAGGTAAAATACATGTATGAATTCATACAAAACAGGTATAGTAAAAGAATAAATTGTCATTATACATGCAATGAGACAACGGTTGCAGGTTTTTACATTCAGAGCAATAAGAATCAATTGTCAAGAAATAGGCATCAGTGATTACTTGATAGTTGCATTATATACATGCTAGGAGTCAAGAGAGAGAAATTGAATGATCAGAAGGTGATGGATTAGGTTTGTGTTAGGTAAATAGAAAAGGAGAGGATGTAGTGAAGTTAGGAGCAGGAGTTTAGTAGGCTCTATGGGGAAATGTATTTGTATTTATGTAGGGTGAAAGCAGGAGCATTTACGTTTGGAAGATAGAAATGAGAAAAGTTGGGTCTTGAAGGATTCGGGGTCAGGTATCGTCCTAAGTGAGAGAGGGAGAGAGTTCCATTTTTTGCCTACAGTGAAAGAGAGAAGGAGTTGGCCTGCAGAGTGTTTGGGTTTATGAATAGAGATTAAATTTTGGTGTTCAGATCTCAGAGACCTGGTTGGGATGTAAGGGGGAAGGATGTTTGTTAGTGCTGGGCACTTATTTGGAAAGAATATTAATTTGTGAGCGGTGGTAAGTTGGAGGTAGTCAAGGTAGTTAGGGAGTTCCAGCCAGTTCAATGATTGTAGGGTGAGGCAGTGGTGAGTAGAGGTTTTGGATTTGGTTGCGAATTTGGAGATTTTATTATAGCAAGTTTCAAGTTTAGCGGTGATGGAAGAAGACAGGTTAGTTAGAAGAGGGGCTCCATATAGTAAGGAAGGAAGGAGGTAGGTAGTTGCTAAAGTATGCCTGGAGGAGTTGGAGAGAAAGCAGTTATTCCTGTAGAGCATATCAAGTTTTTGGTGGGTTTTCTTGATGTTTTGTTGTATGTGGATATCAAATTTAAGGTATTCATCTATGGTGATACCAAGGAGTTTTGCAGAAGGAACCACTTCTATGGCAGTGTTGCTTTGGCTAAGGACTTTGAAAGCATTTTTGTCGAAGGAGTAGGCCCTGGTGGGAAGAGAAGTATTTTAGATTTATTAGAGTTGAGAGAGAGATGGTTGCAGTGCATCCAGTTCTCGGTAGTGGAAAAGCTATTTGAGTTTTGTAAGTAGTTCTGGCAGGTTGGCAGCGGCGCAAACTAAGGTGGAGTCATCGGCGTATTGGATAACTGTTGTGTCAGGGATGACAGTGTGAAGGTTATTTATGAAGATGTTGAAGAGCATGGGTCCAAGGATGGATCCCTGGGGAACACCGGTGGGTGTGGGCAGGAAGGAGGAGGTAGAGTTATTCCATCTGACAGCTTGTGATCTGTCAGATAGGTAGCTGGAGAACCAGGAGCGGGTTTCAGGGGAGAGATGAAGGTTGGAGAGATGGAAGAGAAGGTGTTTGTGGGAGATAGTGTCGAAGGCTTTAGAAAGATCAAGTAGTGTTGAGGATACTAGTAATCTGGACTTTCGGGCCCGATTTACTGTTTCTAAGAAGGATAGTAAGGCAGTAATGGTGCTGTGGCCAGGGTGGAAACCATGCTGGGTGGGAGTTATGAGGTTATTTTGGGTTAAGAAAGGCATAAGTTGGTGGTGGACACATTTTTCAAGAATTTTTGATATGGGTGAAAGAAGGGCGATTGGACGGAAGTTGGAGATATTAGTGTTTTTGCCTCCTTTATGAAGAGGAAGGATGAAGGCAGAACGCCAGAGTTTGGGTATGTATGATTCTTTTAAAGATCTATTGATTAGGATGCTGATAGGGATGGCAATACCTTCAGCAGCAGCTTTGAGGAAGGAGGAGGGTATGTTGTCAGGGGCATTTGAGCAAGGCTTTAGTTTAGTGAGAAGTCTTTTTATAAATGTAGTTGGAACAGGTTTGAGATGGAAATTAGGAGGGGAGTTAAGAGGGTAGGAGGGAATAGAGGAATGAGAGTAGGAAGGACAGTTGTCTGGGAAAGATTTGGTAAGATTAGCTATAGAGTCAGTAAAAAATGTGTTAAAGAGAGAGCTGAGTTCTGAGTCAGTTAAGCTAGGGTCTGGGCAGGGATTATTCCTGGATCCTGGGTGGAGTAGGGAATTAATGGATTTCCAGAATTGTTTTGGGTTAACGTTGTTGTTAGACTGAAGTTTATTATAATAGTTTTTTTTTATCAGAGGTGATTAGTTTTTTTGCTTGGTTGTGAAGTTGGGTGTATTGAAGCAGGGTGGAAGGCATCTTATTTTTCTGGTAGAGCTTCCAGTATTTGTCCCTACAATTCATGATTTGTTTGGTTTCTTTGGAAAGCCATGGAGCAGAATTAGTTTTGACTCGTTTGTCATTTGTCATCATTGCTAATGACAATGATCAAAATGCTACCCAGCTCCCTGCTTTGGTCAGTCTCGTTCATGTAATTATGTGAATGCATATTGTGTTAGACAAAAACCCTGCATGCTGAGGATCCCATGTCACATGACCTTTTATATGTTCAAAAATATTTACTAGACTATTGATCCATGAGGACCTGTAGAAGCCTTGCCATACACTCCTATTAGTTTTTTAGCCATTATATATTTTTAAATATGAATAACCCAGAGATGAGCAGAACATTTACATTCACCCCTATCCATGAGGGTTAAGGTTGCTAAACCAGGGAGAACCTGAGGTTAACCATCCATTCATCCAGATTATATTTGAATAGTGCAAGACAAGTACTTTGCTTTACATGGAGAGGAACAGAATTCTGAACAAATAGTAGTTTGGAGTGATACATACATATCCCTCTGATATGCTCTATTTATTTTGCAAAGGATATTTAGATCTCTTGAGTGGGTGTGTATGCCCTCAATAGACTTGTAAATGTATAGTAGGTCTAAAAGGATAGGGTCTGTTGAGGATCTGTATGCAAAGCAAAGATCAATAGCCTGTATGACACCAAAAAGAGGGACAAGGGTTTGAGATGGTCTGCGTAGGTTTTATGAATTAAGCCATTGATTTTCTAAGTAAGAAAGCACTGTGAGTGTTTGAATTGTCTCAAGTATTGATGCAGGCACATACCAAAGGGTTGTTATACTAAATGCAAGAGAGAGATGGTGTTTAATGCCTTTGCAAAGTATAGATATGCAGTGTGTACTGATTTTCCCTCATCAGTTGCTTTAGTAACTTTCTCAATGAAGTCAACCAGGTTAAATAGACAGGATTTGCTCCTAATAAATTTGAACTAGCTTGTGTCGAGAGTTTGTAGGTCATGAAAGTCCTTATGTATTAATTCCATAATTGTCATTGCTATTTCCTTACAGATGAGGCTGATTAGATGGGACGATAACTTCCCAGGTCAGTTGATGCCCCAGCTTTAAGCAGGGGATTGACAGTTGTTATCCTCCATTTGTCTGTCACAAAGCTTGTTTGGAGGCTGACATTTAATAGTGTCTCTAAGAGGTCTGAGAGTTCCTGTTTCAGGCTACAAGTAGACAGCCTGCTATGTTATCTGAGCACCACAGTAGCAGTGTTCTTGGCCTTGGATAGCACTTTGAGAACTTCTTCATGGGAGATGTTGGGGGTGTAGATGTGGGTATCAGATCTGGGTATGATGGAAGGGAGAAAGGAGAAGGGTGAAATTAGTGCTGAAGTTATCTGCTAGTAGCTTGGCTATGCCCTCTGAGTCTGAGAATGTGATATCCTTCATAGTGTTGTGCTTTGCTTTTAAGGTGTCTAACATAGTTGTTTGAGTAGCAATTTTTACCTGTAATCTGGTTTCATTAAGGGTCCCATTAAGTTTAGCAAAAGCTTTTTTTTGGGTCTTAAGAGTTACATTTATTTTTTACCTGCAATGATTTTTTTTTTTAGTTTTCTTATGGAGACTTTTTATAACTGGGTTCCACCACAGGGGTTTACTTTTGAATTTGGTATTATATTTGCTTCAGGTGGGGACCGAAGCATCTTTGAAGCTATTCATGTTTGCAAGGAATTTGGCAGTAAAGGATTCTGTATAATAAGTCACTATGGTGGTGACAAAGTTTTAGTGAATATGTAAGAAAGCCTTGGGGGGACTAGGTGTAGAAAATTACTGGCAAAGCACCTAGGTATATCCACCATGTCCTCACAGGCTGATATATATCAGATCTCATTTGAATGACACCAGAAGCATGGCCAGCTGTTGAAGTCAGTCATTTGTTCATACTGTGGCATCATTCTTGGTGATGGTAAAATGCTGCTTAAGTTGAGTTTCATATCTGCCATGGACATATATAATGTTTCTCTTCATATTCTAGTCAGGTTCATCTCAAGCCATTTGCACCCATGTGTACAATGACTGTGTCATATGTATACTCGTGGGGCAATGATATGAGTGCTTGCATGCTATAGAGAATCTTGGCACTTGATAAGCAACTGAATGTGACCTTGTCCTTGCACAGTCTGGTGAGTGTTGCATCACTGTGTCTTACAATGGTGTCACCTAAGACTAGGATGTTGGATTGTGAGGAACTTTGCTTTTTAGGCTTTTGAATTAAGACACTGGGACTCTTTGATGTATACTTCAAGGTGAGAGCTGCATGTGTTGTGTGTTTGTATTTATCTGCTGAGGGTGATAGTTTCTTAGGTCACATTTAGGAGGCCTTCATGGTTTAGATAGGTTACATTTAAGAACTTTGGCATATGTAGGTCTGTGTGCTTTGGTCTGATCTCTGTGTGATAGGTTAAGTGTGGTATTCCATGATATGGAAAACCTGCTTGGTATTTATAGTATCTTCATGTAAGAGTCTTGTCTCCAATACCATTAATTAATTTCATCTCTCACACACTGTTCCAGTTTGTTTAAGTAGTAGGTGGTTGTTGGTAAACATGACACAATTGCAACATTGCCTCAGGATACCCATTTCAACCAAATGTACTAAAGACCCAGTTGGAAAATGCAAATTCATGGTTCCAGATGCTTACTAATGAGGGTAAAGGGAGAGTAGTGCCTATGAGGTTTGCAGTTGATTACTAAGGGTGCTATCTCTCTGGTAGCGCAAATCATGCTGGTGTCAACACAGATGCATTCAGCTGGGAATCTGTGATCTTTATGTCCTTCTCACCAGAACGAAAAGTGTAATATTAATCCTAAACTACTTCCTAAGAAGGAGTATTAACCAGATGTTGCTGGGTTCAGTATACTTGTTAGACCCTTCTCTTGGTAGATATGCTAGATAGTACCTACAACAACTGGATGCAACAGGCAGCCAAGCTGCACAAAGGCCATGAAGAGGTACTCACTAAAACTGCAACCAGACCACTTAATGAAGTCTTGAACAGAAGGCCCAATCAGAGGCCAGCAGGAATCAATGCCCTTCTGCACTTCCTCTTACCAGGAGCAAAGAATGGCATTAGTCCCAAGCTGGATCCTTAGAAGAAATTGTCAGGATTTTCAGAGACTGATAATCTCTAGGAAGGCCAGGAAATTATGTCCCATTACTCCTTCCCTCACCAAGAATGAAACAGAATCAATACTCCCAAGCCGATTTCTTACAAGCAGTTCCTGTGCTCTCTAGTGGCTGGTAGTCTAGTCTCATATTTTAAAAGTAAAATGGAAAAATGGATTAATACTCAGAATATTGCAGTGTGAGCTAAGTGAGTGGAATAATATGAAACAAAGGCTAACTCAAGCTTTAAAAGTCTGTGGGGGGGGGGGCCTTCTCAGTCTGATCTTTCAATGTTCAATGAACATGCAGAAATCATGAGACTTGCAGGAGCTTCAAAAGTCAAATTTATAATAAGAGCAGGCAGATAAAAAGCCACCAAATTTAAAAGCCTGGCAGGAAATGGGCAGGTGGTTACAGTCACACACCAGCAGTAGTGTCACAGCACTTAACAGCTAAATAAGAATGCAGAAAAATATGAAAGTGCTCAATAAAAAATCTGATTTCTCAGCTCCTCCCACTATATAGCTAGATTTAATTCCTTTTTAGGCAATGAATGGAAATGGAGTTTTTTTTAACAGTCCCTAACCAAGAACTTGTAATACTCCAAGAAAAAATATTATGGTAAAAGACATTTTAAAATAAAACAAACTACAATATAATAAGAGCATAAATAATTAAATGAATAAATAAATAAACAAACAAACAAACAAACAGATAAATAAATAAGGTTATTATCCAAACTTTAAATGGAGAAATCCAATTCAAAATCCATTGCAATCACACATCAGCAGTAGTCTCACAGCTAAATAAATGATCGTTGCATGGCCTACTACCATGAATGATGACTACAAGTTTTTCATAGGTTCATAGGAGATTACTAAGCTAATGTCTTAAGAGCCCTTACAAGCCTAGCTAATATAACTTGATTTTACCAAATATATGGCCCCTAGGGGCAAGAGGATGGCATGGATTTGTACCTATGCCTTGAGTATCTCTCAGATTGCTCCTGTCCACAGGGGACATAGGCGCTACCCCAGATGTGAATTTGCAGTTACTCATCCATTTATTCAAACTGCATTTGAAGAAGGCCAGGGGAGGGCTGTGCTTAATAGTGAATAGGAAGCCTGGTCCAAAAAATAGTCAATCTCTAAGACACATATCTGTCTCTCCAGCATGTTTTGTCCGAGTCGTTGACTAACTTTCGATCCATAACGAGGGGTTACCCTTGTGTTGTTTGACTTGCAGATATGTAGCAGCTCATGATTCTACTGTGTCATAATACAACACTTATCCCAGGCTTCTCCATGTTATGTCAACATTTATGTATCCCTAAGCTACATAGGGTTGTGTTACGCTGCCTCGACTGTGCTCTTTATTGCAGTGCAGTCATATTAGGATTCTTTTGGAATATCCCCACAGTGTGACTACAACACAATAAGATGTAGGGGAAGAAGCAGAAGGAGCAATATATGAAGCTTTATAACTACAGCACAAGGAACAAAAATAAGGTGATTGTAGTAATACAGAAGGTAACTATATTAAGGCTAGAACAAAACAGAAAATGAAAGAAATGTTAATACATGTTCCAAAACAGAAATCAAACAAAATGTAAGATAAAATACTATAACATCGTTTTTTAATGGATCCCCCAATGAAACCTTAAATGACAATATGTTGAGGAACAAAAGTGCCCAAAATTTCATAATATTGCAATACTTAACTACAACTTCAAACCTCACCACACCCTTGAAGTTATATATGCCAAATCCACATGTGCATAAAGATGAAAAATGGAGAAACCTCTCAAAAGGAAGGAGTGACTTTCAGCATGCACTAATCTGATGCCAGCGTCCTGTAGATATGCCTTCCTTGACATTGTTACTGTGTGTTTAGGAAGTAATTATCTGGGTTATAATACAGAGAAATATATGTGTAATCTCTTTTTTCTTCTTCTTGCCTAATTTAATGGATACACATACTTGAAGGAAAAAAAAATTGTCATTTTAAGGATTATACCAAGGTGGTGGTGCTGCGGTAGCATTGTTGCCTCATAGCAAGACGTTGTCCCGTTCGATTCTCAGCTAGAGCGTCTTCTGTGTGGAGGCATACATGAATAGGGTGTGCCTTCGTTGAAGGTTGTGGGTCAGGGCTGGTAACCCAGTATGTAAAAATCCACTACAAATCATTAGCGGACCGGAGTTCCGCTGTGGCGACCCCTAACTGGGAAAAGCCGAAAGACACAAACAAACCGAGATTTTCACAGTACTAAAAGCTTAATCAGTGTACATAGGAGTATGAAATTGGCTTAATAAGGACACATTTTGTCAGTATAAGAGATTACTACTGTAGTAAAACACATTTTTACAGAAATGTTGATTTATACCTATCATGGATAGGTAAACAAAGTAAAGCATTAACAGAAAAAATTATTAGCAGAAGTCCATAAACTATGGCAACTATGGAAAACTAAACTTAGAAAAATAGTGAAAATTACAGAAGATTAAGAAAGAAATTAAAGATGTGTACCTATACAATGAAAATGGTAAAGTACAAATAGTCAGAAGTACCTGCTGCAAGGATGATTACCAGGTGGTAATGTCAAAAATTATAAAATGATTCTGAGCACCAGCACAGACACAGTGAGTACAGAAACAGCATCATCATGCATTTTTAGTATGTTGATCAGCATAACATACAGATGTAGAACAAATAATGCATTCTTATATGGAGTTCATGATTATCTGGTGTAGCTGATATAAGTTCAGATGTGGAGGGATTAGCATTCACACATAAGCTAAGTAACACACATCAGTATAAGGCTTATGTTTTTTTTTTTTAGTTTACATAACAAAATGAAAACTCCATAAATTTTGGTGATATAAAGTGATATTGTATAAGCTGGAAAATACCTAAGGCCATACCAATAATTAGGAGGTGTATCACCCAGCAGGATAAAAGTGCTTTCATAAAACTAAACACTCAAAGGACAAATAAAGTCTACCAAAGCCAGATCTGAGGTAATTTTGGTTTCCCAGGCCAAGGACAACCACAAAACATTCTTTAGCTATGCCTGCAACCTCAAAGGCAATACACAATTGTGTGCAGAGATCATTGTCAATGGTGGCACATATACTGAACCAGAAGATATAGCAAATGTACTGTTAGACAAAATCAGCTCTAAATGTACCCGTCTTTCCCAACCCACTTCAGGTAACAGCACTGAATATAACTTCCCTTACTACTATGGCACAGGTCCTCATTTCTCTCTCTCTCTCTCTCTCTCTCTTTCTCTCTCGCCAAGAACACTGCACTAATGGATACAGACAACCTACAGGTTGCCTTCTAAATAGCATGAAACTTGATATATGAGGCCATCTATCTGGAATCAATATTTAACCACAGGCTTCATGCCTCATGAATGGAGAACAGCAACAGCAACTGTCATCCCTCTGCACAAAGGCCTGGAAAACTACAGATCTATAAGTCTCACTGGTCTCATATGCAAAGCCAAGGAAATAATTATCATAGAAAAGATTGATAATGACATAGAAAACCTCCAGACACTGGATCCAACCCAGTTTAGTTTTGTCAGAGGCAGGTCATGCTTACTCAGCCTGGTGGACTTCTTTGAGTAGGTCACCAAAGCAACAGATGAGGGCAAAATGGTTCACACTGTCTACTTTGACCTGGCTAAGGTATTTGCACAGTAATCCACTTGGGCATTGTCGACAGTTTCAGGAGGTTAGATATAAACCCTTATGTCAACCTGTGAATAACCAGCTGGTTTGCAGACAGGATTCAGAAAGTCTGAACTGGGGAATTTGCCTCTACAAAGAGGACAATTACAAGCAAAGTCTCTCACAGATCGGTCCTGGGATCACTCCTTTTTGGCATATGCTTGTCTGAAGTCAAGGCTAATGTCAAGGACCTCTGGCTGACAAGATTAGCAGACAATTGCAAATTTGAAGCAGTCACAGAATCTCCCACCCGCACTAATATTCTGTAAGAAGGACAGACACAGTGCCAGTGCCATGGACCTAAAGTAAATGCCAATAAATGTATAACAGTATCCTTCAGGAAGTCAACCACTCCTGTTAGCACTCATATTGACAACACACCTCTAAGAATTGACCCCATAGTCAGTAAGTTGGAGACACATGTAGACAGTAATCTAGCCTTTGACTATCACTTGGCTATGGTAGTGAGGAATCAGTCTATGTAGTGCAACTTATAAATAAAGGTGTGGAAACTAGTTCCAAGGAGTTCATTGTCATGCTGTATCCGGCATTCATCAGACCTGTCATTGAATACAATGCCCCTTTGGTATGTACCTAATTAGGCACATTCAACAACTGTAACATCCACAGAGTTCCCAGAATACAGGGTGTAAAACATGTCATATGCAGACAGTCTTAAAGCCCTATCCCTGTGTTCTGTCTCCTACAGGCTGTGGAGGGAGCTCTATGCCTGGTATACAAGGCATTATCAGACCCCACTCTGATAGATCCCCTGCATATCTGCAAAACAAGCAGCACCAGAATTGTCTCTTCTAAAGTCCCAAGCCTTACCTGTGATATAAATAGGATCTGCCTGGAGAGACAGGTTATGTATCCCAGAGACTATGCCTTCTATGGAACAGGCTCACATCTATAACTCAATTTAAGTGTAACATGGACAATTGGAAGGAAACAAGAAATTCATCCCTGCTTTGGCACCTATGTCTCTAATGGGCACAGGCAGTCCGTAAATGGTTCGTCTCCCAGGCCACTACTTGTAAATGCTTCATCTCTGAAGCTCCTGCTTACACTACTAAAAGTACATGAATTTATCATTGATTTGGGATGCATGGCTAGGCTTACAATGGCCCCAGTGGTCATTAGCCTAGTACATACCTATGAACCTATGAATA
The DNA here is from genome assembly GCF_019279795.1 of Protopterus annectens. Taxonomy (NCBI): domain Eukaryota; kingdom Metazoa; phylum Chordata; order Ceratodontiformes; family Protopteridae; genus Protopterus; species Protopterus annectens. The sequence goes on along the minus strand of NC_056727.1, from coordinate 513,166,326 downwards.
AAGGTTTACCAATGTAATAAAAAAAAAAGTCAGCAAATAGTAATCAAACCACAGTCAGGTGGCAGTATTAAAGACACACACACGTGCGTGCGTGTGTGTGTGTGTGTGTGTGTGTGTGTGTGTGTGTGTGTGTGTGTGTGTGTGTATATATATATATATATATATATATATATATATATATATATATATATATATATATATATGTATATACAGATATTTATATTAGCCAGGCAAGTCCACTGTGCCCAGAGTCACTTTTCAAGTGTGACCTGGGAGGAATGCCCAATTCAATGATTTACTCAGAATGATACAGCTGGCAAATGGAAGCTGTTGAAATCAAACTCTGGACCTCTCTAGGATCTATGTCTAGTAGATTTTGTAATTCTGGACACAATAAGAAAACGTTAGATATTCTGCCCAACGTACTACCCAGGAATGAAGACGTTGAACTTATATATAAAATTTTGAAAAAGTGTTACAAAACAGCACATAACTCTACATTTTTGTGCAACATTAATAAATAGTATAATACTAGGGAACATAAGAAGGACTTAGAGCAGAAAGAGATCTTTAAGAAATAAATAAATAAAAATGAAAGCTTGGTTCTATTTGAAATCAGAATAGCTAAAAATAAAATAACCTGCTGAGAGTAAAAAGTATATGAAATAATTTATTCAAAATGATAAGATGAAAAGCAGCAGTTTTACATTTATAAAGACTCATACACTCAGAAATAAGATAAAAGAGAACTTAAAACAGTCTTAGTTATTAAAGGTAATAAACTAACCTCTATAAATAAGTAAACAAAGCCAGGCAGAGAAGAAGTGAAAAAACTGATGCATAAATCATTAAGTAAAAGAAGACACATGTCCATTCAGTAAGGTTGGGATATTAAGAAACAGATTTAATACAGTTTATGTTGCTTCTCATTACGCACAATGTATTAAATGTTGACATTAATCATTTTAATGTAAATTGCATACACATATCACATTTTGCTAGGAATGGCTCTGCTATGAATTATCAAGCAATGTCCAGTCTAAGCTATAGCCAGATGAAGCAAACGTTGAAATATCTTGACTACATGAAATATAAATACACATATATATATATATATATATATATATATATATATATATATATATATATATATATATATATAGGTTCATAGGTTGGTACTAGGCTATCAGCCCTAGGGCCTATACAAGCCTAGCCATAATAATTCCCTGGATATTTCTTCCCACAATATTTACTTCTCTGGACCCCTGTCTAGCAGGGCGACTGACGTGATCCTCGGGGTGAATTTCCTATCTCCCATCCAATCATCAAGGTTCATTTTGAAGAGGACCAAGGAGACGCTCTGCTTGACATGTATGGACAGTCTATTCCAGAGTATGGGGAGTCTTTGGGTCAGCAACCTATCCCTCCAGCATGTTTTGTTCATTGTAATTACAAGTTTAGATCCCTGGAGCATGTGGCTCTGAGGGATTGGGATTTCTTTAAGTGGAGAGTGTCCAACAGCTCAGGGTTTGACATGGCCTTGTATGTTAAGCAGAGATCGTCTCTGAGTAGACGATATGCCACAGAGTATAGCTGGAGTTTTTTTAGATGGTCAGCATATGGCATCTGCTTTAGGCCTGTGATTCTTTTAGTGAGGCATTTCTGTGGCCTTTCCAGCTGTTGCAGATGTCTTGTGAGGTACATACCAAATGGGGCATTATACTCTATAATGGGTATAATGAGGGATGAGTACAGTGGGACAATGACCTCCTTTTTCTGGATGAAAAGCCCTTAGTGATGAGGTGTGCCACATAGACGGATTTCCTGACTGTTGTGGCAATGTGGTTATCAAAAGTGAGACCACTGTCCACCTGAGTCCCTCACATCATGGTTTGTCGATCATGTCTTCCCAGGCAGACAGATACTGGATCCTCTTTGAATGACACCAGAAGCTTAGCCAGTTGTTGAAGTCAATCATTTTGTCGTTATACTGTGGTATCATTCTGGGCGAAAGAAGGATGCTATTCAGGGCTAGGATCATACCTGCCTGGGCCACATGATCCAAGAGCTCTTCCATGTCTGCTTTCATGTAGTCCAGGGAGGTACGTCTCAAGTCATTCACTCCAGTATGGACAATGACAGAGTCGTATTTGTACTTGTTGTGGAGTGATTTGAGTGCATGCATTATGTGGCGGATCCTGGCACCCAACAGGCAGCTGACTGTAATTTTCTCCTTGTTCAGCCTGTTGAGTGGGACATCAGTGTGCCTGACTATAGAGTCACCTATGACTAAAGTGTTGGGTACATTGTCTTGCCTTAGGGCTGTTGTTGGGAGGCACACTGGTGTTGTGAGCTATGTGTCACTTTGGTTGTGACTGGTGTTTGTTTGCATTTCAGCTTCGGAGGTCCTTATTGCTTGGGCAGGTTAATGTTAAGGGCCTCTGCATATGTGGGTTTAATGTTGCTATGTGTGGGTGTTGATGGTGTTGATGGTGTGGGTTTTGAAGGGCTATGAGTTGCTTGAGGTGTAGTGCAGGTGTTAACCTTCTCCTCTTGACTGTCTAGCACAATCTTGACCGGAGAGAGTTTTGCTTCCAGTTTGGCTATTTAAGTGCATCTCTCGCAGGTTGTAGTGTTGGGTGGTAGGAGGAGAGGATTGTCTGTGTACATGAGGCAGTTGCCGCATTGCCCCAGTATGCCCAGATTCACCAGGTGGACAGGAGAAATCACCGGAAGCTGACCCTTGGACATGCCTGTTTAGGTGCTTTTTTTGCAAAGTATAAGAAATGTTTTCCCTTACCTTTGCAAGGTACTTTGCAAGTATAGGCTGTTTAGTGCCTATGATTAATTTCCCCTTATTGACAAGGAGAGTTGAGTGCTTATATCAGTTTCAGGCTTCCTAGTGCTTTCCAGCAGGTTCTAGAGCAAGTGCTAGTCACAGGGGTTTAGATTTTAGTGCTACTACTGAAAAACCAGCTAGTTCTAAGGGAAAATTTGAAGAGCAGACTTTCTGGCACCTGGAATAGTTTAATTGTAGCCTCACAGTGCTGCACAATGTGAAAAATGTGCAAACACGTGTTTTTAAGCCAGAAAGTTGAAAGGGACATAAATCAGCCCAAAAAGGCTAATACAATTACAATTTCAGAGCTGGAAACCACTCCTCTAGCGTTAGATAGGCAGTACAATGCTCACCACTCCCACTGGTAAGTAGTAGGACTTCCTTCTACCAGAGTAAGGTCTGGATAGCTCTGAACACAGAAAATAAACAGAAAATAAAGTCCTGAGACAAGCAAAGCCTGGGATATGGACTGGCTAGGAAAGGTGGGAAACGAGCAAACAAGATAGTTTTTTTTTTTTGTTAAAACAGGCTAAACAATGCAATAAAACAGTAAATAAACACAGAAAAGGCTAACACACTTGAGTGTGTAGTCCTAAACAGTGAATGCAATTAAAACTCTACAGAATTAGTAATTTAAAACTTTTTAAATGAAGCAAGACAAGTGCACAACTGAAAAATGATTTAAGAGGCAGTAATACAGCAGAATAAGTAGCTAGTCTACATATACAGAGAAGTCTGTATATACAGAATAGCAGTTAAAACACACAAACAATTCAAATGCAGTGCAACCTACAGCACTTGATATATATCTATATCTATCTATCTATATATATATATATATATATATATATATATATATATATATATATACTTATAACAAGTTTGAACCTCATATGGCCGAGACAATATGTTCAAACTTGTAAATGTTCGATCGGACTGAATGGAGATCTCCATACAGTGCAGAATGGGAAGATTTCCCTTTTCCACAATGTAGTGCGATCTCGGAGTTGGTATATTTAAATAAGGGGGTGTGAGGGGGGCAGGGGGGTGTAGCCACCCTGCTCCAGACATTTAATTTAGTTTTTTTGTTGTTTTTTTCTTTTTTTACTTCAGTGTTCAAACTATTACAAGTTTGAACATATGGTCTCGGCCATATGTGGTTTGAACTTGTAATATGTTCGATCTACGGAAGGGGACCCATATATATATATGTATATATATATCGTAGATAGATAGATATAGATATTTAATTGTGTTTTTTTTAGTGAGTCGAGTTATGGTACCTTGTGTATACCTCCCTACTTAAACATACACATTCTATGGAAATAGAGTAAGAGAGAAAAACAAAATCCTTAAAGCATGAATTGCTGCTACAACAATAGTAGAAGTGATAGCAGCAGTACTTCTCAGTGGGAGAATGCAAGCAATGCATTGCAGCTAGCCACATTGGACTGGATGAGTTGGACCTTTGTCTACTTTACACTGTGATAAGTGGTAGGAAACCAGTTAGTAATTTCAGAATAAATAAGTCACCAAGAGCTATGTAGTGAGAGAGGACATGCAGGTGGTTGGTGTGACAGAGCAAAATGCAGTGGACAGGAAGAAATGGAAATGGATGATGCGCTGTGGCGACCCCTAACGGGAACAGCCGAAAGAAAAAGAAGAAAAAGACCAAAAGCAAATGGTTATAACCTCTCAGAATGAGCATATACACTTATGGGTTCACTACCCACAGAAATTTGTAATAAAACTAAAGAGTAATCCAGCACAGACAAAGCTACAGAGTAATAGCAATTTATAAAGACAATGAACACAAAACAAATGTTAATTGCAAACCAATCTTATTTTTGAAAGTAACTACTGGAAAGGTAAAGGATCATATGCATGAATTTAAGTCATGAGTAAAGTAACAAAAAATGTCACAGACAGTTATGGCATGGTTGATAAAAAGATACAGAAAATGAACAGTTTGATGTAGTTTGTCTATATTTCTCAAGTAGTCTTTGCAGTTTTAAATGTGATGTACTGGTGGACGAATTATTCAGTCATTATTTCTAACACACTTCTGAAACAGAATTCTTTGTAGTTAAAGCATAGGAAATGTCGATACAAGATTAATGACCAGCCAGAAGAAGACAATCCACTAAAAATATTCAATCATGGACCTGTATTAGACCTATATCCCTTACTGTCTACATGGATGACATGATTAAAATGAAATCCATACATATTTATATCTGGTTCTGGTTTCTTACTTAGTCATCCTGAGTAAAAAACACATCTTTTCTTTTTGGCTTTACAGTATCCTACAAAATCTCTTGCTTGAAACTTACTCTAAGAACTATGCTAACATAGAACATTTTCCTCATTCTAACTTACTAAGACTTGTTCTAGACAATCGCTTGGAGTATGAAGTGCAGAACTTGGTTTGCTTTCTACAAACAAAAACATTTCTAATTGACTCACCTAATGTTTCACTGGCAAAATCACTTCTGCTTCCAAATATTACATGTAAATCTTATCTTCTTACAGATCTTCAGTCTTTATAACTTTCCTTTTCTTTAGTAGTGCTACAACAGAGTGGCCATGATTGGTTCTGCCCTACTTCACTTTAAAGTTGTTGCACTAAGTGGAACTTACAGTTAAGCTTCACTCATTCTGTCTCATATCAATACAGCAAATGTTCTGCCATTAATTAAATGTCATATCTCTGCTCTGGTAACTTTTGCTGCCACTGTTGATGTCTCTGTGGGAAGTCACCCCACACAAATAACTGGTGTATGTCTGATGTGGGCAAGATTTGGGAATCGTAGAAATTGCCTACACGGGGCACAGCTATATTGTATGTAATGCCTTGTGTAGTACACACAACCTGATAAGTGATGGAGTAGAAACCCTTCCTGTTGCTGCCCATGTGGACCAGGCAGAGCCTCAGTGGCAATGTGGGTGCAGTCAGTGGCCCTCTAAGATCACAGAGAATTAGGATGCTTCATAAAATGCCCATATTTTATTTTATTTTATTTTTCCATTTCTTTACTGAGTTTGTCTGACTGGATTTAGTAAAAAAAAAAAAAAAAAAAAAATCAGAAGAAACCAAGGGATAAAAACTCCAATATATAACAGACATTTTAAATAGACATTCAATAATATACATAGACAGACATTAGTTAATATGTAGTAATAATTGTATACACATTCGATAATTACATTGCATTCATATGAATTAAAGAAAACTATTACAGTATAAAAGATACTTATGCATTTAATAGATGTTGAACATTAAGCATCTGAAGAGGAGTATTACTGGATTTGTCAGACAGGTAATAGGTTGTGCGATTAGAAAAACAAAGAAATAGAAGTGAGGGAAGGAACTCGGCAGGAAATGTTAATATTGTAATTAAGAAATGGATATTAAGCAGGATCACAGACAAGTGTATATGGCTATCTTAAGGTTTAAGCTACAGTTCTACAGATTGGGTGGTATCATAAAACTATGTATATGACTGGGAGATGCTAGTAGAATTATTCAGGTAGTTGTGAAGATCAGTTGTGGGCCAGAGGATTTTGAGTGAAGAGAAATGGTTTGACAATATGACATGCTGAAGATTGCAGTATCATTTATCCTGGAGATATATCAGAGCATATCCACTGATGTAATAGGTGAAGTAGTTTTGGCTGTGTTTTAAATGAGTTTATATTATGAATGGACGCCATTGGAAGTGGGATATGAATCCATAGTTCCGCTACATTATTTGGAATCTGGAGCAATACCTAAAATATTCAATTATTTGGTTATAGTGATCTCTGTAGAGTATAGCATTTTCTTGGTAGAGTAGTACCATATTAGGTTGTTATGGGCTGGACAATTTTCTAACTTGTACGCATGGTGGTATTTCAGTTTTCTGGGGTCTCTGGGGACCACATATGCTCCTCCACATGCTGCAGCATAACATCAAGGAACTGCTGTAGTATTTGTGAGATGAATACATGTGATATACCCACAATGTTCTTTAATGGCTACTGGAATATCCCTGTGGCAAAGATAGTCAATGCATTACAAGTTTTAGTGCCAACAGGAATTGATATTCCATAAATCCCATGAAATTCCACATGAAGATGGCACAGATCTACAAAAACATGATACACAATAGCATTCAGCTATGCCCCTGTCATTGGCATGATCAGAGCCATTGGAGATGCAGAGGGTGACAATCTCTACCATCACAGATACTGGCTATATGAACAATTCCTAACATATATGTTAAGTTTTTGTGGTTGCTGCTCTTGTATCTTATCACCGTGTCTGTCTCTGCTCACACAAAATAACTGTGTAAAAACTCAGTGGTTGCTGTGGCTTATCCCACAATTTTTATACATTTCTAAATTATTCTGCGATATCATTCACATTCACAGTTGGCCTTATTTCCATAAGGTTGCTGATATTCATATCCTTATGTGATCATTTCTGTCAGATGCTGATCAAGCCATTTCACTATATTGGGCAGTGGTGCAATGCATGCATCTGAAATAGTTCCACCCTGTGCTTCGCCACTGATTGTACATCACACTGTTCATTTTTGAATCCCAGCCATTGTGTTAACTCTGATTCTGTCAATAAATTGTCAAGGAATTAGCTTATGTTTTTCACAAACACACACAAACACACACACACACACACACACTTGTTTAGGACAAAAAAAATGAAGATTCAAAGATTTCTCTTTCTAGTAGAGCTTCTTCTTCTCCTTTCAGCTTCTTCCATTGGGGGTCACCACAGCAGAACAACAATCTGCAGCTTTTTCTGTTAGGGGTCACCACAGCAGAACAACAGTCTGCAGAATGATTGGCCGTGGAGTTTTATGGTGTTGAGTTGCCAGCCTCACGCCCAACTTTCCACAGGAAGTGCACACACACACACACACACACACACACACACACACACACACACACACACACACACACACACACACACACACACACACACACACACCTAAGGCGAATCTAGAGCATCCAATCCACCTGAAGCATGTCTCTGGGATGTGGGAGGAAACTGGAGCACCTGGAGGAAACCCACATGACTGCAGGCAGGACATGCAGACTCCGCACAGAAAGCACCCCAGCTGAGAATTGAACAGGAGAACATCTTGCCATGTGGTGGCAATGCTAACCACTGCACCACCTCAGCTGCCCTTCTTTCTAGTAGAGCAGTTTTTTTTAACTATTCAGAATTCAAACTTAAACACAGCTTATGTTTTTCACAAACACACACAAACACACACACACACACACTTGTTTAGGACAAAAAAAATGAAGATTCAAAGATTTCTCTTTCTAGTAGAGCTTCTTCTTCTCCTTTCAGCTTCTTCCATTGGGGGTCACCACAGCAGAACAACAATCTGCAGCTTTTTCTGTTAGGGGTCACCACAGCAGAACAACAGTCTGCAGAATGATTGGCCGTGGAGTTTTATGGTGTTGAGTTGCCAGCCTCACGCCCAACTTTCCACAGGAAGTGCACACACACACACACACACACACACACACACACACACACACACACACACACACCTAAGGCCAATCTAGAGCATCCAATCCACCCGAAGCATGTCTCTGGGATGTGGGAGGAAACTGGAGCACCTGGAGGAAACCCACATGACTGCAGGCAGGACATGCAGACTCCGCACAGAAAGCACCCCAGCTGAGAATTGAACAGGAGAACATCTTGCCATGTGGTGGCAATGCTAACCACTGCACCACCTCAGCTGCCCTTCTTTCTAGTAGAGCAGTTTTTTTTAACTATTCAGAATTCAAACTTAAACACATCTTGGCATTAAGCAGTACATAAAGCATAAAGAAAACTTAGAAAATTACTCTCAGGTTATTATGTGACTCCACATTTACAGGTTTCACCCCTAAATAAATACAATTATAAAATTTCTGAAGACCTTTATTTCAAATATCATGACCTACAGAAACAGCTGCTTCTCTCTACCAAGCAGCTCTGTGATCAGTTCTCCACCCATCAACCTAGATGCTTCCCCATACAGCTACACCAAGGCGTTTGGGCTTCAGGCCTCAGTTGGTCTAACTTTGATGCCTTTCAGTTTCAGGCAGATGTTGGCTATGTGCACTTTGCTTAACAGCTCACACAGTCTGTGTTTTCCAGACGGCTTCTCCCTGCACTCTTGGTCTCACAGTCCAGGAAAGAAACTGATAGTGTGCCCAAAAGATATACCAGTGTACCTGCTTTATAGACAAATGATAATCTCCACTAGCTAGTTATACTGCTCCATCTTGTTCCTCTATTTACACGTCATAACTCCTACAGATTCTTATCACATAACAGATAGACTTCCCTTAATTGTAAATTAAATGTAATTATTCACCCTATAGTAGTTCTAGCAGTAGTACACACGCGTTTTCTAATGACTGCACCGACCACTAATCAATAACTCTTCTGCTTTATCTGCTTCTTTCATAACTTTCCACTCCTCTTTAGCTCTCATGTCATTCTTTTATTTCATCTCCTGACTTTAATTTCTCTCTTATAGTAACTTTTCTGTGCAAACATCACTGTATTTGCAAGAATTGTTGGTGCTTTAAATGGTTTTAAATTGTTGGACAACAAAAGATTCTAACCTGTGCAAAAGTTAATTTTGGGAACTTGTATAATCTTTGCAAATTTGCATTTATTTTTTAAGTAGCCAAAGTGGGTTTGAAAAATACAAAAAGTTTGCAGAAACATACATAGGCATAAACAAAAGAAAGGAAACAAGTGACATACATGTGCTATATACAAAAATGGGCAAAAATTCACATGTTGGCTATATACCAGTAGAAAAGGGAATGGTTATAAGAATATACAGTTAGAGTGATGAGTGTGTATGATTATTTCATAAGTGGATGACAGGTTTTATGTTTGGAGGTGGTCTGATTATCCAGGTGCAGAGCAGAAGTATAACACAGAGATGGATAAGTATTGTCTGAACCCGTCTTTAAAGAATTCCAGTTTTTCTTCTTGTCATACTTCAGTCAATACATTGTTCCACAGTTTAGTGGCTTAACTTGAGTAAAGTGAGTTGCCAACTATAGTTTTAGATTTACTAGAAATTAGTAGGCATTTATTTCCTAAGAGCAGTTCCCTTACAGGTGAGTGCTGCTGGAGAATGTTGCTTTAATAAGGATATTCTTTAGGTTTATAAATTAGGTTGTGAGCAGTAGTGAGTTATGCATAGAAAAGATATTGTGGAAGCTCAACCCAGTGTGATTGTTTAAGGACAACATGGTAATATGTTCTGGATGAAAGGTTGGTTGCAAATTGATCTGTCTTGTTATAGCATGAATCCGAATTCTTCATCTACATAGAGTGTTGTTGTTGTTGTGTCTTTTGGCTTTTCCCAGTTAGGGGTCTCCACAGCAGAACTCTGGTCCGCTAATGATTGGCAGCTGATTTTTTTACGTGCCGAGTTGCCAGCCCTGACAGAGTGTAGGTTAGTAATAATGGGAGCTATATAAAGAAGCAATGAGAGCAGACAGGGTAAAGCTATGGCTTTCCTAGCAGATTCTGAGAGATATAGACTATCTCGATAAAGTCCTCTAAGTTTTTGGTGTGTTTTTTTTAATAGCTTGAAGAATATGATGCTCAAAGTTTAGGTTCTCATTGATAAAATAGCCAGCAAGTTAGTCTGTGATATTATTTCTGATGTAGATTGTTTTTTGGTATAATACTAAAAATTTGTTTTTGGTTTTAGTACTGTTTTGATAGGAATAGCATTAACTTGTTTTTTCTTTGCATTTAGCATTAGGTTGGAAGTGTGTAACCGTGACTCAGTAGATAAGGACTCTTGAGTGACCTGCTGAAGGTACAGTATGTTAGGAACTGAGCAGATAAGGGTAGTGACATCTGCATGCTGCATTATGCTGGCATGCTTGATTCCAGTGTGGGTATCAGTTATAAAGATGTTAAACAGTAATGATCCTAGGACTGATCATTGAGGAACACCAACAGAGACAGGGAGAAATGTTAAACATTTGTTTTGCCATTTTATAGGTTGTTGCCTATTTGATAAGTAGCTCTGAAACCATAAGAGGGATGAGTCTTAGAAAGGAGTTTGGTTAGTAATTTCGGATGAGAGACTATATCAAATGCCTTAGATAAAGAAGAAAAGAGAAGAGACAAGGCTACCTGTATTTCTGTGAAAGGTTTACAGTGTTAGTGAAATTAAGGAGGGCTGTGTTGTGCTATGATGGGGAAAGAAGATTATTGTTGCCAACGTGGTTGAGAGTTTGAAAATGGATACATTTTTCAAGACCCTTAGAAAGAGGAAATAGGATAGCTGTAGATCTATAGCTGTAGAATTCAGTGGAATTGCCACCTTTGTGAAGGGGAATGATAAATGCTTTTTCCAGAGTGAGAGGGCATAGCTCTCTGTCATTGACCAGTTTATCAGGATGAAAATAGGGTAAGTAACAACATCTGCTTCCATTCTAATATATTGACCTGGTAGATTATCAATGGCTAAGGTAGTGGGTTTCAGGTTTTGAAGATATCTTTTAATGACAGCCATTTGTAGAGGTACAAACTTGAAGGAATAGGAATTGCTATCAGTAGAAATTGGTAGGCTGCAGGGAAAAGGAGAGTTATCTTTGAGCAAGCTATGTACTGTTTTGACAAAGTGGTTATTGAACGGAACAGCAGTACTGTTAGTAGTGCTGTTTGCATTTGGCAGAGGTGTGATAATGTGGCCACAGTACAGTATATTATTTATTGTGGCCCTGAACCATTTGGGATTGTTTTGATGTATATACTAAAGATTAATGTAAGAGGATTGGTCATATGATACAATCTGGGTTTTTAGCACAATTTCTATGCTGTCAAAAAATGTAAACAGGTTTGTGTTTTATAACAGTGCCATTCTTTCCAGGCTTTATCTTTTTGTGACATACATTGTTTGGTTTGGTTGATTATCCAAGACAGAGGATTTGATTTAATTCTGTTGGTATGAATGGGAACAAGATAGTTAAGAATATTTAGGAAACTTCATTGAAGTAAGTGGCTACTTCATCTAGAGACACGGTCTTAAGAACTTTTGTTTCTCATGCACCTGGTTTATGGATGAAAATGGTCCAATGACCAACCCACATACCCAAACAAAAAAGAATGAAATAAAATAAAATAAAAATGAATGCAGATGTAGCACTTTCTTCATCCGTACACTCAGCATGATTTTCTCAGAGTGCTTCATTCTGTATTCTTTCTGGTTCTCTCTCTCTCATAGATGTGGCAAATAAGACTCCATCCCTGTCTCAAGGCAGCACTATTTTGATTTTTGAATTATCTTCCTTTTATCCTGCTCAACAGTAGCAGAATCAGATGTGCCACAAGTCATTATACATAGTCAGAGCTTGCCTTGATTCAGCCACTTTTCCACATACGTCCATCAGCTTAGACTGAAATGGTTAATGGTCAGACCTCTCTGGAGTGGTGAGACAGATGGACTATATCTTTTCAGTAGTTCTATGCCATGACAGATACTTTGCCACTGATAAAATGCCACTTTTCTTCAAGTGGAAACTTCAAAACATGCTAGATGTATTCCTCCTTTTCACTGACTACAGTTCCCCACACCTGTCTAATCAGAGCCAGAATGCCATCAATAAACTTGTAATCACAGCACATAGGAGCTTCAGAAAAAAAAAAACTTAAAACCCTTGACTCTCTAAGTCAGTATAGAGACTCCTGAATTTCATAGCCCCCAAAAGTGTGAGAAGAAACTTGGAAATTGTGACACTGGTTCATAGGCTCATAGGTGTATACTGAGTTAATGACCTCTGTGGCTTTTATAAGACTAACCATGCCTCACAAATATATCTCACAAGTTTTTTGAGCCTTAGAGGTTATTTTAAGGAGTATATGGAAGCTAGGGTATGATTTACTGACTGCCTCTGTCCATTAGTGACATAGATGCTAGACCTGGGGTTACTTTCCTGTTTCCCATTCACTGGTCCAGGTTACACTTGAATAGGGCCTGGGAAAAAATTTGCTTCACATGGATGGGAAGCCTATCCCAGAGTAGAGGAGAGGTTTTCTCTGAGACACATATATGTCACTCCAGCAAGTCCTATCTATGTCCCAAGCAAGGTTCAAGTCTCTAGATCAAGTAGTTCTGATGTTATTGGTTTTTCCAGATATCCAAAAGGTCCATTAGAGTGGACTACAAAGATGCCTTGTATGCCAGGCACAGATCGTCCCTCAACAGTCTGTAGGAAACTGAGTGTAAAAGTAGGGCTTTGAGGTGATCTGTATAGGACATTTTGTTTACACCCTATATTCTTTTTGTGAGGAATCTCTGTGAACATTCCAGTTGTTGCATGTGCAACAACTGGAATGTTCAGTTGTTGCATATGCCTGGTCAGATACATACCCAAGCAAGTACTGTACTCAATCATGAGTCTGATGAGGGCCAAACACAGTGGAATGATGAATTCCTTGGATCTGGATGCCATGTTCATAGATTCATAGGTTCATAGGTAAGTACTAGATTATCTGCCCATGGGCATTTATAAGCCTAGCCACAGAGTGATGTCTTTCGCCTCCCCATTAGATAAGTAACATGGGCCTCTGTCAACAGGGCTCCTGAAGTGAGCCTAGGGTAGAACTTACGATTATCCATCCACTCATCTAGATTTCTTTTGAAGAGGGTCAGAGAGGAGCTCTGTCGAATATGGATTGGGATTCTATTCCAGAGTGAGAGGAGTCGCTGGGACAGGAATCTATCCCTCCAGCATGTCCTGTTTATTGTTGTACATAGGTTCAGGTCGCTAGAATGAGTGTTTTTGAGGGATCTCATTTTTTTGAGGTGAAGCATGTCCATTAGTTCAGGGTTTGACATGGCCCTATAGGTCAAGCATAGGTCACCTCTGAGCAGACGGTAAGCGACTGAGAAGAGCTGGAGCTTTTTTAGTCGTGCTTCATAAGGTAATTGTTTAAGGCCCTTAATCCTCTTAGTGAGGTACTTCTGTGGTCTGTCTAGTTGTTGCAGGTGTCTAGTGAGGTACATCCCAAATGGGGCATTGTACTCTATTATGGGCCTAATGAGTGAGGATTAAAGGGGCACAATCACCTCCTCGGACCTGGATGAGAAACCCTTTGTGATCAGGTGTGCCACATAGAAGGATTTCCTGACCATTTTGGCTATGTGGTTATCAAAGGAGAGCATGCTATCTACTTGGGTACCCAGGTCTCTAATTACTTCTTCTGTACTTAGTGGATTCCCATCTATGTGGTAGTTTGTAGGTACTTTGTTTTTCCCAAATGGGATTACTATGCATTTTTTGGCATTTAGCTTGAGGCTGTAACTTTGACACCTGGTGTTTGTCTCTGTGAGACCCTTCTGCAGGATGTTTGTGTCAGCTAGAGAGTCAATTATTGCACCCAATTTACAGTCATCTGCGAACTTGGCTAGCCACAGTCCCTCCGTCTTTGGCTGTACTTCGGAGAAATATATACCGAACAGGAGGGGTCCCAGGACTGAGCCCTGTGGGACTCCGCTTGTCACTGGTTTAGAGTCAGACATGGCGTCTGCCACTCTTACCATGTGGGTTCTGTCCAAGACCCAATTGGCAACCCATCTCATGACATGGGGGTTGATATTTAACCTGGTGAGTTTGTCTATGATTCCTGAGCGTGGGATGGAGTTGAACACCTTAGCGAGGTCCAGATATGCTGTGTGGATCACCTTCCCTTTATCTATGGCCTTGGTGACTGTTTCAAAGAAGTCAACCAAGTTCAGGAGGTAAGATCTGCCTTTAACAAAGCCGAACTGGGTGGGGTTCAGTGTCTGGAGGTTCTCAATGTCCCTGTTAATGAGCTCCATGATAATGCATTCCATGGCTTTGCAGACCAAGCTAGTCAAGCTTATAGGGTTATAGATCCCAGGGTCAGTTGTGGCATCACCTTTGTGGAGTGGTACGACTGTTGCTGTACACCATTCTTTGGGTACATAACCTGTAGAGAGGCTGAGTTTGAATAGTGATTTGAGATGGGGGGTTAGTTCATTTTGAAGATCTTGTAAGACACAACCTGGGATAGCATCTGGTCCCATTGATGCTGTGTTTTTGGCCTTTGCAAGAGCTGTCTTTACTTGTGTGTCTGAGATATCTGGAGCGCCACATTCTTCTGGGATGGGTGCTAGCCCCTTTGGTGGGGGGGGGGTGAAGTTTGCACTGAACTTGTCAGCCAGGGTGTTGGCAATGTCGGTTGGTTCAGTGTATTTATGGCCATTATGCACTAGCTCGGAGCATATCTGAGAGTTTGCCCCTAGACTCTTGACATTTTTCTTGTTTATAAGCTGAAAAACATAGAATGATTTCCTTGGACACATAACAGGTTGCTGTCTACATAAATCCCCAAATCCCTAACTACTGGGTCTAATCTTAGGGGTGTGTTATCAATGAGGTAGTTCCCTGCAGTAATCAATCTCCCATTGGGTACTATTATGCATTTCTTGGTAATGAGTTTTAAACCATGGTTCTGGCACCAGTTACTTGCCTCTATTAGACCTTCCTGGAGGATAATAGTGTCTTGGGGGGATTCTATGACTGCTTCTAATTTGCAATCATCAGTGAGCTTGATCAGCCTGATGCACTTGATGTTGGTCTTGACGTTTAAGAAGTTGATGCCAAAAAGGAGTAGAACCAACAGAG
This sequence comes from Protopterus annectens, assembly GCF_019279795.1. Classification (NCBI taxonomy): domain Eukaryota; kingdom Metazoa; phylum Chordata; order Ceratodontiformes; family Protopteridae; genus Protopterus; species Protopterus annectens. The sequence continues at coordinate 513,150,785 of NC_056727.1, read as the reverse complement.
AGGCCTGAGGGACTGCACTTGGGACCAGCCTCTTTGTGGAGGTGGACTCCCCTATCCTAACTTCCTGGGTCCTATCTAAGAGCCATCTGGATATCCAGTGTGTAACATAGGGGTTTATGCTAAATACCCTAAGTTTGTTTACAATTCCCAGGTGAGGTATCATATGCTTCGGCCAGATCAACAGGCAATGTGCACCATTTTGCCTTTGTCCATTGTCTTAGTGACCATCTTGAAGAAGAGTAGGCAGGATCTGCCCTTACTGAAACTAAACTGTGTTGGATCTGGTGACTGAAGGTTTCCTGTGTCATTATTTATCATTTCCATGATAATCATTACAAGGCTTTGCATATGAGGCAGGTCAGACTTCTGGATCTGCAGTTTCCAGGGTTACATACATGCTTTAAAATATACCCTTAAAATAACCTCTATGGCACTAAAAATTTTTGCATACATTGGGAAGCATGGCTAGGCTTGAAAATGCCTATGCAGTCCGTAGTCTAGTATACATCTATAAACCTATGCATGTTATTAATGTTATAGGTTTATTGATTCATAGGTATTTACTAGGCAAACAACCACAAGGGCCTTTTTAAGCTTAGCCATGCATCCCAAATCTCTAACAAGTTCTGATGCCAACAAAAGCCAGAACAGAGAAAAATAAAGATCCTTTGTGGTACAAAGAGCAAGCAATAGCGAAAACAACCATGCAGATCACCACACTGTGTAGCATATACCAAAAAAACATTAATATACACATTAAAAACCAATAAAAAACAATAAAAAGAAATAAATAGCAAAACACTGGATGGCTAACATAAAAATGGATAAGCTCATTCAGGAAGTGTCCCTTCTTCAGAGTCATCCATTCAGAATCAGCCTTTTCACTAAAAAGAAGTAGTCAGCCAATCAGAATTAAAACATGGGCCTTTGCCCCTTCAAAATCAGCATAATCGGAACTACTCCATTCAAACCAGGAGGCTTATCAGCCTGTAAATCAGCTATCCAATAAGATTCAATCACCTCTATCTTATTTAACAAGTCTCTGCCTGTCTTATCTTCTTTCTGTATCTGTAGCACAATAAATGAGAAAACATGTTTATGTTTCTTAATATGTTGGGCCAAAGCATTGTGTTTAGAAGTCAATGTTATGTTACTCATAGGTTCATAGGTTCATACTAGGCTATCTGCCCTAGGGCATTTATAAGCCTAGCCAGAGTGTGTTTGGCTTTCACCACCCATTTTAAATTAATTTTGCTATGCCCTTTTTCGAGGTTAGTATACTGTGCCTCTGTCTAACAGTGACACAGAAGTGATACCCGGGGTAAACCTATGATCTCCCATCCACTCATCAAGATTCCTCTTGAAGAGAGTCAATGAGGGACTCTGCCTAACCTGGACTGGGATTTTTTTCCAGAGTGAAGGGAGCCTCTGGGTTATGAATCTGTCTCTCCAGCATGTCTTATTTATTTCAGTGCTGAGGTTCAAGTCTCTCGAGCATGTAGCTCAATGGGATTTGGATTTTCTGAGGTGCAGCATGTCCATTAAATCTGGGTTGGACATGGCTTTATACGTCAGGCACAGATCGCCTCTGAGCAGGCCGTATGCCACTGAGTAGAGCTGGAGTTTCTTTAACCGGGCAGCATATGGCATCTGTTTGAGCCCTTTGATCCTCTTGGTGAGGTACTTTTGGGGTCTTTCCAGTTGCTGCAGGTGTCTGGTAAGGTACATCCCAAAAGGGGCATTGTATTCAATTATGGGCCTGATGAGGGATGAGTAAAGAGGCACGATGACCTCCCCTGATCTAGATGTGAATCCCTTCATGATTAGGTGGGCTATATAAAATGTGTTTCTAACCACTTTGGCCACGTGGTTGTCAAATGAGAGATTGCTATCAACTTGGGTCTCCAGGTCCCCAATTACTTCTTCTGTACTTAATGGATTACCACCTATGTGGTAATTTGTGGGCACTTTGTTTTTGCCAAAGGGGATGACTATACACTTTTTGGCATTTAGCTTGAGGCCATGGCTCTGGCACCAGTTGTCTGTTTCTATGAGGCCCTTTTGTAGGATGCTTGTGTCGGCTGGAGAGTCGATTATGGCTCCCAGTTTGCAGTCATCTGCGAACTTGGTCAGCCACAGTCCTTCCGTGTTGGTCTGTACCTCCGAGAAATATATACCGAACAAGAGAGGTCTCAGGACTGAGCCTTGTGGGATGCCACTTGTAACTGGTTTGGAGTCTGACATGGCTCCAGCAATTCTAACCATGTGGGTTCTGTCCTTGAGCCAGTTTGCAACCCATCTAGTGACATAGGGGTCTATATTTAAGCTGGTGAGCTTATCTATAATGCCCGAGTGGGGTATTGTATCGAAGACTTTTGCGAGGTCCAGGTAGGCTGTGTGGACCACCTTCCTCTCGTCAATGGCCTTGGTGACTGTTTCAAAGAAATCAACCAGGTTTAAGAGGCAGGATCTGCCCTTAACAAAGCCGAACTGGGTGGGATCCAGTGTCTGTAGGTCCCCAATATCTTTATTTATGAGGTCCATGATGATCCTTTCCATAGCTTTGCAGACCAAGCTAGTCAGGCTTATGGGGCGATAGTTTCCAGGATCCGTTGAGGCACCAGCTTTGTGGAGAGGGACCACTGTTGCTGTATGCCACTTTTTGGGTACATATCCTGTAGTAAGGCTGAGATTGAACAGTAGTTTTATGTTTGGGTTTAGCTCTTCTTGGAGTTCATGTAGGATGCAGCCCAGGACACCGTCTGGTCCCATTGATGCTGTGTTTTTTGCTTTGGAGAGGACAGCTCTTACCTGAGCATCTGAGATGTCAGTGGGGCAGCACTCTGCTGGGATAGATATTTGCCCTATTGATGGGGAGGGGGGGGAGAAGTTTGCACTGAACCTGTCAGCTAGCATGTTGGCAATGTCTGTGGGTTCAGTGTATTTTTTGTCATTTTGGACTAATTCTGAGCATATCTGGGAATTCCCACCCAGGTTCCTAACATAACTAAAGAAAGCCTTGTGATTATCCTTAGTGTCCTGTGCAATTTTTCTGTCAAAGCTGGCCTTAGACGATTTTATGAGTGCCCGTAGTTTTTTGCTAATACTGATCAGAGCTGCCTTCCCTTTTTGGGAGTTTGCTCTATCATGTAGTAGCTTCCTCCTTCTATTGTATAGTTTGATTATGGCTGGGGTCCACCAGACAGGATGTCTGCCTTTGGAGGACTGTGTCTTGGTTTTATTTGGGATTGCATGATCCATGCATTCCTGAAGGTGTTCATAGAATGCGTTTATAAAGGATTCTGTGGTCTGGGACATATTTTCCACAGGCCCGGGGGCTTTGAAGGATTCCACCTCAGTTTAGAGGAGTGTGAAATTTGCTTTAGAGAAGTTTTTCACTGTGGTTTTCTGGGCAGGGGGTGGGGTCGGGATGTGAATATCCAGTGAGATTAGTTTATGGTCTGATCTTACCAGTGAGGGATGCACTTCTGATCTGGAGCATAGAGTCCCCATGTTGGTGATGATCAGGTCCAGTATGTTTTCCCCTCTTGTGGGAGTGGTAACAAGTTGTTCCATACCATTTGAGTTTATAAATTCTAGGAACCTTTGGGCTAGGGTGTTGGAGCTAGAGTAATGCTCCCAGTCTATGTTTGGGTAGTTGAAGTCGCCCAATATAATGGTGTTTGGAGAGACCTTCATATTTTCCAGTGTTCTCAGGAAGGCTGAGTGGGGTTCCTGGGTTTGGGAGGGTGGTCTGTAGCAGGCTATAAACTGGAAGGCAGTTTTGCCCACTGTTAGTTGCACATGGATAGTCTCTGATGCTTCGTGCTGTGCCACCAACCTGGAGGTGTGGGTATCTTTGACAAATATTGATACTCCCCCTCCTTTTGTGGTTCGGTCCAAGTTTTAGGGCCAAAAAGCATGGTATGAGGTATAACCTGGTAGTGCTGGGGTGCTGTCAGGAGCCTTGAACCAGGTTTCTGTTACTGCACAGATATCGATGTTCTCCATGCTAAGGAGAGTTTTGAGTGCATGCATCTTGAGGTTTAGACTTCTGGCGTTGAGTAGCATTACTCTTAGTTTCTTATCCCTTGTGATACCTATGGAGGTGGGTTTTTCTTTTGAGCCTTGCCTAAAAATGGCACTATGGGGGTAGCAAGAGCCATTGCCAATATCCGAAAGCCCAGGGGTGACAGGTGCAAGCCGTCCCTAGTGAAGCATCGTGGCTTGTCGAGCATGTCATCCCAGGCTGACAGGCATTGGATCCCCTTTGAATGACACCAATACTTAAGCCAATTGTTGAAATTGATCATCTTGTCTTCATATTGTGGCATCATTCTTGGTGAGGGTAAAATGCTACTCAAGGTCAGGGTCATACCGGCCTCGGCTACATGCTCAGAGAGCTCCTCTATGTCTCTTTTCATGTAGTCCAGGGAGGTACGTCTCAGGTCATTCACACCAGCATGGACAATGACTGAGTTATATTTGTTGTAAATATGCTGTAAAATCAAATCCTTAAACAATCTATTTGTTTTACCCACATAAAAAGATGAACATTTTTGACATTTTGCAAGATACACAATATTTTTAGTGAGACAATCTGCATGTAAATTAGGACAGTATATTTATTGGTGATTGGATGCTTAAACTGTTTGTCATTCCTGATATGCTTAAAGGCTTTGCAATGCCCACAATAAAATGTACCAATCCTAGATCACATAACAGTATGTCTTTTAAAGGAAACATCCTTGCACAACATCATTTTCAAGTTCATATTATTTTTAAAAACAAATAATGGGCATCTCTTATAACCTCTTTAATGCTTTGATCAGTTAAGAGATTCTTCCAATTGTCTTTAATAATATTACACACCCTATTAATATCACGACTGCGTTTCAATATAACTTTCAAATGGTTGTGTTTGCTTGCACATATATCAAATGTAACTGCTTGCTCTTCTTCATAATTTCCAGTATTATACCAGGGTTTCCCTCAAGTTCTTCTTAAGGTATTAACATTTAAGCTATTTAAAATGGATGATGGCATGATAAGTTCTTTGGTCTATGGAAAATCCTACTGGAAAAATAATGTATTAGCATGTGGGAGATATGCATCCACAGCATGTTTTTTTCTAATATTGCCAAAGGATAAGTCCTTAGAACATCTAGAATATGCACTGAAAAGAATGTATTTCTGAAAGAAACTGAGCATCTAGCTTCGCAATTGTGTGCTCGTGGTTATAGAAAGCTCAAGATACATGGTGCTCTGGTGTTTCACTCTCAGTTATATTGTGGTAGGTAAGCTGTTGAATAGCTGATGTGTGCAGAGAAGCTCTGCTCCTTTATTGTTATAACTAAAACTACACCAGTATGTCTTTCTTGTTTCAATGTAAATGGTCAAAGAGATGATTATTGGTCTACTTACATAAATAGTTGATGTGAACACTAGAGTCAACAGTGCAATACAGTGCAGTACAGCTCTCACCACTAGAGTCAACACTGCAATACAGTGCAGTGCAATTCTTACCACTAGAGTCAACACTGCAATACAGTATGCTGTTGATGTACCAACTGCTTCTTGCCAACTGAAATGGAGTCTGAAATCACCAAAAACATATTCAAACAAAAGGAAAGATACAGTTGATTACTTCCCTTCAGTCAGATCAAAAGACAACTTTTAGAATGAATAAGGATTAGTATGAGACAAAATGCTGAAATACATCTAGTCAGTCAACGATCTTTTACGCTAGAGAGAGCCAGTAAAGACAGATCAGCTAGTTTCAAACTGTTTTCTGAAAGGACCCCAGGATTTAACCCTGGTTTTGTGAAATGTCGGAAGCTAAGATACCTAGCTAGATAACTTCTTTTTATGGAAAATTCAAATCAACATGATGTGTCTTCCTTTCCTTTTATATCTTCTTGGCCGCAAGTTAGGATAACCAAGGTAAATAAACTTACTGAATCAGTTAAGGCTTTACAGAATGTGGGCTCTGATATTGTGGATTAAATAGTAAACAATCAAAAGGATATAAAGCAACCCCAGAAACTTTATTAGAGTAAAAGAAGAATAAGGGATGCCATGAAGCACTGGACTTTGTCCACATGGAAAATTATACAAAAATAACATTTCTCCATGAGGAAAATAAAGAATCGAAACAAAGATATACATACTTGGAATTAAGGCCAAGAAACTGCAACTTATGCTTTTTTATATATATCACTAGGATGACAAAATATCTTTTGTATCCTCTTTTGGTTTAGCCATTGACTAGAATTTCCCTGACCAATAAGAGAAGGAGCTAAATATGAAGGTGGTCAATGTGCCAAACCGAGCAAGATTATTAACGGTTCAACTCAGGAGACTGTCTTGTACTGTCATACTCAAATCTGTATCATTATCAGCCAGAGAGAATTATGGGGAAAATATGTTAATAATACAAATGTTATGATGGAACAGCAGAAAATATGCGTTTGTTGTGATATACCACAGGGCTTTTTCATGGAAGAGCAAAGTTTGCAGATATTAGATACAAACTATGGCTAAAGCTAGTTAAATCATTACTCATTCATCCAGTGATATTGGCAGTTGCACACATTTGTTTCAGACTCATTTTTAATACAAAAGAAGAAGCTGAGGTTAAAGTGAAAATCTTAAAGATTTTGTTTTGAAAGAAGTAGAAAAGTGTCATTGCAAAGAAATCTTGCCCCAAAGTGCCATAAGATGTCATGTCTTTCTTTTTTTCTTCTTCAGCCTATCAAAAGCATTTATATCAAGAAATAAATGCACTGGCTGATTTTATCTGACATCTTACCCATTCACATAAAATTTATGCATGATATTGACAGTTTTTTTTGGAAAGAGGGCAGAATTACAGACAGAGAATACATGTATATGTAAATACATATGAATATACAGTATGCAGTAGGAGGATTGTGCACTCTAAATCAACCATAGGTGTGAGTGTGCATAGAAGTGTGTGGTGTGGAAGAACTACCATGGCATGGCTGGCCAACCAGTGATATAAACCTTGGCTCTAAATGATTATCACTGTTGAAGTGACACCCCAACCTCATGAACAAAAATGGGAAAAGGGGTTGTAGATGGATAGATGGGAGGATATGTATTTCCTTAAAAAAAATACTTAATGCAGTAATAGCATTTGTGCTGCTAGGCCATAAAGCAGTCCAGGTTGCTATCCACATGGGCTTCCAGTTACTTCATGGATTAAGATAGACCGCGCAGGGGGTGGGGTTGTGTACAGTATACTGGTGAGAAGAGTTTTTTCTCAGATGTAAATAAATATGTTTTGTTGTACAGAAATGACTCATTAAAAATTAGTCAGTTAATATAAAACTGGTTGTATAATCTCTCAAAAAGAACTTGTTTTCTGCACAACTTAATTCAGTTAAGGATAAATGTTTGTTGCTTTCAAAAAATCCACCTACTTCATGACTTTGATGGATTAATTATGGGTAATATGAAAATAGTGAGATATTTTTGCAACATATTTGGCTTGAAGGAACAGGGTTGTTCAAATACTGCTTGATAGTAAGAACAAATAAATGATAAACTCAAGGATTAACCTGAGGGGCAGACATTTATCTGTACAGTGTGTTTATAACAAAAAGTCATATTCGAACCCAGCAATAAATGTTCCATTCACAGATTCTTTGTTTATGTAAGATTTAGAATTTGTCCTGGAAATTCTTTCTTTAGAATATGTCCTACTCCTGACAGATTGCAAGACATTGTCAGACATAAAACAAGATGAATCTAATAGGATTATATCCTTGTTGTTTAGGACATACTCAAAGATATTAAGCTGTTCAGTCATCTGAACTACCTCCTGGACATTGGATGACTTTTTAATCCCAGTTTAGATAGAGCTCCTCACATCACTCTTAAGAACAATTTCTTTTAGAAGAACATGTTTCATGCTAATTTCAATGAATTTAGTAACCTTTGCAAAGGTCAGAATTCTGCACAAAATTCGTTTGGACCATTTGTCCATATTTGTAATTGTGAACAGATGTTTAACATTCAGCAATAATTTCTGCAGGAAAATAATTGTCCAACAATTTAGAGATGAAAATTTCATGCAAGGACAACACAGACAAATGTTACTTGTGGGACAGACGACAACAAAAAAACCCACTTCATTTCAAACAAGATGTGAGGCATTTAGGCATATATTTTGTTAGAAATTAATTTGTATAGGTAGGAAAAAGGAGGCTAAAAATATAATTCAGGAATTGTCTAACTAGTCAGAGGTCATTGAATCACATCTCCCTCATAACTATAACAAATACATAAAAAAGTGAACAACGCTGAGGCGGGAATATTTAGAGCATTCTATCTGGACAATGAATACAAAAATATAGCTTAACAGAGAACATTATATTACACTGCAGCTGCATCATTAAGCCATGAATAAAGGATCCTTTCATTACTAGGATTATCTGTAATCCTATCTTAAACATGGAGCAGATGATTTGGATCTATATCACATTATCGCAAATTCAAAATGTCGAATGTGAAAATAGCAAAAGTGCCAAAAATTCGAAGTTCTGATCTTTTGAGATCACAGTATAGTGAAGATTAGGATATTTGTCCTTTCCTCACTGTAGTGCGATCTTGGAGTTGGAATATATATTTAGTGGGGGGTGTGGGGGGAGCACCCCCCACAATACGGAGTTCAAGTTTCGGAATTGTAGCTCTTTTGAGCATTCAACATTTTGCGTCTTTGATAATATGATATAGACACGATGATTTTTATAGCTGTTGGCTATATGAACAGTTGTATAAACAAGCAGAATATGGGAATGCCCTTATAGATAACCTATTACAGGATACTTCATTGAGACAGGCACTAATAGAATTTTCCAATTTTTTGGTGGGTTCCACTTTTGTTTCATTCTTTCTGGCTTACCCTGGTGTCCCTGTCCACCACTGAGTGCATTAATCTCTACTATAGCTGCTGGACTATCTCTTTTCTAACACCGGGAACAGCACTGAAGCAGTGTCCTGGGGAGGTCATGTCATTGACTTCTTCCACTGAGATTTTTCATATATGACCTACCTCTTGGTTTTACCCCCCCCCCCCGTGTTTGCCTGTTTATTTCTGACTGCTACTCCCCTCTATGGACCATGCTTCTTCAAAGGGAATACCTAGATGAATGCCACTCCCCAGGATGTGCATGCCCATTTCACCCAGCCAATGCCTCAGACACTCAAGCCGTTAACTGAATCCTGGTCAGCTGGGCTGTATTTAGGATTTTATCCCCCTACACCACAGTGCTGTCTTAGAATTTTTCAAATTGTTGACCCAGAATGTTTTGTTCATGATTAAAAGACCTAAGGACAATAGAATTCCTGGACCTGACAGTATTCTGGAGGAATTTTACAAAAATGTTCAGGATAGTTTCTTTCTTTCTATCTCAGTCTCAGTCTCTCTCTCTCTCTCTCTCTCTCTCTCTCTCTCTCTCTCTCTCTCTCTCTCAGTATCATCTTAAGTTGTTACACTTATGTTCAGTTTCCAACTGGACTCTCGAAATGTACCAAAAATCTATCAAAGATCATTCTTATATGCAAAGATGAACAGAAACCTCTAACCTTAAACAGTTTTCTCCCATTATCCCTGTTAAGTTCTGATTTAAAAAGCTGGCATTATTTATCAACTCATACTTAACAAAGCCAGACGTTATCATTTTTACATGGTGGGTTTTGTCCAAAGGAGGCAACTTTCTTATATAAATCAGCAGTGTAAGACTGTTATTATCAAACCTTATTTAAGACATCCAAAATAAAGATTATGCTTCTTTTAGCAGTGAACGTGTAATGCTTTTGATCTCACAAACAGACTTGATCTTTAAAGCCTTGAAAAAATCTTGATGCAGTGCTACATTATTAATGCAACATGGGCCTTATTAAAAAAAAACTCAAACATTTTTGTCCAAAAACCTGGACCCCAATTACTTCTATCATAAATGGGATAAGACAGTGATGCCCTCTGGCACTATCTCTGTTTATTGTACCTTTTGAGATACTTCACTGATTCAAGTATCTGAAAATCAAGCTGATTAATAGAGCAAAACTATTTCAGGAATTCTTTGTATATGTGGATTATATGATATTAACTATCTCAGATACCATGAATGAATTACTGGTATTGTTTACCTAGCATAAAGGATCCAAAATATAATAGTGCATAAAGTGAATAAAATTAAATACAAGTAATTGTATTTGGGAACTGAAAATATTTCACTGCTGACCATTCCTCTTGCAAAAAAGTTGTGTCATTTGGGCTGTTGGTCGATCCTAAATATTTTTGACATGTTATCACTTAACTCTGAAAAGATCATACATTTTTACATTTATCCAATCTAAAGGCCACCTGAACAAACTGTTGTTGTGGCTATCCAAACCTGGTAGTGATAATGAAGTCACAAGCCAGGACCAATAAAACAAACTTCAAAAAATATAAGTCAAGTGGAAAGTGATATTCCAATGGAAGTGAGCTGATAAAATAATGCAATTATAGTGACCAGTATAATGACCATTACAGCACAAACAAATTAAGTATGTAAAAATAAACCTTCACTATTTCTCTAAGTCTACTCAGACTTTTATTTAGATGAGCACTTTCATTGTTACATTGACTTCATCAAACCTAATTTAATTATCAGAAGTACTTCTTAAATAGTGTTGACTGACAGAGGATGAGGTTGAAACAGCTGCCAGGAATTAAGGAAGGAAGGAAGGGATGTCAGAGTTTAATTTATCTTTGAAGGGACTTCAATGATAGGTGAGGGTGAGTCACCTAATTTGCACATGGGTAAAATCTTGCTGGCTGCTTCAAATGCTCCATGAAGAATGAACTTTTATATTAAATCAGACATTGTAGCCTTTATATAGAAATTTTCACTGTAGAATTTTGGATCAGACAGCCCAGAATACTGTGCCATTTGGGTGCTTTAAGCATAAGCTATGACTTCTATGTCACATAAACATTGCTTAGGATAGGATCCCCCCTGTCCATGTGCTTCTTGCTGTGATCTCTATCTGCAGTAGGAGTCAATAATGCAGCTGATCACACTGCCACTCTCTTTTTTCAAGGATGGATAACCCTATCTTTTCCATTCATTCTCACCCTTTCTGGTCAACAGTTAATCAATTTTACGTTAATGAGGTCACAGTCAGGATTTTATCCATCTGTAGCATGGAGATTCCTAGTCCTCCCTTGCAGTTTGGGCAGTTTTCAGTATTTAGACATTTCTTTAATCCATCTGATGAATATATAAGATTTTATGGGCTTCCAAGATGGCTGCACACTGAGTACCAGCTTAATTTCAGCTCTCCCAGTGTGAAAACAAACACTCAGAAAAAGAGAGTCAGTGAATTTGCCTTTTTAGGTAAATTTCAGTTACTGGTTAGTAAATGCACTGCTCGGATGTCAGTGAAGAAGAAACTTAGAGAACCAGAAAGAAAATCAACCACAAAAGGTGGGGAGAAGCTTTAGCTAGAAAAAATCCTGCAGCTGTTCAGCAAAAAGCAATTCAAAATCCAGCTTTGGTACAAGGCATGACTTCTGGTAATCTACCGGAAAAAAAATAAGTCAAATATGCTCAGTGCAGGTTAAAATCAATGAAACACTAAAAGAGTATGTCAACTCAAATAAAAAAATGGAAAAAACGGAAGAAGCTTTAAACAGATATTCAGATGAGCTGATAAAACTGCAAATATCATATGCTGAAATGAAGAAAAGGCTGGCTGAGTATGAGAGCGCTCAAGAATAGATGTTTCAAAAAATGGTAGAATTACAGGACAGAACATGTAGGTGAAAACCTATGATTTTCTGCTGCACTGTGTTAGTTTTATAAAAGCACAAATAAGCAACTGGACTGGTATTACACAGCAGAAGCTATTACTTTTAAGGGCACATTGTGTTTATGCTCCAAACCTGGCTATGAGAAAGCAGCTGAGACTTCTAATAGTAAAGATGCAATCCTACCAGCTGAAAGAGTTTATTCTGTCAAAATGGTGGCAGAAGTACTAAAATTTGAAGACCATAGAATATTTCTGGAAAATGATTACCCACTGCACATCACACAGAGTAGGAGTACATTTATTCCAGCAATCAGGGGACGTCGAGAGACAGGTGTGAGATACAATCTGCTGTCTCAGCTATTTTCAGAATATTTTTTTTCCTGGAGGATGAAAGTCATTTTTTGATACTGAACATGTTAAGGGGAAAATACAAATGTCTGTCCAACAAAAAGTGAGCTATCAGATAGAAGGTGACTCTGTTTCTTATTCTTCAGATAATAAAGCTCATAGAGCAACCTTGCCAGTGAAACCTTTTCCAATGTTCCAAAGTAAAATGCTTGGAAAATACCCTATATATGTTGCACTCGATATTTCAAAGCTCTTATTTTTAATGCAGAAATAATATAATAATGTTCATTTAAGCCAGGGGTGGTGCAGTCATCCATTTTTAGCTTCCACATAAGCTCTCTATATTCAAGACTGGTTTTCCAGTCCCCATCCTTTCTGGAACCATAACCTGTTCCAATACCCAGAACTTAAAACTGGCCTGGGTACAATATAAAGAATGTTTACACAGTGCATTTGTTTAGTTTTGTTTACTAATCTCATACATGTGCTTGTATATCCTTTGTTTTAATTTCCTCTCAGTTTTTCCTACATAGTATGAGAAGCATTTGACACAATAGGCCAAATAGACTACCCCTTTAGTATAACAACAATAGTGTCCTGTTGCTGCTAGTTTATCATGCTTGCCACCAAGTTGTATTTCAAACAAATTTGAAATATCGGGGCATTGGTGGCACATCCCACACCTAAAGGTGCCTTTCGTATTCTTGCTCTCTTTACAATCTCTGTTACTTTCAAAGTAATATTTCAGATTTGGACCTCTTCTAAACCCAACTTTAAGGGTCCTAGGAAACACATCCAAACTGTTGGGCATACTAGAAAAAGCTCCCAATATCTCCAAATAATATTTTAACCTCCTTTGTGTTTCTGTGGTAGTCAATTACAAAAAATAATTTTTGCCTTGGGTTTCCCATCTCACCCATCATATGTTCCTGGGGTGTCCCCTTTTGGTCACCTTTGACTGCTGGCCCTAACCACACGTCATCTTCTCTAAGGGACATCAAAGGAAAATACTTATTGCCTCTTCCGTTCAAAATATCTTCTTTAATGGGATTCACCACTTCCTTTGGGTAACTCTTGGTCACAAAAATTTCCACAATATAATTAAATTCATTATCCAAGTCTTCCTTCAGGGTGGTCATATGAGCAGCCCTCACCATTTGCACTTTAACAATGTTCCTTTTTTTAAAAAAAAAGGATGATCACTCTGGAAATGCAAATAGGAATTGGAAAATATATTTTCCTATGCAATGTAGATACATATCTAATGTTAATAACATCCTTACTAATGTTCACATCTAAAAATGCATTTCCATGATTCCAATATTGTGACTGAATATCAAGAAATGTGTTGTATTGTTAACATAATTAACAAAGGTTTCAATTATATTCATAGGACCCTTCCACATGATAAAGATATCATCCAGAAAACAATAATATGCTCTTATATTATTATAAAAAGGAGAAGAAACAACAAAGTGCTGCTCCCAATATAACAAAACAATGTTGGCAAAAAACAGGGCACACAAGGACCCCATGGCTACCCCATCCACCTGTTTATAATACTTCCCCTGAAAATAATTATAGTTATTCTTAAGCACTAATTCCATATTCTCTAAAATTAGCTTAAAGTTCTGTTAGGACAAAAATTCATATCCAATAAGGGCTTCTTCAATCCAAAAAAAAAAAACAATATTGTGGGGGTATACCACTAAGAAGATCCTTAATATCTATGGTTATAAACACATAGTCCAGGTTATATTCAGTTCCCACCATTTTACTTAAAAAGTCACAAGAATGAATAAGGATATGCTGGTGTAATCCATAAAAAGGTTTTAATTTTGTGTCTACAAAAATGGCAAGGGGTTGAGTTTTAGAACCAGTTGATGAAATAATGGGTCTCAAAGGGGGATTTATTACATTTTTATGTACTTTGGGAATACCCAAAATCCATGGGATAACTGGTTTGGGAACACTGAAAAATTCAAACAATTACTTATCAATGGCCCCCTGTAACAAGTTATCCTCTAACCATAAGTCCAAGATTTTATAAGCAGGTTTATCTCATTCTTGAACACTTGCAGATATTTACCATCACAATGCAAAATCTCTGACATCTTACTTGTATAAACTCATTGCTCCATAATAACTACCCCTCCCCCCTTATCAGGTCTCATAATTTTAAATTCTTGATTCCCACTTAATCCATGGAGGAGACTCTTTTCTTCCTGAGTTAAATTTTTATTATACCACCTTTTTTTATTATTGCTAAATAGTTTTCGAATGTCTTTCTCCACTAATGCTTCAAAATTTGTTAAAACTGGGTGAATTGGTGGATTAATAACACTTCTTTTCCTAAGTCTACTTCCATTTATCACAGGACTATCCCCTAGTATTACTTCTAAATTTACATTTCTAATGAACAACTTTACATCTAAAATCATATTGGCCACTGGCTCTTTTTTGGTAGGAACATATGTAAAACCATTTTGAAAGATTTCAGAATGTATATTAGTTAATTCTAAATCACTATAGCTGAAAATATAGACGTTATTCAAAGTATAAACAGGTCCCTCCTTCTGAATAACCATTCTATCTGTCCTTCCTCTATGGGTTGATTTGGTTCTAAAATTTCACTGTCTAATAAACTCTGCCCCTGCCCCTCTGCCCCCACTGAAAATGGGGTTGATGTGATGCTTTCTGTGTCACATAGGCATAAGATGGCTTGACGAGCAGGTTCTGGAGCATTGCTGACCTCCTTACAGGTGGTTTGTCTAAACGGGCTCCCTCCTTTCTCAACTCACCATTGTTGGTGGTATAATTATCCCCAGAATTATCCCTAAACCTAAGCTGGTTGTTCTGTAAACCAGTATTCTGGTAACCTATGGTAACATTTCTTTTGGGTAAAAAGGCTGAATAAGCATTACCATTCTTATACTTATTATCGTCCCATTCCAGCTTAGACAACTTCCTTTTCTTATTTTTGTCCATGGCCCTATCCACATCCTTAAAAACATTAAAGTATTTGCATTTGTATTCATGAACAGAGTGCAACAGATTGTTTTCAGTTATTTGATTCAATTCCAAACTGTCCTTATGCAACCCTTCCATTAACTGTTTGTTGTTTTTAATAATAGCCTACATAAGCACCAGTCCACAGTCATTTAGAATGCCAACAGGTTTATTAAAGAATTCCGAACCATCCACAATGTTGTCCAGAAACGAAGTAACTCTTAGCCCCTTTGGAACATGTTTCTGCCCAATACATGCTTCCAAAAACCAATTATCTAATGTCAAAGCCTTATATTTTGGTAGTTTATCTTTCAGTTTAGAAAGCATACCTTGGTAGGAAGACTGCTCATTCATAGGGGTGTCCAAGCTGTTAGCCACACCTTGTTTTAACCAGGCATTTAAATCCATATGAATGTACTGTTCTTTGTTCCCTTTCTGCCAAAATAAGGACCTTTGCTCACACAATTCAGTTTGTAAAGCACCTATATGTCCAGGAGTAGAAGCAACGTTCATAATACCCCTTGTAGACGCTGTTGTAGAAGGTGCAATATAAAAAGAGAAAAAAGCCTGAGCAAAAGCATGTTTAAGATAATATGTTGTAATCTTGTGTTGTTGAAGTGAGGGATAGGTTGTAAAAGTATACAGATCATAATATAAGTAAATGTAATATGCTTTTGCTTACTTTTGTACAGGGGAATGACTGGATTCAGGCCCTTAGCTTGATCTAGCAACAAGTTTTAAGTGGAAGCAAGTAAATAAAAGACACTGAATGTAATGAAAAGTTTTTCTTTAGCAAATAAATGTTCACAGTGCAACATAAGAAGCTTGTAGCTCAAAGCGACCGTGGATATGGTTCTCAAGTTTCTATGGATACAAGTTGATAAGAGAATAACATCAGAATGCATTTTTCTTTCTAAAAGAAAATAAAAGCATTCAAGTTGCTTTCCATAGCTTGTAGAGGAATTAATATAAGACTAAAAAGGACAGCACTTAGAGTAAGTAGAAGTATAGGCTGTATCATGCATCTTACTCTGGATGACCTTAATTATTGGTCAATTAAGGCCTGTAAGTGTAGCTGTCAATCTGTGGCAATTGTTCCTATTATGAGGGTTAAATATCATTATTAAAAGATATAAATAGTTTTGTGTGTGTGTGTATTAAGCTCATAAGTTATGGTTGTATTTTAGGGGTGTGCTTGTTTTTTTTTTTTGTTTGAGGATTTTTATTAAAACAAAATGTCTTGCAAGATGTGACATAGCAGTTGACAAGAAGCAACTGTATAAAATATTCAAATGCCAAACCTTAGTGTATGCATGTAACACAAAAGCAAAATTAGACATTAAAAAAAGATGTTATATCTAACAGGTGGGAATAATAACTTCTTATTCTAGTGGCAACACGTTCTATATTATCTTTGAATATACAAAAAAGAAAGAGTAGTGAATTATATTAAGAAAAACAGAGTTCAAATAGTTATACTATTAGAGACACATTTCTAAAGAAGTTGAGTAGTGTGAATTTGATAAAGAAAGGATTTTAGGATGGTTGTTCTGCAGGCTGTCTAGGACAAAGGAAAAGGGGAGTACTTATATTAATTGCTAAAGGAATTTCAGTAGTGATAGAAGAGGGAAAAAATAATGGTAGATCTGTAGTAGTAAGAGGCTACTGTCAAGGGAGGAAGAATGAGCTGGCATGTATATATTCCATGTAAACTGCTACAATGGAGCTTAAGAAAATTCTGAGAGAAATGATCATCTTTCAGAAAGTGATATTACTTATAGGTATAAACTGGAATTTGATTTGCAACAGTGAGGATGTATCTAGGGTGCCTGGAAGGGAAAATATAACAAAAGAAGGTAGGTTTTTGAAGATGTTTATGAAAATATTTGGTATGAAAGATGTGAATTCAGTAGTAGGGGCTCATAGAGAATTTACATATTATTCCCTAAGACACAATAACTGGGCTAGGCTAGGTCAAAATTATATTTCACAGGAACATGTGCATTTAATTGAAAGTTTTGCTACGTATCCAATAACTATTTCAAATCTTGAGCGAATACTAACTAAAATAAAAATGCAGGGCAATAAAATAAAAATGAAACACTGGTACTTCCCCACCTGTCTGTGAAACAGAGAGGAATTTAAAGAATGGGTAGTGGAAATTATTTGAGAGTTATTGGGGAGACAGGGATTTCCTCAGAAAATATAGCTAGGGAGTGGGATAAAATGAATGTGGAGATTTAAAATAGGGTAGAAATAAAACAAAAAGAGATATGGTTAAGAAATAAGAAGTAGAGAATGGGCTTACTGTACATAAGTACCCTCATTGGAGAACGAACGTTCCCCAGCAGGGTACTAATGTACAAGTAATGCCCATTGAAAAATGAGTCTGCCACTTCTCGGCAGCTTATCAAGTTGCCATGGAGCTCAGACTGAGAAAACAGAAAGCCACCATTATTTTATACTCACTAAGCAGAGCTTTTGCTGTTTAGTGAATGTAAAATAAAATAAAAGTAAAGAAAGTGTGTGCATGTTTTTGTGTGTGAAAGAGTATGCGTGCATGAGTGTGAGAGAGAGTGATCGGTTGAGCTACTATTTTACACTTGCTAAGTAGCACTTCTGATGTTTAGCGAGTGTAAAATAAAAAGTGTATGTGTGTGTTTGTGTGTGTGTGTTTGTGTGTGTGTGTGTGTGTGTGTGTGTGTGTGTGTGTGTGTGTGTGTGTGTGTGTGTGTGTGTGTGTGTGTGTGTGTGAAAGAGAGAAGGTGAAGAGTGAGAATGATTGGGTGATTCCTGGTAGCATCACATAACATCTTTGTGTTGCTCTCCACCATACCTCTCAGCACAAGAAATCTGGACACAGCTACAAATAAATGGGAAAACAAAGGTTTTAAAATAGGGATGGATTTTAAATATCACATTTGGAGACAGTTTAAAATTTTTTACGAAGGTAAACAAAGGTAATAGCTGTAAACTACGTAACCACATACAAATTGGTTCACCAATATTCACATTTATGGGAACATGATAAAATGAAGTACATATAAGTATGGGTTAAAAATGACTCTGATATGACAGCTAAGGATATGTGAAAAGAGACTAAACAGAAGATAATATAAAAATTGAGACACTAGAAGTTTGGTTTTATGGATATGGATTGCAAAATGTGTTTAGTCCTTTTAATTTTATACACAGGTGAGGAATATTTTTATCAACCTAAGAAGAAGGTTTGGATAGCTATTAATAAACCTTTGAAATATTTTATCTGAGAGGAGAAGGGGGCAAGAGTCAAGAGGAATAAGATGATCCTTCTAACAGAACATGGTGGTTTGAGATTATCTGATTTAAAGGGATATTTCAGAGCTATACAGTTAAGGCTGCTATACATAGCTCAAGCAGAAAGATATAATTCAAAGTGGAAAGGGATGATAATGATGGTGAAACAGGGTGAAGCTCAAGAAATAAAGAGAGACTGGGATTTTGGTTACAGATCCTTGAGGAGAATAATAATAGCCCTACAGACTAGCATATTCATAAAGACGCAGAATGTATTCTAAGAATTAAACGAACGTGGGAATAGAGAAAGGAGATTCTGCCAGTAGGGATGTCTGTAATTACAGATATGTTAAATAGGCAAGAGGGGTTGGAATTTACTGTAAAAAATGGCAAAGGAACCAAGGTATTGGGAGCAAATAAAAGGGAAAGGTAATGGAATGGGAAGAGGCCAATAATGCATTTGGACTTCAGGCTAAACACTGCCTTCCCTATCAAAGATTGATATCAGAGTACAGGCAAAGAGAAAGGGAACCTAGAATAGACTACTGATTAAGGGATAATTAGTACAACACATAAAATATTGAATGATAACTATAAGACTCAATCAGAGGAGGTTCAAAAGAAGTGGATAAGCAAGTCACAAAGAAACAATGGGAGGATATATGTATGGCTCCCAAATATACAACAAAGTCTAGAAGATTTAGGATTTTTACTTGGAAGTATTGCATAGGTACTTTTATACCCCAAGCAGACTCCAAAGAAACTTTTCACATGTAGATTGCAAATGTTGGTGGTATGATGGGGAAGAAAAAGATAATTAGGAACATATTTTTGAGAGTGTAATGAATTGTCAGACTTTAAAAAAAAGCCATGCAGGCCACTCTGCCTGAAATACTGGATAAGCAAATTTGTGTAACTAATTAAATGATTTTTTTCAGCTATGATACAGAATCTGAATTGCCTAGACATAGTAAGGCCTTGCTGAGTTTAATTCTGGTCCTGCCAAAAAACCAATTACTAGGAAATAGAAATCAATGTCTAAACCATCCTTATTATAAGAAGTGAATATAATAACAGAGATAAAAGAACTGTTAGTGAGATAATTAGAAAAGGGTAGGAGCAAATTAGATAGAAGAAAATTGGAATTCTGAGAACAATACAGGTAGAATGTTTTGGAGGAGGAATGAGGTTTAATGGAAGGCATGAAATGAATGAGCTATGTAATGTTTGAATAACAATGACTGTATAGAAGACTATATTCAATGCATGATGTTTGCAACTGAAAATATGTCAGCATAGTTTGTTTTCATTTATATAAATATATGACTGCCTAAGTCATAAGTAATAATTCAATAATGATTTTTTTTGTTTAAAAAATGTATAACAGATTTTACTTTCCAGATTCAGGCCACAACAATGCTTTATAACTCTTAAGGGTGAATCAATACATTGAATGCAAAAATTACTCCTTAACACAGAGTTACACAATACCATTATTGTAGTTTATGGGATAGAGTTTTAAAATGAGTTTCTAAAAAGTTTGGTTGACTCTATGAGTAGCCGTCGGATAAGAACCACCATTTAAACTGCAGATGATAATTTTATAACTTAGCAAGTTTTCAATGTTTTGAGCAATTTCTGACTCCACACAAAATTTTCTATGCATTTCATGAATATATCATCTGCCAGTTTCCATTTAGGCCTGCACTTTTTTAGAATCCTGAAAATATTTGAAATGTTCTATGCTAAGTTACCTATTCAACAATATGCAAACAATTTTACTTCTGTTCATGAAATAAGGCAGTCACAACAGTAAGCAGAGCAATTTTCTCCAAAGCATTGAAAACCACCAAACTTAAGAAGTTATGAAATAAAGTTTAATTTGGTAAATGTAGGCATTGTACCACTGACATATGTCAGTACTTATGTGTCAGCCATAGAACACTGTCATCTATTCATATCACCTCAGCTAGACCACATAGAATGGACTAATACTTTTTAACCTTAGGTTCTGCAAAAATATCCCTTCCCTTCCTGCAAAAAGAAGAAAACACATGCTTATCTAAAATATTTATGCTAAACAGAAGTTACTCTTTAAAAATAAATTGCTCTGTCTCTTGATAAAACACCAGGATTAAATCAGTACATATATATATATATATATATATATATATATATATATATATATATATAGATATATATATATATATATATATATATATATATATATATATATATATATATATATGTGGATTCCTATTACAAGAACGAAAGTTCACAACTTCGAACTTGTAATAGGAAGCCTCACTTATGCAAAAGTTCACTTTAACGAAAGTGAACTTCCGCGAAAGTGCACTTTACCGAAAGTACCGCAGCACAGTGGAGCACATCAAAAAAACAAGCTATGTCCTCCACTATGATGCGATACTCATGGACCTTAGGGTTAGGGCACGGGTTAGTGTAAGGGGGTAGTTAGTAAAGCTATCCCCTTACCCTAACCCTAAGGTTTGTGACTATCGCACCATAGTGAAGGACATTGCTATGTCCTTCAGTGCGCTGCAGTCATCACGGACCTTAGAGTTAAGGCATGGGTCATGGTAAGGGCTATCCCCTTACCATGACCCATGCCCTAATCCTAAGGTCTGTGAGTACTGCACCAAAGTTCAGTACAATGCCCGTTCGTTGTACTGAACTTCGCGTAAGTGCACTTTCGACTAAGTGCACTTTCGCTGCAGTGTGCATTCCTTACACTATTTCGAAGTAGTGAACCTTCAATCTAGTGTATGGAATCTATATATATATATATATATATATATATATATATATATATATATATATATATATATATATGAAATGGCAGGAATTTGTCAGTGTATATCAGGCACATTTGAGCACAAGCAAACAGAAATTAATGCTTACAGCAGATTTAGAGAGATTATTTCAGATTTAGATACTGTGTTCTGTCCTTCACTAAATCCAGAACAACACTGACTGTGCCATTTGACAACATCACATTAGTTCACTAGGTGCTGTCAGTATTAGCATCAGCTTTGCTATACCACATAAAAGTCGAGGAGGTATAGTTAAAATGGAATAGTGCAGTCTCATCAATAACTCCTTAAAGCTACATTTTTGAATAAGACAGTAGCACAGAATGGGCTTAGTACTTTTTTTAATCTTTAAGGAAACATGATCTCATTTGAGAAAGAGCTTTAATCTTACTCAGAAACTGCTTCCAAACTTTAAACAGTAACTTTCTGAGTTTCCCACTGATATACAAAACTCTGTGCACATAAATAGAAGCAGTTTGTTCCTGAGTTAAGTTTAACATGGCTTAGTAGAACAGATGTTCTCAAGTTCAAACAGAAAATAATCCAGGGATACTATGCCTCTCAACGGTCTGCATTAGTGATTCATATTATATTAAAACTGCTGTACTGTTTATGTATATGGATTACATATAAAGTCTCCCGAGCTGCATAATTCACAGTCTACCCCAACATGTATCATTTTGTACAGCATCATTAAAATAATGCGACGACACTGTAATGTATTTCTAAAATGAAAGAGTATAACAAAGTAATCAGGTCACATAGTGGGAAATCAAAACTGTAAAGTAATTTATTCATTTAGCTAGAAAGTTGCCAATATAGCTGTAAGAGCACCAGAAAAGTTGTCGTTCTTTGTTATGACACCAGGATTCTGGTCTGATGAAACTCATATTTTATGGTCAGCTCAACAGTAATTTATTAAGACATCCTTCCAATCAGGCAGGAAACAATGGCTGCTTTCAATATAATTTGTCCTGTCACCAATCCAATCTTCTATAGTTTAACAAGTCAGGCCATATATTTTGAAACTGCCCGCATTTCATTTATCCAGTGAACAAATTACAATGCATATTTCATCTGTGTTTGTTTATAGCCTGGCTAACTTGTCATTTTAGGCTATAATTTATTTCAGCATTATGTTAGAGCCATTTAATCATAATGTGAAGCAATTTCTTGGAAGTCATTATTGCATGGGCATTGAATTTTTGAAGGGCGATTTTCTCTGTAAAATTACTGCTGCTATAATGACATATTTTCAAAATAACATTTTGCTTCTTTGTTGTATTATTCCATTTAAAATCTTTGTTGTATTCTTAGAAAACCATTTCAGAGCAATGCTGTCTTTTTGACAAAGATGTTCTACGTACAACTGCCATTTAAAATTTAAATCAGGCAGGGAATATCACATCTCACTATACCATTGTCAGATTATTAGTCATATGTTAGACTATAACAAATAGAGAAAAATCTGTGTTATTCAGTTCCCTCAGGATTATTCATAGCTACTATCAATTAGAAATCAAATTGCATTATAAGAATGTGCTGAGTGTCAAAGGGCATCTTGTAAAGTATGGGTATGTAGCAGCAGGAGATGCATATCTCTCTTCATGTAACCTCTGACGCCCATGCCCTGGCCCAGCAACCAAGCAGCCTCAATCCTCACCACTAAAACCAGAGAGGGCATCTCATATATGAGGAAAGGATAACAAATACACACAGTAAACTGCAATTTCCCTTAAGAGTACACAGAGATCACAGTCAGTCCAGGAATGGTCGCACCCTTGCTTTCCAGGTCCCCAGTAAGACCCTCCACTGGCACAGCTATAGGGTCCAGATCTCAACTTAGTGGGCAAGCTAAAACCTCTAGCCCCTCTCTGTCCAACCAGTGCTTCATGTCCCTGCCCAAGTAGCTGACAACAAACACACACACACACACACACACACACACACACACACACACACACACACACACACACACACACACACAAACACACGCACTTTGAGAAGAGTTTATACAACCACACAGACACTCCTGGGGAAGGCTGGCAGTTTTTCCAGCTGTGCCTCTTTCTCTCAGACTGTACAATAGTTCCACTTGCCACCACCCACTAATACTTATCAGCTACTCAAAGGCCCTTAATAGGGTGTCCAGTTATTATTGTGCAATATTATTATCCAATTGGTAGTTGTGACTAAACAGTCAAGGCTTATTAGAGTGACTTGGTACAGGATCTGAGATAAACCACTGGGTGCACTTCCCCCTCTGAAGAAATCTGGCTAAGTATAGCCCCCACCCCATGGTTTGAAGCATCCACCTGCACAACAAATTCATTGCTGTAATCTGGACTGGCTAACACACGGGGTCCTCCCAAAGCTTCTTCAAGCTTCTGGAATGCCTGCTCATAAGCTGGGGTCCACACTACCTTATCTGGCCTGTTCTTCCTTGTCAGGTCTGTGAGGGGAGCAGCTATGGTACTATAACTGGGATGAACTTTTGGTAGTACCCAGCTGTCCCTAAAAATGCCCTCACCTGCTTTTTGGTAACAGGTGCAGGCCATGCCTGAATGGCTTCCACTTTGGCAGGTTCTGGCTTTATCTTACCACTCCCCACTCTATGTCCCAGGTAGGAGACCTATGTTATACTCACCTGACATTTGCTCGGCTTAATGGTCAACCCTGGCCTCTGTAGTTTGCCCAGCACCTCCCTGACATGCTGAAGGTGCTCTGGCCAGGAATGGCTGTAGATGGCAATATCATCTAGGTAAGCAAGGGCAAACCCTCCTGCTCCTGCTAGGATATGATCTACCAGCCTCTGGGAAGTCACTGAGGCATTCTTCATCCCAAAGGGCATCTTTGTGAACTCATACAAGTCAAAAGGAGTCACAAAGGCTGACTTCTCTCTAGCACTGGGAGTCAAGGGCACCCACCAGTAACCCTTGGTAAGATCAATGGTTGTAAGATACTCATCCAGCTGCTCTAGGGCCTCATCTGTCCTAGGCATGGGGTAAGCATCCAACTCTGTGTGACTATTTAACTTCCTGTAGTCCACACAGAACCTCGTGCTGCCATCCTTCTTTGGCACCAGCACCACTGGGGAGGCCCAGGGACCGTTGGACTCTTAAATCACCCCTAGTTCCAAAATCTCCTGTACCTCCTCCCTCAGGGTCTGTCTGACTCTCTCAGGCACCCTATAAGGGGCCTGCCTAATAGGCCTTTGGGGTCCTATATCCACCTGGTGCTGCACTAAGTGGGTGAACCTTGGTTTCCCAGTGAACATGTAGCCAAATTCCTGCAACACTGCTCGGATTTCTCAAACCTAGGTAGGAGATAGCTGCTGGGACATTGCTACCCCTTCCACTGAGGTGTCAGCTCGAGCCTCACTGAGGAGATCAGTCCCCAGATCTCCCTCAGACTCCTCCTGCATTCCACTGCAAATGCTCAGCACAAGGGCCTCCCTATCATGGTAAGGTTTCATCATGTTAACATGGTACAATTTGTGCCCCTGCCACCTGCCTAACAGTTCCACCATGTAGTTAACATCACTCACCTTTCTTACCACCTTGTAGGGTCCCTCCCAAGCTGCTTGCAGCTTGCTGTGTCTGACAGGAATGAGAACCATTACATGCTCGAGCATTCCTGTCATACCACACCCTTTTCTGTTGTTGGGCTTCTGCCAGGTTTTCCTGGGCCAAGCCCATGAGTTCTCTGAGTTTATCCTGAGGTTAAGGACGTATGCCACAACAGACTCCTTGTAAGACTCGCACTCACCTTCCCACTCATTTCAAATTAAATCTAGAGGTCCCCTCGCCCCATGCCCATACAGCAACTCAAAGGGTGAAAAACCTGTGGATTCCTGGGGAACTTCTCTGTAAGCAAACAACAGATGGGGAAAATATTTGTCCCGCTCTCTCTTAAACTGATCTGCAAATGCCCGTAGCATGGACTTGATTGTAAAGTTTAACCTCTCGACAAGACCATTAGTCTGGGGATGGTAGGGGGTGGTCTTCAGGTGCTTCACCCCACAGGACTTCCACAGACAAGCCAGCAGGTCTGACATGAAATTGGCACCTCTGTCAGTCAGTATTTCTTTTGAGAAACCTACCCTGCTGAAAATCTCTAACAAAGCATTTGCCACCTTCTCTGCCTCAATGGAGGACAAAGCCACTGCCTCAGAGTATTGTGTAGCATAATCTACTACCACTAGGACATACTATTTCCCTGTGGAACTTGGGATACTCAGAGGACCCACAATATCCATAGGTACCCTCTGAAATGGCTCCTCAATCACAGGCAAAGGCATCAAAGGAGCTCTCACTTTGTCTCCTGCCTTGCCAACATTTTGGCACTGCTCACAGATCCTGCAGTACCCTGCTTCATCTCTGGAAATTCCAGGCCAATAGAAGTTCTGCATAATACTCCTCTTTCTACATTTTAGGCCCATATGACCTGCAAAGGGAATATCATGGGCTATGGCTAGAAGTGCCAGATGGTAGGCTCTAGGCACTACCAAGTGCTGTACTCTCTCACCTTCTAGCCCTCCCTCAGGGATTCACTCTCTGTATAGTAACCCTTTGTTCCAGTATACAGATTCCCCCTTTCCTTGAGAACCAGGTGCCTCCCTAGCTACCTGCCTCAGGCCTTGCAACGTAGGTTCTGAGAGCTGAGCCTGTCTCACCTCTGTCCTTGTAATGCTTCCCAGCTCCCCTTCCACAGGAGGTCTGGCATCCTCTGACAGTGGTGCCTCACTGTCAGCCTGGGTACTACTACTCATCTCTACCTTTGCAGTCACTCTGTCCAAGGGAACATCAGTACCCACAAGCAGCTGTGGCTCTCCTTCAGGCTTACTGCTACTGAGTAGCTCCCTCCCTAAAGTAACCCCCTCACCAGTCCTGGCTGCAAGTATGCAGTCTGTCTGGGTGTCCCCCAGGCTACCAGACCCACATGCTTGTCTCCTAGCCTGACTGCATTTAACTGCATAAGCACATGGTACTGCCTCATCCAAATCCTTCCCTACCAGGACATCTGCAGGATGGTAGTTTGGTACCCCTGTTGTCTCAAGACAACCTACTATTGGCATTTTGTCTTTCCCACTTACTGGCTCCTTCACCTTTTGTTCCCCACCTTGCCTCCATGGACACCTGTATACCACATGGCCCCACTGGTTGCATTCAAAACATTTAACCCTAGCTCATGGATGTGTACCTGGACTAATTGCTTCCCCTGCTACTGGCAGATTCTGTTGTGGCAGTCTGTGCTGTCCACCATGGGTTTATACCCATGAGCAGTACTGGGGGGGTCCCCTTCCAGTGCAGGGCTGCCCTGCTTGCCAGGTATAGGTCTCCTTTCTTCCCCAACTTATCTGAAGTAGCACATTGTTACTCCCTTCCCCATTACCTCTATGACTCTGGTGAAGAGGCAGCATCTCCTTCTCAGGCTGCCTCTCCCTCTCCTTTTCCTCAGCCTGCAGACATAACTGTTTCTCATTCTCTATACTCTCTAGATGCCTCAGTCTCTTAGATGTTTCTAATTCCACATGCCTGACCTCCAACTCAAGTTTCTTTAGCTCTAGCTGGATTTTTAAGTCCACTGCAGAAAGGCTGAGCTGTCCATTCTACGAGGGTATTATATCTCCACTGTCAGTCTGATTGTCCTCCTAATTGCTGTTTTCTGATGCAGCTGTAACCAAGGTTGTAATCAGGTCTGCCTTAGTCCAGTTTCCATGCACCGGTCCCCTAGCCTGGCACATCTCCACCAGCTGGCTCCTTGTCAGCTTTCCATATTCCTCTGCTGACATGCTGCCTGCTCACCCTGACTAACTAAGCTAACAAAAGAAATAAAACAATTGTGATCTGAACTCTGAGTATTCACTGTGTGGCTGTTTTAGAGTACAAAAACACCTTCAAAGCTCACTGTACACAAGCTAGAAGATTCACTCTACCCACACCACTACAAGCCAATTAGTATTTGCCATATAATTAATATGTGATGTGGATATCCAACCGATGCGAACCAATTAATATGTGATGCCCATGCTCTGGCCCAGCAACCAAGGAGCCTCAATCCTTACCACTAACACCAGAGAGGGTGTCTCATATATGATGAAAGGATAACAAAAACACACACAGTAAAGTGCAATTTCCCTTAAGAGCACACAGAGATCACAGTCAGTCCAGGGCTGGTTGCTCCCTTGCTCTCCAGGTCCCCAATAAGACTCCCCACTGGCACAGCTATAGGGTCCAGATCTCAGCCTAGTGGGCAAGCTAAAACCTCCAGCACCCTCTCTGTCCAACCAGTGCTTCATGTCCCTGCCCTAGTAGCTCTTTCACACACACACACACACACACACACACACACACACACACACACACACACACACACACACACACACACACACACACACACATATGCACTTTGAGAAGAGTTTATACAACCACACAGACACTCCTGGGGAAGGCAGGCACAGTTTCTCCAGCTGTGCCCCTTTCTCCCAAACTATATGGCAGTTCCACTTGCCACCACCCACTAATACTTATCATCTACTCAAAGGACCTTAAAAGCGTGTCCAATTATTACTGTGCAATATTATTATCCAATTGGTAGTTGTGACTAAACAGTCAAGGCTTATTAGAGTGACTTGGTACAGGATCCTTATATACATGCAATGTACTCTTAGAGATTAACTTATCCATACACAGAACAACCACAGTTGAAAGGTTTTAAAATATTTAATAATAAATAAAACCACAAGACAATGCTTTCTACTACACAGTGTCAGTCAAGAGTTCAGAGATCACACAGAAATACTTAAAATAACACAATAGTAAAGTTCTGACATCACAGAAAAACAGTCTAATCTTTCTAGTTTCTAGCTATTTCTAAAAGAAAACACAAGTCTAAGATAACTTACATATGAGCAAGACAGTGCTGTGAGTTGGATGTTCAAGACAAAATTGCTTAATGCCTTCTGATTCTCTCTGTTTAAATTCCTATTGCAGTGCTGATTCCCATTACATCCTTTTTTACACTTTCCTGGTGTTCTCAGGCTGATAGAAACTGCATTTACATTCTTTTACACCTAGGCAGAAACCAGAGCAATAAAGGACATCCCACATGTAAATTCTGGTCATTAACTTTAGCCTTAAAACAATAGGCAGGAAGCCTTCCTCTAGCCCGACCACAGCCGAATTGTAAACATCAAAGACAGTCATGAAATAATTTTAATTTCAAAGGACAGACAAGAAATGCTTGACTTAGCTTTCTTTACAGCAGAGGGCAATGTTGCTACATTGTTTTGAGTTCAACATTTCACAGCATATTCTTTCATTTAAGAAAACAAGCCTGTATTTCAACATTTATATTTACAAATGACAGAATTATCTTCACAATTCTATCTGGCTAGGCTGGAAGCCTTCACATAACCAGAGTCAATCCATGTACTGGATTGGCAGAAGCTTAGATGACATGAGGAGAAGAAGTGATCAAGTTTGAGGAGGATTCTACCAGCACTGGAATAAATGCTAGGGTTGTTTAAGTCGAGAGGTAAACAGAGATTAAGGGGGATGTGCATGATTCCAAGGAATTAGGTGTTACATGAACACGGAATTGTGATTTAAATTAGCAACAGCTCAGATAGCCTGAAAAAAGGGAGGTGTCTTCTTCTAACAGATTGGTTATTTATAGATGTGAAAAGTAGGTACGCTTTATAGCTTTTAAGTGGGGAATTTGGCCTGCCTGCTATTACAGCAGGCAGTGTTCTGAGCTTGTAGGAAGTTCACAAAGACTGCCAGAGTATCTAAATATTGCTTGTAGTTACAAAATAGTCTAATACAGAATTCCCTATCAGAAATTATGACATTTATATGAGACAGAATGTCAGCAGGTATGAATGGACTTCCCAGCTTTATGTACCAGGTGTCTGGCTCATTACAGCAGATATATAGTCTGGCTATGGTAACATAGGTGCCAATATATATATATATATATATATATATATATATATATATATATATATGTGTGTGTGTGTGTGTGTGTGTGTGTGAACACTTTATAATCTTGAAATTCTGAAATGCTGAATTTCAGAATTCCGAGATTATAAAGCCAAAAGCTCCAAACACCGAAACTCCAGAAGCACGAATTTTAAAATCGCGAAGTTCGGAGATGTTTAGGTAGCGCTTTTGGTGTTGCGGTGTGTGAATGGATAGGTGGAAGTTCAGGTAAGTATTTATGTTTAAGGGTGTTGGTTAGGGGCTTTAGTGTGTGTCAGTGTGTGTTGTGACTGTGATGTGTGTGTGCATGGGTAATGTAGATGTGTGGTGGTGGTTTTGTGTGTTTGTGTAATGCGACCTTACAGTTAGTATATTTAAGTAGGGGGGTGTGGGGGGCAGTCCCCCACATGGGGGTGCAGGGGAGGCTTGCCCCCCTGCTTGTATGTAGTGTATGTTTGTGTGTCTGTGTGTTTGTGTGTGGGGAAAGGTGTGTGTATGTGTATGTGTGTGGTGTATAGCTAGTGTAGGATTTGAGATTTTAAAATTTGCACTTCTGGGGTTTCGGGATTGTAAGGTTTCGGCTTTATGATTTCGATATTCTGAAATTTGATATTTCAGAATTTCGGGATTATAAAGTGAACCCATATATATATATATATATATATATATATATATATATATAGGTTCATAGGTTCATAGGCAGGTACTATGATATCTGCCCGAGGGCATTTATAAGCCTACCCAGAGTGTGTCGGCTTTTGCCACCCCATTGATTAATTAACTGATCCTCTGTCAAGCAGAGCCAATGAAGTGATCCCAGGGGTATATTTTCTGTTACCCATCCACTCGTCAAGGTTTATCTTGAAGAGTGTTAATGAGGGGCTCTGCCTGATGAAATTTGGAATTTTGTTTCAAAACATGGGGAGTCTCTGTGACAGGAATCTATCCCTCCAGCATGTTCTATTTATTGTTGTGGTGAGGTTTAGCTCACTAGAGTACGTGGCTCACAGTGACTTGGATTTCTTTAGGTGGAGCATGTCCATCAATTCTGAGCTGGACATGGCTTTGTAAGTCAAGCGGAGATCACCTCTAAGTAAGCGATATACCACTGAGTACAGCCAGAGTTTTTTCAGTCAGGCTGCATAGGATATATGTTTGAGACCAGTAATCCTCTTGGTGAAGTACTTTTGTGGTCTTTCCAGCTGTTGGAAGTGTCTTGTGAAGTACATCCCAAATGGGGCATTGTACTCTATGATGGGTCTAATGAGTGATGAGTAGAGGGGCACTATAACCTCTTTATTTCTAGATATGAACCCTTTAGTAATTAGATGGGCCACATAGAAGGATTTCCTAACTACTATGGCAATATGATTGTCAAAGGAGAGATTACTATCTACCTGGGTACCCAGATCTCTTATTACCTCTTCTGTATTAAGGGGGCTGCCACCTATGTGGTAATTTGTTGGTGTTTTGTTTTTCCCAAATGGGATGACTATGCATTTTTTGGCATTAAGCTTGAGGCCATGACTTTGACATCAGGTGTCTGTCTCAGTAAAGCCCTTCTGGAGGATGTCCGTGTCAGCCGTAGAGTCAATTATGGCTTCCAGTTTGCAGTCAATGGCGAACTTGGTTAGCCATAGTCCTCCTGTGTTTGCCTGTACTTCTGAGAAGTATATGCCAAACAGTAGGGGGTCCCAGGACTGAGCCTTGTGGGATACCACTTGTGACTAGTTTAGAGTTGGACCTGGAGCCCACTATTCTTACCATGTGAGTTCTGTCTGTAAGCCAGTTGGCAACCCATCTCATGACCTAGGGGTTTATGTTCAAGCTGGTGAGTTTTTCTGTAATACCCGAGTGGGGAATGGTGTTGAAAGCCTTGGCGAGATCAAGGTAGGCTGTGTGAGCCACCTTTCCCTCACTCAACTGAGTGCAGTGAGATCATATTCTGATTTCAGGCACTCCTACTGTGTACAAAGAGAGCATCTGGGAAATAGAAAAAAAAAATTAAGCTTATTTCCTGCCTTTCTTCTTAAGTGGTACAGACTATTTGTAGGCTTCTGAGCCCCCAAGCCATTCTGTGTTTGAGGGAAGCCTTCTAGCTTGTTTTATTTTTCTTATAACTAGCCAGTTTTCTAGTTTCAGCACTCAAATCTGTTTCTTTGATCTCAGCACTTGTTCAGAAAAAAAAAAAAAAAAAAAAAAAAAAATTTCATCTGCTTTTACTGTACTTGTGTTTTTACCTACTTCTTTTTACTTTTGCATCATCTTAAAATACTCAATTGTATTTATTACTGCTTGGTGTAACTCATTCTAAGCCTTTTGGTTTAAACACTTGGGCTTCGGACCAGTTAGTTGTTTTGCACTGAGAGGGTTTGTGGTCTGCACTGTTGTGGCAGAACAGGTAGCTTACATCCTTCTAGGTTGAGAACTGCTGATTGAGGGCTCAGTGTCTGTTATTCTAAAAGTGTATTAATTCTGGTTTAAGCACTTGGGCTTTCAAGCCAGTTATTTTACATTAAGAGGGTTCGTGGTCTGCACTCTTGTGGGAGGAGAGGACTCTGCCCTTCTGAGCTGGGAATTTCTGGTTAAAGGCTTATAGTGCATGCATATCTGAACTGTTTCTTACTGAAGTTGGTGCGCCTTGTTTGCTGTGGCATAGAATTCGGGCCTGCTGGATCTAGCTTTGTTTGTGTAACTTGAGCACTAATCCAGACATTCTCTAAAGTATTCAATGGTATTTATTACTGCTTGGTTGTAACTTGATTAAAGTGTAGCTATCATTCAAGTCTTTTGGATTAAGCACTTGGGCTTCAGACCAGTTGTTTTACATTAGGAAGGTTTGTGGCAAGCACTGTGGTGGCAGGACAGGTAGCTTTCATCCTTCTAAGTTGGGAACTGCTGATTGAGAGCCCAGTGTCCAAGTGTATTAGTTCTGGTTTAGGCACTTGGGCTTCAGGCCAGTTATTTTACATTAAGAAGGTTCGTGGTCTGCACTCTTGTGGGAGAAGAGGCTGGACTCTGCCCTTCTGAGCTGGGAATTTCTGGTTAAAGGTTTATGGTGCCTGAATATTTGAACTGTATCTTACTGAAATTGGTTCACCTTGTTTGCTCTAGCATGGACTAGATCCAGGCCTGCTGAATCTAGCTTTGTTTATATGCTTGTTGTTTGTTTGCTTGTTATTTCCCTGGAAGCTAATTCCACCTAATACGCAACTTCTCAGCACTTCTGTGCATCACTAGTGATATCTGCATTGCTTACTGTACTTATTTCCTTGTTTCACTTGAAAGAAAGTTACTGTTTGTCATTTTTGCATTTAGCTACTTGTAACACATTGCACTCAAGTTACCTGGCACTTGCTCACTAAAGCAATTATATAAGTCAGCACTAAAAATTAAAAGCACTACACCCTCACTCCCCACTGGCCCTTGTTTTCAATTAAGGATTTCCCAATATTATTCTAGCATGTCCAAAGGTCAGTTGTCAATCTCCTCTCTGGTCCAGCTTTTGAATCTGGGAATCTTGAGGCAATGTTATAACTGCCTCATGTACACAGACAACCCTCTCCTCCTCCCACATAACACAAATACTTGCAGAGATGCAGCTATTTAGCCAAACTGGAGGCTGAGCTCTCTCAACTCAGGACTGGCAAGACCAGACAGGAGGAGAAGGCAACTACACACACCACAAAACCAGCCTCACATAATGCTACCACTCCACTGAATCAAACACATAAACACACAAAGACATACTCGGAGGCTCTGAGTAAAAATTTACCTAAACAGCAGAGGCCTCCAAAGCAGACACCCAAACAACTGCTACCTCAAGACACCCCACAAGCAACACATAAAACCACAAAAGCAGTGTGCAAGCAGTCACAGCCCTTAAGGCCAAATACAACACCAAACATACTTGTCATAGGTGACTCCATAGTCAGACACACTGACGCCCCACTCACCAGGCTGAACAAGGAGAGGGTCACAGTAAGCTGCCTATCGGGCGCTAGAATCCGCCACATAACATAAGCACTGGTCACTCCACGGCAAGTACAAATATGACACAGTCATTGTCCATGCTGGTGTGAACGACCTGAGACGTACCTCCTGGACTACATGAAAAGAGACATAGAGGAGCTCTCTGATTATGTAGCCCAGGCAGGTATGACCCTAACCCTGAGCAGTATCCTTCCTTCACCAAGAATGATGCCACAATATAGAGACAAGATGATCAGCTTTAGCAATTGGCTTAATGTCTGGTGTCATTCAAAGGGGATCCAGTGTCTGTCTGCCTGGGATGACATGCTTGACAAGCCACGCTGCTTCTGCAGGGACGGCTTGCACCTGCCACCCTGGGATTCCGGATATTGGCTAAGGCTCTTGCCACCCCATAGTGCCTTTTTAGGCAAGGCTCAAATTCTAAACCTACCACCCTAGAAAACAAAATGGGAAGAAACTGAGGGTAATGCTGCTCAATGCCAGAAGTCTAAATCTCAAAATGCACGCACTCGAGGCCCTTCTCAGTATGGAGAACATCGATGTCTGTGCTGTAACTAAAACCTGGTTCAAGGCTCCTGAGAGCACCCGGCACTATTAGGTTTTACCTCATATCATGCGTTCCGCCCCAAAACCCGGACCACACCACAAAGGAGGTGTATCCATATTCATAAAGGATACCCACACCTCCAGGTTGGTGGCAACGCACGAAGCTCGAAACCATCCAGGTGCAACTAACCATAGGCAAAACTGCTCTACAAATTGTAGCATGCTACAGGCCACCCTCTCAAACTCAGGAACCCCACACAGCCTTCCTGAAGACACTGAGGGTATAAATGTATCTCCAAACACCATCATATTGGGTGACTTCAACTACCGAATATAGACTGGGAACATTACT
Organism: Protopterus annectens; assembly: GCF_019279795.1. Classification (NCBI taxonomy): domain Eukaryota; kingdom Metazoa; phylum Chordata; order Ceratodontiformes; family Protopteridae; genus Protopterus; species Protopterus annectens. The sequence goes on along the minus strand of NC_056727.1, from coordinate 513,116,619 downwards.
CAAGCCCTAACTTTCTAGCCCAATGGTTCCTGGAGTTCATAAATTAATGCCATGGAACAGCTAGTCACTGTTCCACGAGAGGAGAAAATATACTAGATCTCATTGTCACAAACATGGGGACAAAATGCTCCACACCGAAGTATATCCTCATTGGTGAGATCTGATCATAAACTAATCTCACTGGAAATCCACATCCCGCCCCCACCCCACACAAAAAGACCATAGTGAAGAACTTCTCTAAAGCAAACTTCACACTACTCAAGACTGGTGTGGTATCCTTCAAGGCCCCTGAGCCAGAGAAAACCACAACCCAAGCTGTGGAAGCCCTTACAAATGCCTTCTATGAACACCTCCAGGACTGCATGGATCAGGCAATCCCAAATAAAACCAAGACTCTTTCCACAAAGGGCAAACGTTCAGTCTGGTGGACCCCAGCCATTAACAAACTTTACAATAAGAGGAGAAAGCTATTACATGATAGAACAAAATCCATAAAAGGAAGTCACCCTGATCATTATTAGTAAAAAATACGAGCACTCATAAAATCAACTAAGGCCAATTTTGAGAGAAAATTGCCATGGATTCAAAGGACAACCATAAGGCCTTTTCAGCTATGTTAGGAACCTGGGTGGAAACTCCCAGATATGCTCAGAATTAGTCCAAAATGATACAAAAATCACTGAACCCACAGACATTGCCAACATACTGGCAGACAGGTTCAGTGCAAACTTCACCCTCTCCCTAAAGGAGAGATAACTATCCCAGCCGAGTGTAGCCTCCCGGACATCTCAAATGCGCAGGTGAAAGCTGCTCTCTAAAGCTAAAAACACAGCATCAATGGGACCGGATGGTGTCCCCGGCTGTGTGCTACGAGCTAAATGAGGAATTAAACCTGCACATAAGGCAGCTGTTTAATCTCAGCCTTACCACAGGATACGTGCCCAAGGAGTGGCGTACGGCAACTGTGGTCCCACTCCACAAAGGCGGCGCCTCTACGGATCCTGGTAATTACCGCCCCATAAGCTTAACAAGTCTAGTCTGCAAAGCTATGGAGAGGATCATAATGGAGCTCATAAACAAAGATATAGGGGACTTGCAGACATTGGACCCGACCCAGTTTGGCTTTGTCAAGGGAAGATCATGCCTTTTGAACTCGGTTGACTTCTTCGAAACAGTAACCAAGGCCATTGATGAGGGAAAGGCAGTCCATACAGACTACCTTGACCTTGCAAAACTGACACAATACCCCACTCGGGTATTGTAGAAAAACTTACCAGCTTAAATGTAAATCCATATGTCACAAGATGGGTTGCAAACTGGCTTAAGGACAGAACCCACAGGGTTAGAGTTGCTGGCGCTGTGTCAGACTCCAAGCGACCTTGGAGTTAGTATATTTAAGTAGGGGGTGGGGGCAGTCCCCACATGAAGTGCAGGGGAGGCTTGCCCCCCTGCTTGTATGTAGTGTATGTTTGTGTGTTTGTGTGTGGGGAAAGGTGTGTGTATGTATATGTGTGTGGTGTATAGCTAGTGTAGGATTTGAGATTTTAAAATTTGCACTTCTGGGGTTTCGGGATTGTAAGGTTTCGGCTTTATGATCTCGATATTCTGAAATTTGATATTTCAGAATTTCGGGATTATAAAGTGAACCCATATATATATATATATATATATATATATATATATATATATATATAGGTTCATAGGTTCATAGGCAGGTACTAGGCTATCTGCCCGAGGGCATTTATAAGCCTACCCAGAGTGTGTCGGCTTTTGCCACACCATTGATTAATTAACTGATCCTCTGTCAAGCAGAGCCAATGAAGTGATCCCAGGGGTATATTTTCTGTTACCCATCCACTCGTCAAGGTTTATCTTGAAGAGTGTTAATGAGGGGCTCTGCCTGATGTAATTTGGAATTTTGTTTCAAAACATGGAGAGTCTCTGTGACAGGAATCTATCCCTCCAGCATGTTCTATTTATTGTTGTGGTGAGGTTTAGCTCACTAGAGTATGTGGCTCACAGTGACTTGGATTTCTTTAGGTGGAGCATGTCCATCAATTCTGAGTTGGACATGGCTTTGTAAGTCAAGCGGAGATCACCTCTAAGTAAGCGATATACCACTGAGTACAGCCAGAGTTTTTTCAGTCAGGCTGCATAGGATATATGCAAAAATGGAAGTAAGAGGTACCAACACGATCTGAAGTCTTCACAATGAACAAAGTCCAACCATTAGACACGATAAAAGTCCAAAAAACACTTTAATACATGAGAAAATGAGCTCTTCATGGTGCAGAGTAAGCTTCATCAGATACATTTACAAAAGTATTGCAAACTTAAATACAAAACATTTTGGCGGGATCATTAACAAATGAATTCATTATTGCATCAATTAAATATATAATAATCATTCTGTCTTTCAATTAATAACTTTTAACTAAAGTTAACAGCCCTTCCAGCTTAGAAATGGGAGATGTGTATAGTGTAATATAAAACTTCTCCATATACATGCTATTTTGATGTATATGGAGAAGTTTTATATTACACTATACACATCTCCCATTTCTAAGCTGGAAGGGCTGTTAACTTTAGTTAAAAGTTATTAATTGAAAGACAGAATGATTATTATATATTTAATTGATGCAATAATGAATTCATTTGTTAATGATCCCGCCAAAATGTTTTGTATTTAAGTTTGCAATACTTTGTAAATGTATCTGATGAAGCGAGTTTTGCAAACTAAAGCCATTTTCTCATGTATTAAAGTGTTTTTTGGACTTTTATCGTGTCTAATGGTTGGACTTTGTTCATTGTGAAGACTTCAGATCGTGTTGGTACCTCTTACTTCCATTTTTGCATATATTTCTTCTACTTTGGTGAGAGGCACCTTTAGCTGAGAGTTGTTTCCTCATTCTGATTTTGCATAGGATATATGTTTGAGACCAGTAATCCACTTGGTGAAGTACTTTTGTGGTCTTTCCAGCTGTTGGAAGTGTCTTGTGAAGTACATCCCAAATGGGGCATTGTACTCTATGATGGGTCTAATGAGTGATGAGTAGAGGGGCACTATAACCTCTTTATTTCTAGATATGAACCCTTTAGTAATTAGATGGGCCACATAGAAGGATTTCCTAACTACTATGGTAATATGATTGTCAAAGGAGAGATTACTATCTACCTGGGTACCCAGATCTCTTATTACCTCTTCTGTATTAAGGGGGCTGCCACCTATGTGGTAATTTGTTGGTGTTTTGTTTTTCCCAAATGGGATGACTATGCATTTTTTGGCATTAAGCTTAAGGCCATGACTTTGACATCAGGTGTCTGTCTCAGTAAAGCCCTTTTGGAGGATGCCCGTGTCAGCCGTAGAGTCAATTATGGCTTCCAGTTTGCAGTCAATGGCGAACTTGGTTAGCCATAGTCCTCCTGTGTTTGCCTGTACTTCTGAGAAGTATATGCCGAACAGTAGGGGGTCCCAGGACTGAGCCTTGTGGGATACCACTTGTGACTAGTTTAGAGTTGGACCTGGAGCCCGCTATTCTTACCATGTGAGTTCTGTCTGTAAGCCAGTTGGCAACCCATCTCATGACCTAGGGGTTTATGTTCAAGCTGGTGAGTTTTTCTGTAATACCCGAGTGGGGAATGGTGTTGAAAGCCTTGGCGAGATCAAGGTAGGTTGTGTGAGCCACCTTTCCCTCATCTATGGCCTTGGTGACTGTCTCAAAGAAGTCTACCAGGTTTAGGAGGCATGATCTGCCCTTAACAAAGCCAAACTGGGTAGTGTCCAATATTTGAAGGTTCCCAATGTCTCTGCTAATGAATTCCATGATGATGTGCTCCATAGCCTTGCAGACCAGGCTAGTTAGGCTTATGGGGTGATAGTTACCAGGGTTAGTTGTGGCCCCTCCTTTGTGGAGAGGAATAACCATTGCTGTGCACCATTATATGGACACATAGCATGTTTAGGTGGGGGGGTTAGTCTGTTCTGTAGTTTGTGCAAGATGCAGCGTGGGATGCCATCTGGTCCCATTGACACTGTGTTTTTGGCTTTTAAAAGGGCTGTTTTCACCTCTGCGTCTGATTTTTGGGACACTACACTTTTCCGGTATTGTTTTGGGCCCTTTTGGAGGTGAGAGGGAGGTGAAGTTTGCACTGAATCTATCTGCCAGGATGTTGACAATATCAGTAGGTTCAGTATATTTTGTGCTATTTTACACTAGTTCAGTGCATATCTGTGAATTGCCACTTTTATTGTTAGCATAGCTAAAGAAGGCTTTGTGGTTATCTTTTGAATCCTTGGCTATTTTTCTTTCGAAGTTAGCCTTGGATGATTTCATGAGGGACCTCAGTTTCTTACTGATACTAATCAGGGATGTCTTTCCTTCTTGGGATTTGTTTTTTTTCTGAACTAGTTTCCTCCTTCTATTGTATAGCCTGTTTATTGCAGGGGTCCACCAAACTGGTTTCCTTCTCTTAGAGAAGTGAGTCTTGGTTTTGCTAGGGATGGCACAATCCATGCATCCTTGTAAGTGCTCATAGAGTGCATTTGTAAAGGTTTCTGCATCTTGGGCAGCATTATCCTTTAGCGTGGGAGCTGCGAAACTTACCACCTCAGTCTTAAGTAAGGTGAAGTTTGCTTTAGAAAAGTTTTTTACTGCAGTTTCCTTAGTTGGGGGTGACGGTGGGGTGCGGAGATCCAGAGTGATTAATTTATGGTCTGATCTAACCAGTGAAGGGTTGACCTCTGGTATGGAACACCTGTCGCCCATGTTGGTGATGACCAGGTCCAATATGTTTTCACCTATGGTAGGGGAGTTTACCAGCTGATCCAGGGTGTTTGAGTTGATGAATTCAAGGAAGCGCTGGGCCTGGGAATTTGTACTCCAGTAGTTTTCCCAGTGAATGGTAGGGTAATTGAAATTGCCCAATATCAGGGTGTTTGGTATGACCTTCATGTTTTCCAGTGTCTCCAGAAAGGTGGAGTGGTGGTCCTGGGTCATGGAGGGTGATCTGTAGCAGGCCATAATTTGCATTGCAGATTTGCCCGATGTTAGTTGCACATGGATGATCTCAGAGGTATCATGCTGCACCACTAACCTGGAGGTGTAGGTATCCTTAATGAATATGGATACACCCCCTCCTTTTGTATTTTGGTCCATGTTCTGTGGCCAAAATGTATGATATGAGTTGTAGCCCTGTAGTGCTGGGGTACTCTCTGGAGCCTTGGACTAGGTTTCAGTTACTGCACAGATGTCAACGTTCTCCATACTGAGGAGTGCTTCAAGTGCGTGCATTTTGAGATTTAAAGTCCTGGTGTTGAGTAGCATAACCCTCAGTTTTTTGTTAATTGTGCTGTTTACAGAGGTGGGTTTGACTTTTGAGCCTTGCCTAAAAAGGCACTATGGGGGAAGCAAGAGCCTTGGCCGGTATTCGAAAGCCTAGGGGTGACAGGTGCAAGCCATCTTTTGCAAAGCAACGCGGCTTGTCGAGCATGTCGTCCCAGGCTGATAGACACTGGATCCCCTTTGAATGACACCAGAAGCTTAGCCAATTGTTGAAATTGATAATTTTTTCTTTATACTGAGGTATCATTCTTGGTGAGGGCAGGATGATACTCAGGGTCAGGATTATACCAGCTTGGGCTGCATGATCAGAGAGCATGAACAATGACAGAGTCATATTTGTACTTTTTCTGGAGTGACCTGAGTGCTTGTGTTATGTGGCGGATTCTGGCTCCCAACAGGCAGCTAACAGTAACCTTCTGCTTTTTCAGCCTAGTGAGTGGGACGTCAGTGTGCCTGACTATAGAGTCACCTATTACTAGTGTGTTAGGTATGTTATTTTGCCTTAAGGGCTGTGATTGTGTGGCGCACTGATTTTGTGTTTTATGTGTTGTCTGGTTTGTGACGGGAAGTGCAGGTTGTTTGGGTGTCTGCTTTGGAGCTCTCTCATGCTTTTGCAGGTTTTTATTTAGAGCCTCCGAGTATGATTTTGTGTATTTATGTGTGTTTTTTGCCAGTGCTGTTTTAGTAGGTCTGTGTGCATCTGGAGTTGTGGTGCAAGTGTTAACCTTCTCCTCTTGACTGTCTGTTCCAGTCTTGGGTGGAGACAGCTTAGCTTCCAGTTTGGCTGTTTAATTGCATCTCTCGCATATGTTAGTGTTTTGTGGTAGGAGGAGAGGGTTGTCTGTGTACATGAGGCAGTTGTAACATTGCCTCAGGATACCCAGATTCACCAGCTGGACTGAAGTTGCTCTTTGGTCATGCCTGAATAGTAGGGTGAGCTGTTTAGTTGCTTGGTTGGTGAGGGGTGAATAAATAGCCGTGCCCTGCTGGGCAATCAGTGTCAGGGGATATAAGTGCTTGCCATTAGGTCTGAGCAAGTGCTGGGCTGTAAGATGCTTTTTGAGTGCTTAGGTTGAGAGTTAGACTAGTTTCAAGGGAAAAAATGAAGAGGAGACTTAGTGGAGCTGGGAATAATTTAACCATAGCTAACCGGCACTGCCAGGTGTGCAAAACTATGCAAACATGGTTTTTATAGTAGGGAAATGAAAGAGTTAAAAATTAGCCAAAAATGGCAAATAAACTACTAACTTCTGAGCTGGAACTACTCCTCCAGGGACAGATAGGTTGCTCAAAGCTCCCCTCTCTCACAGGTGAACAGAGAAACTTCCTTCTATCCAAGTAAGGTATGGGCAACTCAGAAACTAGTATCACAGCCCTGAATTCCGCACTAGCCTGAAAACTGGACTATACTAGCTTAGAAAGGCAGGACACAAGGAATTTTTTTTTTTGAAAAGATAAGGCAAAAACAGTAAAAAAAATACACTTAGAACAGCTTTAAATGACTGCAAACGATCAGGAAAGGTTATCACATTTTAGTGTGTAGCCTACAACAGTTAAACAAATTATTTAAACAAAAAACAACTTTTTAAAAATGCAGGCAGTCAAATAAGTACAATATGTGAAAAAAACAAGCTTTTAAATCACAATATATAATCAAAATCATAATATAGATATATATATATATATATATATATATATATATATATATATATATGGATCTAGGACGTTTGATCGAAAGAACAAACGTCCAAATCCATTTAGGCTGAGCATACTTACGTGAAAGTGCTTTTCACTAAAGAAGCACTTTCGCGTAAGTATGCCTGTTGCCGAGGCTGTACTACGGTGCGGGTAAGGGAAAATTCACTTTTACCCACTTTAGTGCGGTCTCGGAGAGAGAATATTAAAGTAGGGTGGTGTGGGGGTGCAGGGGGGAAAAGCCCCCCTGCAGAAATGTCAATGTAGTGTTTTTTTTTTTATTAACACGCTTTAACGAAAGCGTTTTTTTGATGAAACCGCATTCGTTAAAGTGTGTTCGGTGGTAATGGATTTGGACGTTTGATCTTTCAATCAAACGTCCTAGATCCATACATATATATATATATATATATATATATATATATATATATATATGTGTGTGTGTATACAGAAAGAGAGAGCGATACAGATGTAGATAGCTAGATAGATAGCTAGATAGGTAGATGTACTTAGCAAAACATCTATCTAAAAGGATTGAAAAAATTAAATAATGAAAAACAAGCATGCTTTTTACTGGGGTTAGCCCCCCTGCACACCTCAAAAAAAAAAAAAAAAAAATATATATATATATATATATATATATATATATATATATATATATATGTGTGTATATATATATATATATATATATATATATATATATATATATATATATATATATATATATATATATATATATCAGTCACCTCCAAGATCATACACTAGCAGGGAAAGGGCAAATTCTGACTCTCTACTGTTCTTCAATCTCCCACAAAATAATGTTAACAGAAATGATCAAACAAATATTTGATGACTTCTGCTGGCAAGAAAAGCGTCCAATGTTATGAACATTTAATTGTATCAAATGCCTCCTTCCACATACAAATATACTGTTGTGGCAGGACAGGTAGCTTACATCCTTCTAAGTTGAGAATTGCTGATTGAAAGCTCAGTGTCTGTTATTCTAAAAGTGTATTAGTTCTGGTTTAAGCACTTGGGCTTCAGGCCAGTTATTTTACATTAAGAAGGTTGTGGTCTGCACTCTTGTGGGAGGAGAGGCTAGATTCCACCTTTCTGAGCTGGGAAATTTAGGTTAAAGGCTTACTGTGCCTCCTCATTTGAACTGTTTTTTTTCTGATATTGGTGCACCTTGTCTGCTGTAGCATAGACTAGATTCAGGCCTGCTGAATCTAGCTTTGTTTGTATAACTTGGGCACTTATCCAAGCCATCTTTTTTGGAGAAGGTTCCCCTGCACCCTCGTGGCAGGAGTGTGTGGTTAGAACTTGTCAGATTGAAGACTGCTGGAACAGGGCTCAGTTTTGAGTTTTTTTACTGGTTAATTGGGTAATTTGTTTAAATCAGTTTGCTTGTTTTCTATTGTTGTATATAAAAAAATAAATAAATAAAAATATTGCACTTTATTCATCTGCTTTTACTGTAATTGTGTTTCTTCCTACTTTATTACCTTATTTTGCTTGTGCTTCCTCTTAAAAGTACTAAATTGTATTATTCTGCTGTAGTTATTACTGCTTGGTAGTAGCCTGATTAAATTGTAACTGTTGGATTCAAAGAGGGCCACCATTCTGTAGGCACTGCATATCTACAGCTCTTCAAATATTTGGAATAAAATCTAACCCTGAGGATATACCACAAGCTTTTATACATTAATTTTTGGCTAAAATTAAACCACTACAGTTAAATATCGCTTGAGAGGTGAAGGAACTTGAGGGAATTAAACAAATTAACAGGATTGGAACTGATTGACTGACTGACTCTGAACAGAGTACTAAACAAAGGAACTGTCTGAGTAGCAAACTTGGCTTATTTACTATTCAGTTATAGTAAAGTCCTGCTTTGCTTTACAATGTCAAAAGAAGACAAAAGTATGGAAACAACAACAACAAAAAACAAATTATCAGAACTTCAATCACCAGAAAAATATTTAACTTCAAAAAGGCAGAAGATTACAAAACAGCAGGAACTTCTAAAATCTGGAATGAAAAATAAACCGGATCAACTGGCCAATATGGAAGATATTAAAACTGCTTTGCTACCCATCCAAGAAGCTTTGAAAGAGCTATTTAACCAGGTACAATCTTTTGGTACTACATGCAGTCAAATTCTCGAAAGGATGGATAAAACAGAAGCCAGAATATCTGAGAATGAAGACAGAATAACACTGCTTGCTAAAAAAACAGACATTCATGACCTAGATATTCAGTCTATGCAAAATAAAATTCTGGATTTGGAGGCACGATCCAGGAGGAATAATATAATTATTAGAGGAATAATATAATTATTAGAGGAATACCAGAATCTATTCAATATAATGATTTAATTTCAACTACTACGCAAATACTTGAAATATTGTTCAATGACTCTGTCATGGTTAAACAAATAGTTATAGAGAGAGCTCATAGAGCTCTCAGAGAAGCACAAGCCTCAAACATACCTAGACCAGTATACGTCAAAATACTCAACTACCAAGACGTAAACAAAATAATATTAACTGTTAAAAAAAATGGAGGTTACATTATGTGGCACAATAATACATTTTCCATGGCTCAGGATTTACCATTACAAATAAGGCAAGCTAGACAAGCATTATCTGCATACTGCAAGTTTCTCATTGAAAAGAATATTAAATTTCAAATGAAATACCCTAACACATTAATATTTACAGTCGATGGCTCCAAATACTCCATATCTACAAAAAAAGAAGCAAAAGTTACCTTTCTGGAGATTTTTAAGTCTCTTCCTGCTTCGGAAGCTTGATCTGGCCATCCAGTCCATTTGCAGCAATGTGGATGCTGGGATTCTGCTGTTGCTATGTCTCGAGGCTTGGAAATCCTTTGTTTGTTTTCTTTTGTGCACTAGGCCTCTTGGAAAATGGTTATCTAGTTTTTTTTTTACAGGTCCTGATCGTCTGCGAAGATCTTCTGAAATTTTATGGCTTTCACGAACTGAGCTCCTTCACGAAGCAACAGGAAGTCCTTCGGGTGCTGCTGAGGGTCCGTTTTCGAAGTGGCGCATCCGGAAGTCCGTCCGTTTAATGGTTCCCCCGTTGCGAAGTCGAGGACAAGATTACAAGCTCAGGAAGCAGGAATTTCTTTGTTGAAGAAGGGGAAAGTTAATTAGACTGCAATATGAACATTCGTGGGCATTTAAAGTATGTAAAATGTTTTTAGTGATCCAAAGGGAACTGTGAATTCATTCAGGTACGAATACAATTTAGTTAATGCTGTAGCAGCTTAAAATGTGTTAATTAACTGATTGTTTAGAGGAAATACAGCTTTACCATAATTACTCTTTTCCCTCAGGTATATTATGCTGAATGTTGATGTGTTGATAAGCTTGTATTATATTTTATTATTTGTTTTTATTATTGCTATGTTCTAACATTGCAAATGGTTAGATAATGAGATGATTTAGTGATGGGGTACTTAGTACGTAAAGAGACCATAAGATATTACATTATTGGTTCTCCAGGAATGTAAAGGATGTTTTGGTTATATATTAGCATTTGGTTCCGACTATTTTGAGGGTTGTGTTACTCAGTCATTATTTTATAAATTTAATTATATTAGTAATTAAAGTGAAGTTTGAGTTCTAATTTCATTCACCTTACTTGCAGACATTAAAATTCTAGATAATTTGGGCTTTACAAATAAAGTCAGATCCAAATATAATATTCAAGTGTTAAGTATTTACTTTCTCTGTAGTTCTTTTTTTTCTCTCTCTCTTTCAATTGACAGTACATATGGTGAATTATCTTTAATTTAATAATTCTACTGTTTAATATGGGTAGTGTCTCATATTTGATTACTTTAGGTTTAAATGCGGTTGTTAGATAACTTAATGAGACACAACCAATTAGTATAAGTAAATAAACATTTGAGATTTATTAGTGAGGAATGACAGTAATTATATGTGTAGTTAAGACCACTTACTTGATATGTTTAACTAAACAGTTTGTACAAGAGCTGTGGATATTTATCAGTGTTTATTAGGGAATGTTTTGGTTAGGCTTTGTAGAGTTAGATGTAGCTTTTATAGGTTTTTTGCATGCTTTTGATGTTATATTTTGTAAGGTAAAGAATAGATATTTAGTAAGGTTATTTATCCGTAATTTTTTTAATATTGTAAGAAACCTATGTATGTCCTTGTCCAGGGGAATAGTGGATAGGCACTGGTATGGGATGGGATGTCAAGATTGCTTCCAGACAATATATATTGTGCTAGTATATTTGAATTTAGTACAGTTTCTCAATTTTAAAGTATACTTAAATGAATTAAAGATCTTAGTATGTGGATAATAGATTCATGGAATACTAAAGGGCGCCAGAACTTGAAAAAAAGGAAATTATTTCTTCATCTATTTCTTCAGTCAAAGGCATATTTTATTTTACTACAAGAAACCCATTTGACCAATGACCAATGGGCTGTTGTCAAGGATAAGAAATGGATTAGAGAGGATGTAGCTTCAGAAGGGACAACGAATAGTGCAGGAGTGGCTATTATTATTAAAAATCAGTATCAAGAGAAAATTCTAGATTCTAAAATAGACAAAGAGGGAAAATGGTGTTATGTGATTCTTTCATCTACCCTTTATGATAAACCTGTCCTACTTCTTAATATATATGCCCCGTGTACCAATCAACAACTTTTTATAGCATCACTTTATTTTATCCTGAATCAATATAATAATTGTTATATAATAATAGGAGATGATTGGAATACGTATCAAGATGCCAAATTGGATAAATCAAGTTCACACAGGTCTTTTAATAATCAAGCAGTAATAGCATTAAAGGAACTTAAAACAGATTTTAAATTATATGACCCTTTTAAATATACAAACAATCAAATAAATTCAAATAACTTCACATTTTATTCAAGTTGTCACAAAATGTGGTCTAGGATTGATTTTTTCTTGATTTCAGATGTACTAATTAATTTAGATCCCTGTGTATCTATACAAGCTCGACACTTATCAGATCATTCTAGAATCACATTAACTTTTAACAAAGACATTAGAAATAGTATGCGTCATAGAGGTTATAATTGGTCTCTAAATCTGAATTTATTGAATAAAGAAGATATAATCAATGAAGTTCAAGAGACCTTTAATCTTCTACTAGTTAACCTCTCCAAACACTGACATTCACCTGATATAGAATGGGCGGCAACCAAAGCACAAATAAGAGGAATCTTTCTTCAAAAAGCTACTTATTATAAGAAAATACAAACTAGAGACATACAAGAACTGGAATCTAAAATTAAACTATTAGATCAGGATTTAATTGGGAACTATAACAAACAAACTGAAACAGAGTTATTAAAATGTCAAAAGGATCTTTTCTTGCTACAGAATAGTAGATTGTCGTTTTATGAGCATAAAATACTGGTAAAATATGCTAATCACATTCAAACACCATCAAAAGCACTAGCTCGTATCATTAATCAATTGAAAATACCTTCTCAAATTCTTGAAATACAGTTTAATAATAAAAGACATACTAATACTGAAGATATTATGAATACCTTTGAACTAATATTCTCTCAAATGTATGGCGAGCATCAGGGATTACTTACAAATAAGATTAATAACAATTTTCTGCAGAAAATTATCTTTCCGAAAATTGCTGATGAATCTCATGTAGGTTTAATTAAACCAATTTCCTCTGAGGAGATAACAGATACAATTAATAATTTGAAACCGCATAAAGCTCCAGGACCGGATGGTCTGACTGCAGAGTTTTACAAAACTTTTTGTGATATGTTAGGTAAAATACTTCCACATGTATTTAATTATATAATCAACAATAAAATTAATGATCCACACTTTAATGCTTCGAAAACAATTCTTATACCTAAAGAGAATGCAGATCTTCAAAACCCAGATAACTATAGGCCTATTTCTCTTTTAAATATAGACATGAAAATTATGACATCTATTTTAGCCAATAGATTGAATAAGGTAATATACTTAATAATATCTAATGAACAAAATTGTTTTATAAATGGCAGACAAACTACTGATAATACGTTATCACTTCATACACTAATTTCTTATGCCAGTCATAGAAATCTTAATGTTTACGCACTCATAATTGATGCACAAAAAGCTTTCGATAGAGTTAATTTAAAATTTTTGTTTGATATTTTACCATATTTCAATATACCCCAAGACTTTATTTTAACATTAAAAAAACTATATAATAATCCTTATACAACTTTATACATTAATAAAAACTTCTCAAAAAGATTACAAATTAAGAATGGAACCCATCAAGGCTGTCCGTTATCTCCTATATTATTCAATTTATATTTAGAACCATTATTTTTACATATTAAGCAAAATACATATCATAATGCCCCAATAATATATGGTACTAAAATATCCATGGCTGCTTTTGCAGATGACCTTAATATTTACTGTACAACGCCTGTTTCAGATACCAAGAAAATACTAAAAGCAGTGGAAGATTTTGCAGAAATATCTAACTACAAAATAAATTAAAAAAAAAACAATTTATTTCCTTTAAAAATGCCTAAACCCTTTTCGCTTTTACCATTGGTAGATCAGTTAAAATCCAAAGAAAAATAAAATATTTGGGTATTGTTTTTTCCACAGATAATAGAGATTTTTATGTGAACAATGTTAAGTTGATTTGGGATCATATATTGTCTGATTTAAAAAGATGGAATAATCTGAAATTACCAACAATGGCAAAGGTTTCAATTATTAAAATGAATGTACTCCCCAGAATATTATATATTTTTCGAGCTGCCCAAGTCTCAGTTTCTAAGAAATTCTTTAAACAAATTCATACGGAATTAGCTAGATTTGTATGGAAACCTAGAAAAACTAGAATATCTTATGACAAATTGATGACTCCAAAAAATAAGGGTGGTTTAGACTTACCTAATTTTGAATTATATTATTTAATAATAAACTCTAATAGAATTCTAAGAGTGGTTAATTTTGACATATCCAGTAGTAAATGGTCACCTAAGTTGTTAGTTCTGAATTATAAACATGCTGTTAGATTAGGTATTAACTCTAAGGCATTACCCTTTTTAAATAAAGATACAGCCAAAGGACCTTGACATTAGCCTTCACCTCCTACAAGCAGATGCCAAATAGGAGCAGTCTTAGCATGGAGATCTGAGGTTCCCCCATTGGTGAATGGTCTCTTAATTGGGGTTTCTCCCTAGTCCTGATTTCCTGGGTCTTGTCTGTGAGCCAGCTGGCAATCTAGTTAGTTATATAAAGATTTATGCCCACTTTGGTGAATTTGTCAAGTATACCCAAGAGCAGCATTGTGTTGAACCCCTTAACTAGGTCCAAGTGAATGGCATGCACCATTTTCTCCTCAACCATTGTTTTGGTGACCTTCTTAAAGAAGTCCAGCAGGTGTAGCAGGCATGACTTTATCTTGACAAAGCCAAACCCAGTGTCTTAAATTTGCCTGTGTCTTTGTTGATCATTTCCATGATAATTTGTTCCATGGCTTTATATATTAGACTAGTCAGACTTCTAGGTCTACAGTTTCTAGGGTCAGTTGATGGTCCTCCCTTGTGAAGTAGGATAACAACTGCAATCCTCCAAAATGACTCAAATAATCCTAATAGGTCATGTTTTAAGCTATTTAGTAAGCACCTCATGATAGTGTCAGGGCCTACTGAGGCTGTGTGTTTGGCCTTAGCAAGCACTGTCAGGATATGCTTCTGTTAATAGTTGGAGGGGTTATGTTAGTAGATATTTTGTGGGGGAGGCAGGAGAGAATGAGGGTGAAGTCTGAACTCAGTATATCAGCTAGCAAATTTGCTATGTTGCTGTGCTCAGTGAAGATGGCACCACTGACCATCAGTGTGGCACACTGATGTGTGCTGCCTTTGAGGTTTCAACCATAGCTGTAGAATGCCTTGTGATTGTCTTTAGCCTGTGAGGCTATCTTGACCTTATAATTGGCCTTGTTGGACTTAATTAAGCCTCTTAGTTTCCTGTTTATTTTCATAAGAGAGTGCCTATCATTATGGGTGTTGGTCTTCTTGATTATAGCCATGACTTTTTTTCTTTTTGTTGTATACCCTATTAAGCTTAGGATTCCACCAGTGTGGTTTGTTTTCAGTGTTTGTTTTAGGCTTACTATTAGTAGGTGCAGCAGCCTATATACAGCCATTTATGTGGTTGTACAGGGTCTCGGTGAACAATTCTGCATAGTTTGCTGTGAACCTGGGTTTGAGAGGGGTATTGAATTTGACAAGCTATCACTTAACAGGATGTAGTTTGCTTTGAAATAGCTCCTAACTGGTACAGGGTTTGCTGGGGTTACTGAGTTAATTTTTATTTTGAAGGAGACTGCTTTGTAGTCTGACCTCACCAGTGAGGATGTGACACTGGGGGGTGTTCAGTGCTCTGCCATATGTTGAGTATCAGGTCCAGTATGTTTGAATCTCTGGTGGGTGTATGCACTATCTGGTCAATGCTATTTGTATTAATAAAGTCCAGGAATTGATGTGCCTGTGAGAATGAGGAAGCGAGTGTTTCCCATTCTATATAGGGGATAGTTAAAGTCCCCCATGAATAGGGTATTTGATTTAATGGTGAGTGGCTACAGTAGGTCTAGGTATGAGTGATGGGATTCTAGGGACATAGAGGGTGACCTACAGTTTGCTGGGATATGGTATGGGACTTTGTCTGTGGTGATTTACATGTCAATAAATTCCAGGGCATCATCCTGTTTAACCAATCTAAAGTTATACTTGCTGCTAATACAGATTAAGGTTCCTGCAGCTTTTGCTCCTGTCTGTGCAGATGATGGTATAAATGTGTGGAAGACACTGAAGCCTTGCACTGCCAGAGTACTTTCTGCAGATTTAAACCATGTCTCAATAATGGCACAGATGTCTATATTCTTCAGAGTGAGGAGAGCTTGTAGGGTGTGGAGTTTCTTGTTTAGGCTCCTAGTATTAAGAATTGACACCTTTAGGTTACTTTGGGTTCTATTTGCTATGTTATCAAATATTAAATATTATTAATATTAAATATTAAATAAATAAATAAATAAATAAAATAAGACACAAGAAACTAAGCCAATTATTGAAGTCAATCATCTTTTCGATCATCTTTTGTTCACACTGTGGCATCATCCTTGCTGTTCAATGCAAGGCACATACCTGCCTGAGACATATATTCAGAGAGATCAACAATGTTTTTGTTCATGTAGTCCAAGGAAGTACACCTCATGCAACTCAGGTCATTAACACCCACATGGATGGAATCATACTTATACCTGTGGTGTAGTGACTTGAGTGTATGCATAACTTGGCAAATCCTGGTTCAAGAAAAGCAACTAACTATTATCTTTTCCTTATTTAGTCTGGTAATTGAGGCATATGTGTGTCACTCAATGGCATCCACTATGACAGGGGTCCTGGGTAATGTGTTTGCTTGCCTCATGGGTTTGCACTTGGCATCCACTGGGTGTAGGCTTATGTGTGGTGCATGATATTGCTTTTGTTGAGTGCTTTAGAGATTGCTGAAGATACGCATTGCCATTTAGAGACTTAGAAGGTCTGTGAGTTTTGGGATGAATGTTTTTAGTGCCTCACTATAAGTTGGTCTATGTGTGTAGTAGACACTATGTGTGGTGGCTGTAAAGTGTGTGTGTTCTTAACAACCTTGTTTGTGTGCAAGATTTTTGCCTCCAGTGAAATTGTGTATGTGCATCTCTCATATACTGTGTTTGTTTCTTTAAATTTTAAATGTTTGTATGTGAACATGAGACAATTGCTGCATTGTCTCAGAATGTCCATATCTAAAAAGCTGACTATGGAGGCATTTGGAAATTGCATATCCATGTTGCCCGGACCTGTATTTGGATGGACTACTCTAGGTTGTGGACTGGGTTATACAGAGGTATCCTTGGGTGGTCTCTGGGGTTTGGTACTAGACTAGGTTTGATTGAGCTATGATTTGATAGCTGTTGTTGTGTCTTTCGGCTTATCCCGGTTATGGGTCGCCACAGCGGAACTCCGGTCCGCTAATGTTTGGTAGTGGATTTTTACATGCCGAGTTACCAGCCCTAATGCACAACCTTCAATGAAGGCACGCCCATTCACGCATGCCTCCACACAGAAGATGCTCTAGCTGAGAATCGAATGCAACAATGTCTTGCTGTGAGGCGACAACGCTACCGCAGCACCAGTGCTGTTTAATGTGCAAACAAGGTGCTCAAAGTTGGAATCTGCACAATGACTTTGTTTTCACCACACTAAGTTACAGATTTCAATCCTAAGGGTAATAATATAAATAAAATTCACTTTCTGGGCATTTGTGTCTGTACAGGACACTGCTAACCTCTTGATGTAAAAACACCAAAAAAGATTGCTTGTGAGTATAATGCTACAAAAAAAACAACTTAAACTACCTTAACAAGGCAGTTTTAAAGTGTTTGTTAAAGGTAAAATCAACAAATAAAGCAGTAGTACTCTAAACAGTTAACTGAAGCACAAAACAATAAAATAAATCTCTTATCTGCCAAGGATAGAGCACGATTAACTATAGACCTTGTCTGAATGAGCTCAGGAAAAATGAGCATGAGACGGTTTGTAGCATGGGAGGTTTACTCAAATGCAATAATTTTCTGGATGAGCACTTAGTATTATAGCTAAGTATATTTATTTATTTATTTATTATTATCATTTGATTATTGGGAAAGTCCAACTTGCCATGAGCTCATTTTCAGTGGAGGCCCAGGATGAAAAGCTCCAAAGTATTACAAAACATTTTAAGAACAATTATTTTACAGTCTTTAAAAATAATACAAAAAATAATAGCTTCCATTTAAGTAATTATACCAAATTAGACATAATATGAAAACATTGATTAAGAATAGATATAAGTTATATGACAATAATTTAATATTTAGAGGAAGTTTAACCTGTTTATAGAGAAATTAAAGGTAAGTTAATATATTACAAACAGGCATTCCAATATTTAGAAAGAAAAAAAAGCAGGCTTATGGTATATTTAGAGAGAATGCTAGAAAGAGAAATTTTTAGAAGTAAGTGAGTGAAGAAGGGAAAGTAAGGCAGTGTAAGGTATGAATAGGTATTGTTCACATTTAGGGATATAATTGATCATTGTACTGAGCAAGAACAGAGACAACTTTTGGCTAGATGTCTTTCAAAATAATTTTAAAGGATGAGAGGGAGAGTATTGGCCTGATGGACACCAGTAAGGCGTTTCAGACCTTAGCAACATGGTACAAGTATAGACAACACCCAGCTTATTTGATTGGTTTTTAGACATACAGGAATTTTTGGTCACTGGATAGCAATGACTGAATGGAAATATAGTGCAGAATATTATTTAGTGCTGGACAAGCAAATGGATGCTAGATAATTTAATAGGTGGTAAGTTGATGGGAAAGTACTAAATAGGTTACAGAGCAGACAATAGCAATGAAAGATGGAAGGGAGGGACTTAGGAAATTAGCTTACGATAATGGTCAAAAACCAGAGACACAGCCTTTTAAAACAAAAAATTCAAAGTGGAGTTCTAGTCATGTGGTTAGAATTTCAGTAACTTTTAGCTTACTATCTCAGTGGGAGCAGGAGCATTGTCAAAGAACAGGGAAAGAAACAGAGCAAGGTAAACAGAAAGACACTGGAATGCAACTTTAAGCAGGTATATACATCTATAAATTGTACTGAAGCACAACTCCTGGAGCAGAATTCACAATATTACCACTACTACAATCCCACCACAGACTAAGGCACCAGACTATACAGACATTTACAAGGCATATAGGTCTGAGAGGCTGCAATCCTCCATAGTGTCAGGGCATATATGTCAGAGAGGCTGCATTCTTCCATAGTGTCAGGGCATATATGTCAGAGAGGCGATATTTGTTCTGTTCTGCCTGCCTAAAATTGCTTCATCAACATCTTCTTGCAAACCTAACCACAATGGATGGCGCACTGAAATAAAAATATTTCAGGCAGGTATAAAGCTTACAGTAAAATCATTTTCTGGACTGTCCTGACCTTGCCTAGAATGGTCTGAAATTTAGCTGTCTTTGGCAGCATGGACCTCATCCTTGTCACTATTTCTCATAAACTGATATCTTCCATGTCCACTATAGGGGACCACAAACCTAACTCAAGATAGGTAACCTCTGATCCAGGCTGGATTGAGAATGTATCCATATCTCTAGTAAGTTCCCCTCCCCATAAACTAACTGATTAAGAATGACTGCAAGTCACTCCAGAGTCCATGCCAAAAGAGTGAAAGATATCCATAACTTTGTCTACCCCTCACCGGAAGATTTGTACTCAACAGAGCACAGTCATCAGAAAATAATAAAAATGTATGAATAGAGCCATCAAGTTGGCATTGTCCATCTAAAACCTCTCTTACCTCAAATGCCATCTCTTCTGTTACTAATAGAAAAATGTCAGAGGGGGGGCACCCCTGTCTGGTGCCGTACTTATGCCACCAGGGCCCAAGAGACACCCCATTCAACTAAACCCTAAATGTCAACAAAGAGTACAATCTTTGTACCTAGCTAATGAACTATGGGCCACAAACCTGAAACAGAAAATACCATTCCACAGGGTCAAAAGCCTTCATAATATTAAAAAGCACTAGCCCCACCCTTTCCTTAATAGGACCATACCTATGGAGAAATATCATGAACTCCCTCCAATTATAGATATATGCCTGGGCAAAATAGATAAGTCTAACTGCCAGAATTTTGATAAAGATGTTGGTGCCTGCATAAGATAAAGAAATAGGTCTAAAATCTCCCCATTGTGAAGTTCCTTACTTTACCTTGAGAATCAGAGTGATAATAGCCTAATTACCACAAGGTCATGGTTGATAATAAGTGATAACTAGAATTAAAAACCTTGGACAACATCCTAGTGAAAACATCTCCTCCCCAGACATAGAATTCAGCAGGAAAACTATCCCCTGGATTCTCTATACCTTGCATGGTGTGCAAGATTGGTGCAGAAGCTCTAGCAGGCAATATGCCTTGCAATCCAGGAACAGCCTGCAGTGGCATGCACGAGCACTCCTGCACTAGTTCTGCACGGACTAAGCCCCTCTATGCAAATTACCCCATTTACAGGAGAAATCCATGCAAATGAGGTGATTTTGCGATCCAGAAAGCTTGCAACTGGCCGTGCAGGACTAGTGCAATCTGCAGAAATATACTTGGTTAGTAACCGAGTACATTTCTGCAATCTCCAAAACGGAGCTGCAACAGCTCCAAATAAAGGCTGCATATCATGTAGTAAGCATACCAATGGCCAAGTATAAGGGCATTGGCATTGCAAACAGGCAAAAAAATAAGAAAATCAACTTTTAATTTTTTTTAGCTGATCTCGGCAGTTTAAGAGTAGGGCAGTGGCGCGCAAATAGGATCAGGGGGAAAATAATAAAATAATCCTAAATTAAGCATTCTAACTAAAATCAGTAGTCTGCATGCAAGTCAATGGCAGGCAGAAGACAACATGGCCAGTGAGTAGTGGTTGCTAAGTGGGGAGGCTCAGTGTGAGACATGTAACTATGCATTAGCAGGCAATCCTATGCAAATGAGGGGAATGATAGTGAATCCCAGTTTTCCCAGCATGTTAGTCAGGTCCCAACAGTGTAAGAGTAGGAATAGCTTGGTGCAAGCCTAGGAGTTAGATGACATCATGGGGGGGTGTCAGGCATACTGTAAGTGGATTGGAGCACTGTGGCTCGGGTTTGCTCCTAGCTAAGCACAGCTAAGCAAGGGGGTGTGTCTGACTCTGTCTAGCACTCTGTACATTGCCTAAGCAGGTGTGCGCACCACGCACTGGGTTTTAAAGGAAGAAAACAAAAGTTAACCAGGAAATAACAGCACTGTGCACATTTGAACACTCTGCACAGCGCACCCCCGGGCTTAAACAAGAAGGCAATGGGAAGGGAAAACAGCAGTAGGAAGGTGATCAAGGAGAAATAGCATAGCTGGCAGGTGAAATGCATCAGAACCAGCCAGTTACACAGGCAGCAGACCAGCCCAGCCCAGAACACTACTATAAAATATGCAAATACCTTCCCCTCTGATTTTTCCCACATTCTACACCACCGGTGTAAACATGCAGGGAACTTTTAACACTCACAACAGCAAAATGATAGGGGTTGCTATAGCTGTCATACAACAACTTGTGGAAGAGGCTGAGGGTGGTGAGGATGTGAATGCTGTCGACCAACCCACAATGAGGAAATGGAGAAGAGTGTACAGATGCAGGGTAACCTACCAGGGGCTACATGAGCTGGAGATAGTGGAGCACTGTAGGATGGACAAGGACCTCCTACAGCAAATTGTTGAGCTGTGCCGGCCATGCCTGACACACAGAACTAACAGAGGGGAACCCATTCCAGTGGATACCAAGGCATGTGTAGGCCCAAGAATACTAACTACAGGTACCTTCTAAAGGCCAACTGGGGATATGATGGGGATCTCACAGGCGTCAGCATCCAAGGTACTACACCAGTTCCTGGATGCCATGTCAGCATGTCGGTGAGCACATATATTTCCCCAACACCCGTGAGGCATTGGCCAGCAATATGCAACTGTTTCACCAAATAGCAGAATACCCTGAGATAGTGGGTGCTATAGACTGCATGCACATATGTATCAAAACACCAACCGGTGAGTGGGGTAGTGTCTACATCAACCGCAAGGGCTTCCCCTCCATCAACTGCCAGGTCGTGTGTGATGCCCAGGGCATAATAATGAATGCGTTTGCTGGCTGCCATGGAAGCTATAATGATTCCCACATCTGGCATCTGATGCAGCTGTACTAGAGATTTGCCAATGGGGACATCCCTGACGGTCACCTAGTAGGGGATGCTGGATATGCACTGGAGCCATGGCTGATGACACCCATCAGAAATGCACACACAAACACACGAACAAAAACTCTATAATGATGCACATGCACAGACCAGAATTATAGTAGAGCATGTGTTTGGTATGCTCAAGTCATGGTTCTGGTACCTGGAAACATCTGGTGGAGCCTTGCAGTACTCACTAGCTACATGTAGCCATATTGTCCTCGTATGTGCCATGCTACACAATATGATCCTTTGGAAACATCTGCAGCAGGAACAGCACAGGGCAGGGCCACACAGCCCCCCACCAATGCCAATGCCTGCACAGGCACTGAGTGACTCGGAGGAAGAACAACTTGAGCGTGCCCCAGTAGGTAGAAGTACCCAGTATGCCCTGGCCTTGGCAAAGAGGCAACAAATAGAACATACACTGACACAGAAGGGACCCAGGGAATAAGACCTCTCTCTGACTCTCACATACAGTAAAAGGGATGCCAAACATTGCACTACCTGTGCTCAACCATGTGTAGGGAGTGTACTATGTGCATCTGACATAGGCAGCCCTGCAACACCACCCTCAATACTGGGACACCCACAAGGTAAGTGACTCGCACATGCCAGTCAGGAGGGTTCACATATCCAACAGTCACAGCCAGCAGGACAGGTGTAGACAAACACAAACAAAGGCTGTGCTATGGCTTTGAATGATGCCTATGAGTACCCCCCCCAGGCCTACACAGACAGACTACAGAAGGTCAGACAGCGGGATGTCAGTTCTGAAGGGTAGCAAATAAAAGCTAAGATCTGTAGTACATTGGTATGTCTCTAGGCAGTATGATAGGTAAGACTACAGAATGAAATGGAGTAGCTGACATACCAGTACAGTCATAGCAAATGTGTACAAGTATAAGGTGATCCCCCCATCCTACATAGACATGCAGTAACAGACAGGTGTGCCCCCCCCCAATCCTGTGCAGACATATAGAAATAGTCAGGTGTGCCCCCTCATCCTATGCAGAAATGTAGTAACAGTTAGGTGTGCCCACTTCCAATCCTGTGTAGAAATGTTGAAATAGTCAGGTGTGCCCCCCATCCTATGTAGACATGTAGTAACAGTCAATGCCAAGTGATAAACAGCTGCCCTGAAGAAACAGTATGTTACCTGTAGGTGTACAACACATAGGTCAGCACTGCAGTACAGACTACCTGGACTTGATCCACACATTCAATACAGACGGACATACTGGGCATGCTCACACACTTAGAGAAATGAAGGCAATGTCAGTCAACAACACACTGAAAGGTCATACTGGACATGCTCACATACTTAAACAGATGAAGGCCATGTCTGCAAACACCAGTGGACCAGACATATCTGGCATTCGTCGATGTTAGTGCAGACACTCCGTATGCACCACACATGCTTTGCACACACAGTGGACAGGAATACAGACATATATCTACAGACAACACACTATAATAAGCCAAAGGTAGATGTACATAGATGTGTGGAAGAAGATGATTGTGACAAAGGAGCCATCCAGTCCTGCCCACCCAGCACACAGCCAAAGGGCCACAACCACATGAGGTTCAGATGTCACTCACTGTAGATACTAGCCACTAGTATTTGTCAGCAGTACAGATTATGTGCTGCACATGCTAGCTGTGCAACATGACTGTACAAGGAAGTAGTCATCTAGCATCTGTATACACGTACCTGTGAAATATGACCCTGTGTGTGCCCACATGTGGTGTGTCAACCTCTAGATGAATGGGTTATGGCCCATGCACACACACTGCCCTCCCCATAGCCCTACTATGACATGCCTGCTGAGGTCATCTACTGTGAAATAGACCTTTGGGGAAGCTGTAGCCCAGTACTTTCCATGGTGCAACCCATAACTGCGCACTGATGTAGTGTGATAAACTAGTTAAATAGGAGTTTCAATCCCAGACATGGCAACTGTGTGTGTGTCTGTCTGTCTGTCTCTTCCTGTGTAGACAGCAATGCTTTTTGGGTAGTCACACTCCCTATAATTGAAATGCTCTACTTTGGTAAGGCTGCTGATGTCATCCACCTAGAAATACACCTCTGGGAAGGCTGTAGCCCAGTAATCTCTGTATCGCATCCTATAACTGTGTACTGCTGTAGGGTGATAAATTACTTAGGTATGAGTTCTAATTCCAGACTTGGAAAGTGTGTCCGTGTGTGTGTGTGTGTGTGTGTGTGTGTGTGTGTGTCTCTGTCTGTGTAGAGAGCAATGTTTTTCAGGGTAGTCACACTCCTTACACTTCAAATGCACAACTTTGGCAAGGCTGCTGATGTCATCCACTTAGAAATACACCTCTGGTAAGATTACAGCCCAGTAATCTCCATAGCATGTCCTATAACTGCATACTGCTGTAGTGTGATAAATTAATTAGGTAGGAGTTCTAATCCCAGACTTGGGAAGTGTGTGTGTGTGTGTGTGTGTGTGTGTGTGTGTGTGTGTGTGTGTGTGTGTGTGTGTGTGTGTGTGTGTGTGTAGAGAACAATGCTTATTAGGGTAGTCACACTCCCTACACTTCAAATGCACAACTTTGGCAAGGCTGCTGATGTCATCCACCTAGAAATACACCTCTGGGAAGGTTGCAACCCAGTAATCTCCATAGTGCTTCCTATAACTGCGTACTGCTGTAGTGTGATACATTACTTAGGTAGGAATTCTAATCTCAGACTTGGCAAGTTTGTCTGTGTAGATAGCAATTCATTTAGAGTAGTCACACTCCCTACAAGTCAAATGCTCAACTTTGGCAAGGCTGCTAATGTCATCTACCTCGAAATACACATCTGGGAAGGTTGTTGGCTAGTAATCTCTGTAGCGCATACTATAACTGCGTACTGCTGTTGTGTGATACATTAGTTAGGTAGGACTTCTAATCCCAGACTTGACAAGTGTGTGTCTGTCTGACTCTTTCTGTGTAGGAAGCAATGCATTTTAGCCTAGCCACACTTCCTACAATTCAAATGGCCTACTTTGGCAATCATGCTGATGTCATTCATTGTGAAATACACCTTTGGGAAAGGAGTTTTCCAGTAATCCCTGTGGTGTGTCTTGTAACAGCTCCATGCTGTAGTGTGATATAGACCTCTGTTAGGGCTTCTATACCCACTTATGTCAGTTGTGGATGTTTTGTGTGTGTTTCAATGTCTCTGTAGGGAGCAATGCATTTTAGCCTCGCCACACTCCCTACAATTCAAATGGCCTACTTTGGAAATCCTGCTGATGTCATTCATTGTGAAATACACCTTTGGGGAAGGAGCTCTCCAGTAATCCCTGTGGTGTGTCCTACAACAGCTACATGCTGTAGTGGGATACAGATCTCTGTTAGGGGTTCTGTACTCACACATGTTGCTTTTGGATGTTTTGTGTGTGTTTCAATGTCTGTGTAGGGAGCAATGCATTTTAGCCTAGCCACACTCCCTACACTTCAAATGCCTTACTTTGGCAATCCTGCTGATGTCATCCAATGTGAAATACACCTTTGGGGAAAGTGTACTCCAGTAATCTCTGTGACATGTACTATAACTGCGTAGTCCTGTTAGGTAGGAGTTCTAATCCCACCATGACAGGTGTGTGTGTGTGTGTGTGTGTGTGTGTGTGTGTGTGTGTGTGTGTGTGTGTGTGTGTGTGTGTGTGTGTGTGTGTGTGTTTGTGTTTGTGTAACAACTGGGCCCAATGTGGAGCGGGTTTTTCAAACTTCTTATATGGTGTCCCAAGTATATATCACAATGTCCATCGTACAGGGATAACAGATGTGAAATAACCGAGAGGCTGGGGTGCAAATCCATACCCATACATGTGACATCAAGGCCAGGCAAACACAGTTAGCAACCCCAGTATTACCCAGACAACACTGTCAACCCATGTCTCATACACACACACTTGCCTAGGCAACAGCCAATATGTTGGTAGTAGACTGCATATTGCCCACTGATAGTAACTATGGAGTGATTGCAGTGGGCTATAGAGGGCATGGCACCCTGTCCATCTGTCCAATAGACACAAACATGCAGACAGTGCACCTTCCCCATGTTCCCCACTGGACACCTGCAGCACCTGTGGTGCCATCAAATGTGACTGACAAAGGACATACCATGCCTGCAAACATGCCCCTGTATGGACAGATGCTACTGACACCAAGGAATGTCATTAGCATGCTATCAATGTCGGTGCAGGGTAAACCTGCTGTCCATTACTAGTTCCCGCCACAGGAGGCC
Organism: Protopterus annectens; assembly: GCF_019279795.1. Classification (NCBI taxonomy): domain Eukaryota; kingdom Metazoa; phylum Chordata; order Ceratodontiformes; family Protopteridae; genus Protopterus; species Protopterus annectens. Next base: position 513,090,397 of record NC_056727.1, on the reverse strand, counting down.
AAGACTGGCACATCTGATGAGAATCTGTGTACACAACATGGGACAGACACCCCAGGTACAGTTCCACATGTCACTGTACATGCATGTGGGAGGTGTGCACAACCCAGACTCCATCCATATCATGGATTAAGGAACACATACATGGCAAATGATGCACAGCAGTAGCCACACACAATAGTAACCCAGGTGACTGGATGTTGGATACAATACTCACCTGTGTGGGCAAATCCAGAAACTACAACCCTTAGCCACAATACAAACCATTGTCATGTGGCCTGATGGCAAGGTATACCCATCACCTAGTCTTGTATAGCTGTCTGGCACAGTCGACCACCACACACCCGTAAAAAAATGCACCCATGCATGTCAGTATTGGCAGTGTGTGTGTGTGTGTGTGTGTGTGTGTGTGTGTGTGTGTGTGTGTGTGTGTGTGTGTGTGTGTGTGTTGTATGATGCGTATGATCATATTCACACTCACTACAACCCCCATTGGCATACTGAAGCATGCTGTTTGATGTCAGACACCTCCCCACACCCTTTGCATGTATAACCTCTGTATGACCCTTGTGGTGCATGTGATAACTGCACAGTAATGTGTTGTGGCAATCTCACTAGTGATGAGTTTTTTATCCTGGCCCTGCCAAGTGTGTTAATGTGTGTGCGTCCCTGTGAGAGTGTGGCTGTGTTGTCGCTGGCACCTGTTCATGCGGACAGGCACATGTACTACACCTACCATATAGCTACCATATCCCTGTTGCAGATGTCACTCACCATCACATATACATTCTGAGGGCTCTTCATCATGTAACCTATGTGGCGCATCCAATAACTCCATGGAAATGTGATATCACTATGTAGTCATCAGGGTTTGATACCCTGTGCTGGTAGGTGTGTGACACAAACATGAGTAGGTTTTACTCTTCCACCCCTCACTGACTTGTCTTTGACTCTCTCTGCCTTTCTCACTCCCTCTCTGGTGGAAGTGGTGACCTACCCCTTCTTTGCTTAGGCAGCAGCATGTATATTTTAAGTGATGCTCATGATCAGCTGATGGCCTCTGCATGAATTGCAGCCCTCCTCTAACTGATTGCATGTGGAACAGCTGTGGTAACATCCCCATAGCCAATTGCATGGAAACACACTCCAGTATCTAGGAACATCATTTTGGTGTTGGGTCTTTCCATTCACTGTGAGGTGGAACTCTATCTGTTGTTTGGCAAACAACATCTCAGATGGATTGGGGATTTACCTCTAACAACATACACTGTAGAAACAGGGAAGCACACAGGAGGGGGATGTGCCTGACCTAACTACAGAGTGTAAGTGCTGCTATACTGCATATGGAGTACTGTTGGTTTAACAGGGTGTGTCTGGATATGGCTGTCCTACATGTTTTAATACCTGCCATTTCTGTGCTATGTGTATGAGGAATCCCCATCTGTAGAGTCATCTGCAGACTGGGCAGTGTGTGGTGCCTTTGGTTTCATGTGTTACCCACAGAGCACCTATCAGTGAACTGCAGAAGGTAGTGTGAGGATTGCAGTCTGTAGATGCTGGAACCTTGACAGTTTCTGACTGCATATCCCTCATAGGACATATGTTGCAGCAAACCCTGTTACAACAGTAAATGTATGAGGTTATCAAAGCAACATGTCAATATCGGCCCTGTGTGTGTGCTTCCAGCCACACCTCTGTCAACCTTTGTACACATGTCAATCATTAAAAGGTGCATATGTGCTGTACACCATAATTTGTGACATCATATCTGATAACAAGCCAATAAGACATCAGACTGATACACATGTTATGTACAGTAGGGGTTATATTTGATGACATGATCTGGACATTCTGTGGTTGCATGTACAGTACTGTGGTCTGTGTACTTATGGTGAATGTTGACAGTGTGTGTAATGTTAATATGTACTTTGAACTGTGTACAAACTGTGGTAGATGTCATTGTTCTTGGTCCCGTCCTATCTGATATTACATGCTGCTCCACTGTATATTACCATATTGGCTTACATGTTTGTAGGACCATACACGCACATGTCCTGTACCACAGACAGGCATCGAACCACATTGTGTAGCGGCCCATTATATGTAGGATTTGTGTGTGAGTGGCACATAAGAGGATGGTGTTGAACAGATAGTCCATATACTGTAATATTATGCTAACGTACCATATGTGGCTGTGGCTGTGTTCACATTGGCCGTAGCTATGTACTTTCACACAGGTATATCTTACCCTGTGCTGTGACATGCCTGTAGAGCCCACTATATATATGCAGGTACATATGCATTCCCCATAGGAAATGTAGGCCAGTATTGAGCCAGTCTGCCTGTAGCCTGCACAGTGCTTTGTTACATGCCTAGCAGCTTAGTGTACTTACCCAGTGAGATGTCATGTCCAGATACTTACCAGATTTACTGCTGCCGGGCCTCACTTAATGGTCATGTATGCCAGACAGAGAAGTTGGATGCTGTACTAATGTATGTCAATATCTAGTGGGTAGTATGTGGCCATGGCACCTCTGTACCAGTGGTTAGTATGTGTCAGGACAGACAGGGGTGTGTGAATGCATAACCTATGGGGGCAAATGTCTACCATTTGTTACATGTTATACCCATCTACATGGCTGTTAACATCCACATTGTCAGGCTTGGTCCACATGTTTTGCACTGAGGGGTTCTGTGTATACCTCTGGACTGTCCAGAGTGTGTCAGAATGTCCACACATATTGGCCAATATCTCTGCTGTAGTTCACAGGAGAATTATGTGCTAACAGCGGTACTGTATTGTACTATGATGTCCTTAGGATGTCTGCCAGTAGCCAGTGGTGCACATGTGAAAAGCAGATGTGATCTCCCACACACACCATGTTTGTGAAGACAATCACTATTACAGTAGCAATAGTCTACTAATATACCTGCTATACATACCTGACATCCCCTTGCACTACGAAATTGGGAGTATAGGGGCTGAGGTAAGCCTACACTCCATGTTCAGGACATACGGTATCCCCTTCCACAAGACAGACCTTCGCCTCTACCTACTTAACTACCATCTCTGATGTATGGTGCCCCCCTACTAATCAACCTATCTTCCGCTATCTCCTCTAAACTAGAATCCTGTTACAACAAAATCTCAAAGTTTGCCACCAAGTCCAAGTACCCTACCCACCATTGCATACCTCTCCAGCTACTGCAATGGCTAGAAGTTCCCAACTACCTGGACTACTTCCAAATCACTACAGCCCACAAACTCATTTTTAAACCCACTAAGTGCCCTGCACTAACTAATATCTTACCACTATATACCCCTCACAGAACTCTAAGATCTGCTCACCAAAATCTCATTTCTATATACAAGCCAAACCATCCCTCAGGTCAGCTTCTCCTATCATTTTCCTTAGCCAAAAAATGGAAGTCTCTTCCTCCCTCTCTAAGAATTTCTCAAAACTTTGATCACTTCAAAACACAGCTCCGTTCCTACCTCTCCAATAACAGGAAATGCACTTGCACTCTACCTACCTAATTCTGCCTAATACATGAATACATACATATACATAAACTACCTTCCACCATACCCAATAGGAGTTCGATGATATTTACTGTTTTCTTACAAATGTTTCTTTCATAGCATTCTCAGACGATTTAAAACCTCAGTATAATGGTGACTCTATATTACTGACCTCTAACTGTATTTGCATGTAAATATGCACTGTATACCATACTATGTTGATGTTCTACTGTGCTTATGTTTTACTACATCATTTTTACTAATTGTTTAATTGTTACTATGTCTGTTATGTTTTGTGGAGCTTTTCTCCCCGGGCCTCCACTGAAAACAGACTCTTTGAGCCCAGTGGACCTCCCAGGTCATCAAACTGAAAATAAATAAATAAATATATGTAAATATAATTATCCAGATATCTATATAGATATTTACACATATACATATTGACATATATAGATGAGTATGTATATGTACATAGATATACATATACACACCCAGATATATACATATACAGAGCAATATATGTCTACCTATATACAGATAGTGATACATATGCACATATATGTATATCACGCTGCCATTCCTGCCAGCAGTCCACTCCTGTTGTATCCCTACACATACAGTGAGGCTGGGGCCATATATGTGTGGGCTTCACCTACACCATACATGTGTGCCCATATGCACTCCAGAGGCCAGTGTATGTAACAGTGGTATATGGGCCTTTATTATTGGGTCTGGGGGGGTGATGCACCATAAATAACCTAGGCTGTTACAAAATGTGGGGGTATCAGGGGTGAGTTACCTTAAGGTATCTGGATGTACAGTACCATACAAATCACCTATATTGACATTACTGACATAAATTGGATTAATGCTGGCCTACTGCCTCCTGCCATACAGACTGTTCTGTTTGCCAGTGTGCTTGTGATGGTGTCAGTTATGCCTGATGTAACAGTTACATCCCATTTGGTCACCTGAAGTCTTTACCACCTAGTGAATGTGTACAGAGTGCAGATAGAGGCTGCTGAACTATACACCTGCATTACTTACTGTTGATTGTCTGGTATCCTGTGGCCCAGTCTGTCTTTACTATTGTACAATTTGAAGGGCTTGGCCTGGACAGCAACAGTTGTGAACCTTTCCAGACTACTGTATTAGTATAACTGTTTCACAGTTGCATTACTCTGTTTATATGGATGTCAGTGTCTGAACAGCTATATGACATGGCATATAAATATGTAATAGCACACAAATAAAGGTTTTCCATTTCTGTATACCTGTTTGGTGTTTTATCCTATGACCTCTCTGTGGGTATATGTTGCAGACAACGAATGTCATTTGTATGGGTGGCTCATCCAGTGTCCAGTTGTTAAGGTGTTAACTGTAGGCATTGTGGCTGTTCCATATTGTGTGCACCTACTAGATAAGTATCTTACTGTACATATCTCTGTGTGTGTAGTCACGTATATCTATATATACGTATGTGTATATATATATATATATATATATATATATATATATATATATATATGTGTGTGTGTGTGTGTGTGTGTGTGTGTGTGTGTGTGTGTGTGTGTGTGTGTGGTGTGTGTGTGTGTATATATATATATATATATATATATATATATATATATATATATATATATATATATATAAAAATATATATATATATATATATATATATATACATATATATATATATATATATATATATATATATATATATATATATATATATATATATATATGTGTGGGTGTGGGGGTGTGGGTGTGTGTGTGTATCTGTATATGCATATATGTGTCTGAGTATATCTATCCTGAGGATGTCGATAGCTTTCACTATTTAAATTTCCTATGGGAGCCAGACAGTACTGGATGATATGTTACCAATACCAGCCTGACATCATACAGGTGGGATGTAGTACTGTTAACAACTTGCGCCCATGTTGTGTCAGGTCCTGGTTATGGGATGTACAACACTTGGTAGTGTATTGCAGGGTCGATGTGTTTGGCTGCGGGGGGTGGGTATACCTATTCATACAAGACGTATATTGTTTAGGGCCTCTCAACCCCATTAATGGTGCAGGAGGACATATATGTTTTAGTTAATCTCCCATTGATATTCACACATTTATGTCCATATATACCTATATAGACATATATATCTGCTTACATATATATATATATATATATATATATATATATATATATATATATATATATATATATATATATATATATATATGTATAAAACTATGTCTGTATATACCTACATAGATATATATCTGCTTACATATATGTTGCTTGCAGTGTATATGTAGACATATAGGTGTAGACATATATATGTGTTGATGCAGCCATTTGCATGTATATACGTTCATATATATTTATATATGTGTATATATATATATATATATATATATATATATATATATATATATATATATATATACACACATATATAGATATGTTGTATCTGTTTAGATATTAATATATGTACACACACACATACATCTAAATGTTGGAATAAATTCTCTGTACTGTTTAATGAATGGGCTGGATGATATATTTTTGAAAACATCAGAGTTATGTATATCTGGCATGGCTTAGTGGTAAATCACTTTGTCTATGGTGTGAAGGGTCTCGGGTTTGAGCCTTACAGTGGCTGTTTATTTTCCTGCTGGGCAGAACACGGGCCATTGGATACAGAGTGATTAAGGCACTTTAAAGCAGTTGTGTGCGGGTTTGCGTGGAGGTAAGCACTGCTAACTTCTGGTTACAGTTTCTTACACTCAGTTAGCTTCTAAATTTCTTAACCAGTGTAGGCATTGCTTACCCCCACAAACAGGCTTAAACCTGCTTACTGCTGCTTAAAAGTGCTTACTCCCGCTTACCCCCATGCTAAATTCTTTAAAAGACAAAGAAAAAAGGGTTGATAGGAAAGTGGTGAAAAAGGGGCACAAAGAGGGAAAGACAGTAGGGAAAATAGCTAGGGATGTGCAGGAAGGGTGTAGGGAAGGTCCATAGCTGCCCATTTCTTCTACAGCAACAGCTGTGCATGTACACTGAATTTGGGGGTCTATATGATGCTATCGAATGGACTAAATAGCGAATGCTATTTAGTTGATCCGATACTGTTGAAATGGCAAAATAGTGAAGTCACAAAACTTCAAATTTTTCCCTGGGAAAAAGTTTGGTGGGCCATCTTCGGGACTTTGGAATTTCCTCCACTATGGTGCGATCTCGGAGTTGGTATATTTAAGTAGGCGGGGTGTTGAAGGCACAGTGCCCCACATGGAAGGGTGTGGTGGATGAAGCCCCCCCACTTAAATTTGTGTTTAAGTTTATTTTTTTTTATGGAGCGGCAAATTTTTTCCCTGGGGAAAAAATTCACTGTTGCATTTGTTCGATATTTTTGTTGTTTTCGATATTATCAGTACAATGAAATAGCATTCACTATTTACATCATATGATAATTTGATATAGATGCAAATTTGGAGGCAGATTTGGACATTCAAACCCGTGGGAAAGGGGTGAGGACAACAATAATAAGTTGTGATGCCAGTTTGACCGGATTACTTGTGTCCAGTGGACACATGTGTGAAATGGACAGCTATCTATGGGGCAAGCTTTTTTCTAGGAACAGATTGCACTTTTCTTTTTTTTTTCTGGTGAGAGTGGGATGTTGGGGAGGGGTAGTAGGTATATTTCAGGAGGTAGGTTGGGTAGGTTAACAGACAAAACAAACAAGACGCATACAGTGGTGGTATATGGCACATGTGGAGGGTAAACACCTTGGTGGCGAGGGGTGTTGGGATAACGGAAGCCCAAATGCCTCCTAGTGGTAACAGTGGGACTGAGGTCCCCACCCATGGGCAGTCACCACTGCAACTTCACAGCCCTGAAAGTGGCTGTGCAGGGGGTGGAGTTGCAGAGCCAGGCTGAGTCTCTAATCGTGACATGCGGCCCTCGAGCTGGCATAGATGATCATCAACCTGCTGGTCGATCTCTCTATGCACCACAACCCCGACCTGGTGACAGGTGCCTGTCCACACCCACTCCCAGGGGGGGGCAAGCCACATACCCTGAGGCAGTTCCACCTGAAGGTGATGCAGGACCAACAGACAGGGAGGTCCGGGGTTGGGCCCCAGACATGCTGGTGCCCAGTGCCACAGCCAGCTGAGGTGGGACAGTTGGGTCCACTGAGACTGACCTTCCCAAGCATGCTGTAGTGTTTAGATTTTATCATCATATATGGGTTAATAATAGTCAACACATTCCAGGGTAGGTATAACAGCATGCATAGATATTTCCATTAACCCAGACACCAGATACGGAACAGTTGCATAGCAAACAGAACACATGCATATATGGGACCGCAGTGGTAATACGAACAGCATGCAGGTACATTGATGGCACCATGCCACCATTGTTGGAATAATTCAATACAGCACATGCATGGGAACCATTAAAATATGTATCAAACAATTGGACATTATCAGAGTCATTACACACCATTTGGGGTGGGTATGTTGATGATTGTTGGAGATAAGGTGGGAGGAGAGAAAGATGTCAATTAACAACTAGTATATTCCTGTAGTCCACATTACTTTCCTAGTCAGTGGTGTTATCTGTACCCTACATTTCTTACTACACTACCCTATAGCCTTAGTTTGGACAGTGATATGGCTGTCATCATCATTACACATGAACCAGTTTTACCTGACGTATACACCTCTTACCTGGTATACCTGTGGAGGGAATGTTTGTTAACACTTACTAACTGTTTGTACACATACTCACAGATTCTGGGTTGATGTTTTGTACTATGTTATCCAACTTTTCTGGACAGACACTGGCCATGTGTTGACCACATCCTGGTGTGCCTGGACATATCTAGAATATTGCCCTCTTCCACCTTTAGTGACCTGACACACACATATACATGCTTTCCTACACAGTTATATTATGTAGCACAGTGTGGGTGACAGTGACCAGTGATACTTTATTATTCAGAGAATCTGTAACATTGACAATTCCCTACAATACCAAAGTGAACAGTACCAGTAGAGGTTATAATGGTCTGTATTTCTCAGCACAGTGTTTGTATCCAACATACCTGTCGGAACAATGTTTGTTAACACTACCTGACTGTTGCCACACAAAGTTCCAGATTACACATTAGTATTATGCACATACATCTCACTCTGTTACTGTACATACTCTGGTCACAGCTTGACAACATGGGAGTGTAGATAGGACATACTTGAAATATTACTCTCCTAACAGTCTTGGGGGATGCTACAGTGACAGGTGTGTTCTTATGATGTTTGACAATCACTTGTATTCCCTGTTTTCTGGCTAAACATCTGGGATCATCCCACAGACTTACCAGGGGGACAGGTAGCAGATATGGGCACATATACTGGACATGAGGGCCTCATCTGTACAGCTGTGGGGTATGAATTTGTATGCAGCCTAATTCCACTCTCAGGATTCAGACCATGGCTGTTTCTACTACAACTTAAACACTGTCCATCACAATTGTGTCTGCTATATAGATATTGCTGTATATCTCCTATCTGCTTTCTGTCTTATTAATCCCCTGTGCTTTTGCATTCTGATCATGTATTACAACACTCACATACAGATTTCCTAGACAGTTATATGTTGTTGGACAGTGGGGGTGACAGTGATGTGTAATACCTCATTATTCAGAGCAACTGCATATCATTCATGTATTTCTGGGCACAGTGTTGGTATCTGACAGACCTGTGGGATGAATGTTTATTAGCACTACCTGAATGTTCCTGCACACAGTACCAGATTCCACATTACTATTATGCACATACATCTCACCCTGTTACTGTACACATTCTGACCACAGCTTGACAAGTTGGGGTGTAAATGGGACATGCATGGCTTCTCAGTCACATAAGGTATTGAGGAGTTGCTAATGTGCCAGCTTTGTTCTCATAGCTGTGTATCAATCAGTTGTATTTCCTGTTTGCTGCCTACACGTCTGGGATCATTCCACTGATTTCCCAGGGGGACAGGTTGATGGGCAACAGATATGGGCCACTTTACTAGACATTCTGCACATATCAGTACAGTTGTGGGGTATGACTCTGTATGCAGAGTACTACCACTGGCAGGATTCAAACCGTGATTGTGTGTGCTAAAAAAACAACAGTTCACATCTCAGTTGCATGTGTTATTCGTTTTTTGTTTGCATTTTCCCTGTTTACTGTCTGTGTGTCTCTCAGTTGTACTAAATGGCCTCTGGGGATTATACCTGTCATATACAGATATTTCTACACATTCAATTTATGGTGCACAGTGTGGGTAACAGTGCTTAATGCTACAGTACTATTACTTGATTGCATATGTACATTACCGTATGATACCAGGATATACACATGCAGTCCAGCAATTAGACCTGTTTTGTCAGGCTATTACACTTTTATTGACTTACAAACAATATGAGACTCTTCCTGCCATATTCTCTAGTATATGCAGTACTTGCCTTTAACAATACAGGTTTTATACAAGCAATTAATTTACAACTACTTTTATTTTTATTTCCTATGACAGTAAATGCATGAGTATTACTGACCTCCCTCATGTCGCAACCTCGCCAGGCGACTGATGTGGGCCTCCTGGTTCACGGCCCACTCCATTGCAGCTGTGGGGGACATAAGAGGAATATTTAGCCATACCTATCCATGATATACCTGAGCTGGCAATTATTACACACATACTGGGGTGATACACATGGCTGGGACATCCCCTAATGCTCTAGCCTCTTGGAGCCACTCCTCCAAGAGGTCCCCTTATGCTGCTTCAGGTCGGCATAGTGGTGCCTGACCTGCTCACCAGTTCGGGGTATGGCAGTGGCACTGGTGAGGTCATGGGCGAGATGGTCCCAGGCCCTCTGCCTTATATTGGGATCCCTGGTACTGGCCCTGCAGCAGTCTTTGAGCATAATTTTTAACTAGGAGTGCTGCCATGACCTTGGACTCCTGGATGCACCAGCGCTGTGCCCAGAAGCACACTCCTTCTCCCCTTACTGTCATAGTGCCTGAAAGGGGAAGCTACAACCAGTTATGAGATGTATTCCCATCTCTAGGGTTTAAGTAGGGCAGATTTCCCGCACTTTTCTGTGATTTGCCGGTTTTGAAAAGGCTAAGCTATGGGCAAACCTGCTTACCTAAGATTGGCATTGTTTAAAGGGCACTGGGCACAATGAGTTAGCTGATCTACACATTGCTCACACCTCCTAAGCTGCCCTGTGCATTGCTTAGCGTTGCTTACATTAGACTTTCATTATAATGCCTTTTTGGCATTGAGTTATTATTAATTACACCTTATATATGCCTGATATCCATGATTAATATGTACATACACTCTGTGGGGTCCTTGTGTTTTACTGGGGACTTCAGCACTCTATTACAATTACACCTCACTTCTGGGCTTACTGCTGTACTCCAGTTCACATATTTATATTATGTAGTGGGTTATGGAACATATGACTTTATATTGATTCCTTTCACAGGTTCAGTTTGGTTATACTATGGTGAGGACTTGTTTGCGGATACCTCATTCTTTTGTACTTATGTGATGGCTTGGTGGATAACTACTGGGACTATGGTGTATAGGGTCCTGGGTTTGAGACCTGCATGGCTGTTTCTTTTGTTTATGGGCAGAACAAGGGCCTTTGGATACAGAGTGATTAAAGCACTTTTGAGCAGTTGTAAGAGGATTTGCGCAATGGTAAGCACTGCTAACCTCCCTTTACATCTGCTTACACAGCGTTAGCTTTAGAATTGCTTAACCAGTGTAGGCATTGTTTACTGCCATGCAAACGAGCTTAAGCCCACTTACTAGTGTTTAAATATGCTTTCTACTGCTTATTTGTTCCCAAACCTGTTTACTAGTGCCTTACTCATTATGAAATTGACACCTCACATGTGCATTTACTGCAGTACTCCAGTTCATAAAAATATGTTATTTAGTGGGTTATGCAACATAAATATTACTCATAACATGCTTTGCCATGGAAAATGGAATGTGCTGCAGTGGGACTCAAACCGGGAATGTCTGCTTGTATGGCAAATGGTCTGCCCAGTACACTATTGCTATGCTGCTTCATTTCCATATATCTTCCTTGTTATCCTCTTCAGCCATTTAAGCTACATGAACCGTAGTTAAGCGATGGGCATACCAGCACACCTACGATTAGCTATAATCGGATCTTTAAAAAAAAAATAAAAGGGTTTCTTCATTTTATTTATATATACTGTTGCTGTTGTACACAAGGGGGACTATTGGTGGGAATATGCAGACACCTATGAGTGGTCTCGCTCATTTCTTACCCCTTTTTGCTGTTCTGCATTGCAGGGGTGTGTATATTTTGAGAGCTCTGCTCTCAGACACACCTTCTGCACTCTTAACACGCTCCATGTAAGATTAGGAGCTCAGGCAGCACGCCTCATTAATATGCATGGTGCGCTGCCGTCCTGCTCCTAAATGGTTGCTTCCATGCAGGACTAAGCTAGTCCTGCATGGAAGTTTAGTAAATCTGGGAGTATATCTTCCTGGGGCCTTATAACCTTTAAGTCTAGAATTTATATGAGTTTTTGAATGAACTTGAAAACAGAGGGATTGATCAGATAAAGTGCCAAGTATTTTTGATGTGTAACTGTGGGAGGTGGATTACTCAATGGGTTAACAAAGTACAGTCATTGTGCAGAACTAAATCATTGTAGGGTTCCAAAAAGCATTATTATTAATGGTAAGTTTGTTTTCTGTGAGTTGTTTTCACATTAAGCCAAAGTCATATGTGAAATGCTTAGTTAAGTCAAAATTTTTCCCAAACCTTAAACAAACATCTCACATGTGGCATGCTGTCTTTTCTACATTTGTTTGGCTAATTTGTGCTGCATTCTGAATGGGAATGGCTCTTATACACAAACTGACAATGTTGCTGTTTATTTATTTAGTTAGTTATTTTACATTTGATTACCGGGAAAGTCTGACTGGACAAAAATCCTTCTTCAGTGGAAGCCCTTGGAGAAAAGCTCCACATTTATCATGTAATAATGATTATAATTACAAATACAATCCCCAGGATTCACGAAGCTGAAATCTCCATGCAGGAGCAGTGTAGACGCTCCTGCATGGAGTATGGCTATTGGGCGATCCAGGAATGTGCCGTTTTGACATGCACGAGCCTGCCTGCACTGTTCCTGCACGAAAGGCCCTGCAGTATGCTAATCAGCTCATTTGCTGGTGAAAACCATTCAAATAAGCTGAACTGGTGAGTCAGGAAGTAGGCAGGTCTCTGTGCAGGAACAGTGTAGGGTGCAGAAATGTATTCGGCTACTAGTCAAATACATTTCTGGAAAATAGAAAACGGAGGCATGATTGCCTCAGAGAAAGTATGTAGTCCCTTAATTAGGCATGCCAATGGCCAAATACATGGCCATTGGCATGAAAAATAGTTTATTTTTTATAAAATAAAAGGTTTTTTTTGGCCAATCTCGGCTGTTTAAGCATAGGGCAGTGGCTCGCAAAAGGGATCATGCCAAAAATCCCCCAAAAAAAGGGCAAAAATCATGTTTGAGAGAAATCTGCATTTTGCCGTAATAGTCAATGGCATGCAGAATGAAAACAATACCAGGGAATAGTGGTTGCTAAGGGGAAAGGCTCAGTGTAAGTGTGGTAACTCAGGAGTAAGGCAGTGGGGGTATGGAAATGAGAAGATTTATACTGAATCACAAATTTCTTCTAAGTGTCAGACTGCACCTAACCGTGTAGGTGCTCCAACACCATAGTGTAGATAGGAGGAGCAGCTAACATGAAAAGTGTGTGTGCCATGAATGCTGTAAGCACATTGGAGCTCAATGACCCATGTTTGCCCTTAGCTAAACACAGCTAAGGCAGGGGGTGTATCCGAGGCCGTATTTCCCTATTCCATAAAATGCAGAGTGTGTTCGCATCTAGGAAGGCCAGTTCAGCTGAAAAATATTTTCTTTAGCTAAGCAGGTGTGCACGGTGTGCACCAGGCCTAAACCACCAAAAGAAAAATAAAAACACAGGGGATAGAAGAACTGTTGACATTTGAGCACCGGGAATGTGTGGCATGCATTAGGGATTAAACGGGGAGGAAATGGGAAAGGGAAACTGCAGAAGGAAGGCAAGCAAGGAGAACAAGCATACCTGGCAGGAGGAACATATCAGAATCAGCCAAGTACACAGGCAGCAGCCCAGCTCACTACTATAAACTATGCAAACACCTTTCAGTCTGTTTTTGCCCACAAACTCTACACCACTGGTTTACACATTTGGGGGAATGTTAAACTGACAAATCTAACAAAACATGTTAGGGGCTGCTGTTGCTCTGATCTATCAGCATGTGCTAGAGACTGAGGGTGGTGAAGGGGAAAATGCTGACAACCTACTCAGATTGAGTAGGAGGAGAAGAGTGTTCAGACCCAGGGTAACCTACCAGGAGCTACATGATCTGGAGATAGTAGAGCGATACATGGTGGACAGGGACATACTTCAGCAACTTGTTGAGCTGTGCTGGCCTCACCTCATAGCCAGAACCAGCAGAGGGGAACCCATCCCAATGGATAACAAGGTATGTGTAGCCTTAAGAATATTAGCTCAGGTACTTTCCAAAGACCAACTGGGGATATCATGGGGGTCTCACAAGCATCTGCATACAGGATACTCTACCAATTCCTGGATGCCATGTGAACACATGCCGCTGAGCACATTCACTTCTACAAGACCCGTGAGGAGAGGACCAGCAATGTGCATCTCTTCTACCATGTAGCAGACTACCCAGAGGTACTGGGTGCCACAGACTGCACAAACATCCACATCAAAGCACCACCTGGTGAAGGGGGTAGGGTCTACAAAAACTGCAAGGGCTTCCCCTCCATCAATTTCCAGGTCATGTGCAATGCCCAGGGCCTTATCATGAACATGTGTGCTGGCGGTCCTGAAAGCTATCATGACTCCCACATCTAGCATTTGTCACTGATCTACATGGTGTTTGCCAATGGGACATCCCATATGGCCAGCTGGTGGGGGATGCTGGCTACGCAGGAGCAGTGACTGATGACACCCATCAGAAATGTGCACACACCCACACAATAATGCTATAATGAGACACACACACAAACCAGGATCATTATATAGTGTGTGTTTGGGATGCTCAAGTCATGGTTCCACTGCCTTGACATATCCTTTGGAGCATTGCAGTACTCTCCAGCCACATGTGCACACATGTTCATAGTAGGTGCCATGCTACACAATATGATCCTGTGGAAACAGCTGCAGCAGGAACAAAATGAGGAAGGGCCCCACAGCCCCGCACCATTGCCAAGGCCTTCACAGGCACAGAGTGACTCAGAGGAGGAACATCCTGAGCCTGCCCCTGTAGGCAGATGAGGGCATGCCCAGTATGCCCTAGCCTTGGCAAAGAGGCAATGCTTAGCACATACACTGACACTGTAGGGCCCCAGGGACTGATCTCTCTCTCTCTCTTTCTCTCTCTCTGACTCACACAACCAGTAAAATGGATGCCAAACATTACACCACCTATACCTGACCATATACAGGCAGTGTATTGCATGCATCTGTCATAGTCAGCCCTAAAGCACCCCCCTCACAACAGCTGCAGCCACAAGGTAAGCCAGTCTCTGTAACAAAATAAACTAATGGAGTGGAATTTTCTGATAGCATATCTATGGTATTGATCAAGCATGTAAGGGAATGGGGTGGCTAACTGGGATATCAGCAGACAACTGACAGCTCTGTGGTACAGCAGGAAGTGTATTCCCAGTACTGTTCTACCCACACCATGCAGTACCACTGTAGTTGACAAATACCACTGCAGTATATGTGGTGAGCCAAATAAGTGGGGAGGTCATAGGTCACATGCATGGATGTCAAAGTGGGGGTCCCATACCCACCACCAACCCCAACATATCAGATCAGCTGTAGAAAACCATACAGGAATGCTTGGCAAAGGCCCCCAAATGGCAACATCCATGAAATCCCTACCCACAGACTTTTACACAGTGATATCACAGCAGGTCTGGTAGTGGCAGTATGGCTTTGAAAGGTAAGAAGTCTGAAACTACAAATGACTATGCCAGAACAATCTGACCTGTGGTTAAAATTTTTATGCCTGTAGTCTGAAAGATATGACACACCACTATGCTAAATGGGACCAAAATGTTAAGCAAATATCAGCACAGTCTGTACAGATGTGTGTTGTGTACAGTGGGGTCACCCCCCCCCATAGTCCCATAGAAATGCAGTACATGTTCCTAGCCTTAAGTAGCATCCAGCTGTCACCCAGAGTGATGGCACAATAGTATCAGAAAGCAGTTGTCAATAACACCCACAGTCAACCTACTGGTGCCATTCCAGAGGTATCCCCTGCCAGCAGCCTGGGAACATATGATCATCAGAATGCACCGCCCTGCTACAGATGGCCTGCATCTGTCGCACCTGGCCTACAGGCCTCTGGCAAATGCCTATGCCTCACCCACGGTGCCTGTTAGGGAGTGTCATGGGGTCCATAACACCAACATAACACAGTCCACAAAATGCAAAGAAAGGCCATGCTGATAACTGCTAGGAGCAAACCTGCCAGCCTCAGGGAGCCAGAAATCTGGACAAAGCCATGAATAATGGGGTGATGAAAGTACAAAGAGAAGGACACGTGAAATACTGCTCTAATAATGTTATAAAGTTGATGGAATGATTTGTATTAGCATGGAATGTCTGATGGGTACAAACTCTGAAACTGCAATGTTAACTGTCAGTGATATCTGACTTCACCCCTGAATGACTTGCGAAACACTTTTGCTGGAAAACAACACTTGTTTGGGTAACCAACAAGATATATGAGTCATGAATGTGGACATTCTCTGATACTCTGTACAGTCAACAGGAAGGGCTAGGAGTTTAAACATGGGAATGCACTCACTGCAGGCAGGCCTAACCCTGGAAGATGGTAACATGTCTGCACCCACAGAACCCTGGGCTACAGCCATGGGGAGTAACACATCCCTCCCTGATCACTCATCCTATGCAACATCCTGACCCCAGTATGTGGCCATCCAAGCAAAACGATGTGTTGCATACATATATGTGTGACAAACAAACACCTCCAGGCTGGTCAAATAGTCTGAGACACACAAGACCCTCCAAGCGCAGTCAACCATTGAGGAGAGCCCAGTGCAAAGTACTGGTAGCTATAGGCAAACATATCTGCCCGGGACACCCTCCCACACATATCCTATCCCCTACAAATCTATCTGGAGTCTGCTTGTCACCCTGATCCTATCTAACTTATATTACCCAACTGTGGACTGGAAATCAGACCAGGCCAAAACATAAATGCACAGAGATTCCACCATTGTAGTATATCACCAAGATGCTGGACCATTTCCACAGCACCAGCAATCAATTGCTTGTAGGCACACCCCTCAACAGGCTGGATTGTGCAAGCATGCATAGCATTTGGCCCATAAACCTGGTGTGTGCATCATCCATTCCACCACAATGTACTTACATGTAAGGCAGGTGCAAAAGGCCAAAAACGCCTATATCAAATTTAAAAAGAAGGCCAGCACCAAAGAGTGAATATATACCTCTAATTTATTGTGGCATAACCAAATGAATCAGACCAGTTTTGGCACCTTGGCCTTCCGCACTGATTGGTCAGCAAGAGTTCATCTGTGTTGGGCTGGACTCCTGAGAAATAGATGCTGGACAGGACACTATCCAGTACTGATCCCTGTGGGACTTCACTCATGACTGCTTGACAGTCTGACTTGGAGTTTGTCACTGTCACACTATGTGTTCTGTGAATCAGTTTGCAAACCACCCACTGACATAGGGGTTGATTCCTAGTTTGTTGGGTTTATCAATAATTCCTGACTGAGGAATGGTATCAAAAGCCTTGGCCAGATTGAAGTAGGCTGTATGCAGTACCTTACTGTCATACATAGCTCTGGTGCATCACTCAAAGATATCAACTAGGTTGAGCAGACATGATCCGCCATTCACAAAGCCAAACTGTGTGGGGACCAGAGTTAGGAGATCCCCCATATTCTGGTCAATCAGGTCCATGATGATGCTGACCATACCCATACATAGTAGACTTGTCAGGCTAAGGGCCCAATAATCCCCAGGGTCTGTAGATGCTACCCCTTTATGGAGAAGGATGACTGTAGCAGTGTGCCATTTTGGAGGAACAAAGCCTGAGGTGAGGCTGTGACTGACCAGGGCACACAGATGTGCTGCCAGGTCTTTGTGTATGTCATTTAGAACACAGCCATGGATATGTTGGGGTCCCCTGGAAGCTGTATTCTTGCTTGTGGACAATGCAGGTCTAACCTGGCCTGCAGTAATGCTGGGTGCCTGGCATTCATCAGCCATTGTGATTGTCCCCTTGGAGGAGAGAGAGGGGTAAAGCTAGCCTGACACTGATTGTGTTGGCAAGACTGCGGCCAATATCTGTTGTCTCAGGATAGGAATTAACATTGTGCAGTAACTCACAGCACTTGTGGTTATTGCTGTGGAGTTGTTGATATAACTATCAAAGGCTTTTGTGATTGTTGTCAGTGTCTGCTGCAAGTCTGCTTTCATAGATGCCTGTAGGTGATTCCTTGAGGGATCCCAAGTTGTGTTTGAGGCTAATAAGGGGGTTCACCAGTCTTGGGACACCACCTTTTCTGCAACAGTGTCCTCCTTCTGTTGTACACTTTAGTAATGGCAGGGGACCATCACATTGGCTTCCAGTGTTTGGAGGACAGTGTCTGGGTTCTGTTGGTTATGGCTAGTGCCATGCATCCATGCACATGTTTGTGCAGTACATATATGTATTATTCAACAGTCATGCAGCTATTTCCCATTGGCATGGGTGCAGTGAAGTCATCCACCCCTGTTTGTATGGTTGCAAAGTTAGCTTTGAAGAGGTGTTGCAAGGTGGTTACCTTTGTGGGGGGGTGTGGGTGAGATGCTGAGCTCCATGTTGATTACATCATGTTTGGATCTGGCCAGGTAAGTATTGACAACTGTGGTCGAGCAACAGTTCCCATATGTAAGTAATCAACATGGGTCAAGGTTGTTGCATCCTCTACTGGGGGTCAGTATGAGCTGTTCCAGAGCATTGGAACTGATGAATTCAGGAAGCATTGGGCCAGTGTACTTGTGCTTGACTACTTTCTCCAGGTGATGTAGGGGTAGTTGAAGTCTCCTACTATGTCAGTATTGGGTTGGACCTTCATAGATGCCAGGATGTTGAGGAATGTGCATTGACAGTCTAGGGACATAGATGGGGACTGATAGCAGGCTATGGTGTAGATTGCACTATTACCCAAAGTCAGTTGTACCGGAAGTACCTCCAATGCATTATGCTGGGATACTAGTCTGGAGGTGTGCATATCCATTATGAATATGGAGAATACACCAGCTGTGGAGGTGTGGTCCATGTTTGGGGGCTGATAGCTGTAAAATGCATCATAGCCTGTTAGTGCAGGGCTGCTGTCTGCTGCTGTGAACCACCTCTCCATTACAGCAAATGTCAATGCCCTCCACTCTGAGGAGTACTTTGAGTGACTGCATCTTGACAGTTTGGTGTCTACTGTTGAGCAGCATGACCCTCAGATTGCATACATGTCTAGCTGACACGGTGGTAATTTGATCTGGAACACTGTCTAATAAGGCACTATAGGGGTGGCAAGACACTTACCCTGTACCTGGAAACCCAGGGCTGACAGATTTACGATATCTCTGGCAAGGCATTGAGGTCTGTCAATTATGTTATCCCAAGCAGAGAGATACTGGATCCCCTGAGAATGACACACAACACCTACACCAATGTTGCAGTCAATTATCTGTTGATAGTACTACAGCATAATTCTGGGTGATGGCAGTATACTGCTCAGAGCTACTGTAATACCTGCCTGGACCACATAATCTAAGAGTTCAACCATGTCTCTTCTCATCTAGTTCAGAGAGGTGTGTCACAGGTCATTCACACTCACATGGATGATGACAGCGTGATACTTGTAGTTGTTGTGGAGTGGCCTGACTGGGTGTGTCATGTGTTGGATGCTGGCATGTGATAGACAGTTGGCTGTTACCTCCTCCATAATCAACTTAGTGAATGGGACATGTGTGCTGCAGTGCTGAGTCACCCATGATCACTGTATTGTGCAAGGTAGTTAGCCTTAGGAGCTTAGGTTGAGGGGCACACTGTGTAGGTAACATATGTGTCCTTTGGCATGTGCTATGTCATGGTGTCTGAGTGGGTGTCTCTCTTGCGGGTCTGTGCAGTCTGTGCAAATGTCCATTGAGTGCTTCTGTGAAGGTGGGTGTGTGGCTTTTCAGTGTATGTCACTGCTGTCATAGTGGGTGTTGTGGCAAGCTATGCGTTCCACATGGTGTGGTGCAGGTGTTGATCTTATCCTCTTGAGCAGCTAGTCCAGTCTTTGCTGGAGAGTGCATATTTCCTCATTTGGTGATATAGGGGTAACTCTCACTGGTCTGAATGTTTGGAGTTTAGAGGAGAGGGTTGTCTGTGTACATGAGGCAGTTGCAACCATGCCTCAGAATGGACAAGTGCACCGGGTTAATGGGTGAAGGCACAGAAAACCGCACTTCAATCATGCCAGGAGGGGTGATCATAACTAGTAAGTACTGGGGCTAATTCCGTGATGAATGAGTACTGCTGATGGCTCCCAGGTGTGATACATTTATTGATACAATAACCTGTTGAAGTGCAAAGCTATAATGCTATTTGAAGTGCAATACAGAAAGAACTAGCAAAATTTAAGGGAGAAACTCAAGGCAGACTTCCTGCCACTTGTAATACTTTACCTCAGCTGTGCATAACACTATAGTACAAATCACTGGATAGGCAGCAGTTCTAATCTCAATACTGGCAAGTGTCTGTGAGAATCATGTATTGTGTGGGTTATACTATTTTTGACTTGTGTAGCACCCTTTACACTTCCCCTCACTCTAATTTGGTAGTCCTGTCAATGTCATTCACCTTAGAAGTACCTTTGGACTAGGTGAAATTATATAAGCTCTGTGGTGTGTCTGACAACTGCATAACACTGTAGTAGAAATAACTAGATAGGTACAAGTTCTAATCTCAGTACTGGCAAGTGTGTGTGTCTAATATCAATACTGGCAACTGTTTGTGTGAAAATCACGTACTGTGAAGGTTATATCATTTTGAGTTGTGTACCACCATACTCATCCTAATTTAGTAGTCCTGTTGATGTCATTCACCTTGCAAGTACCTTTGGGCAAGGTGAAATTGTGTAAGCTCCGTGGCATATCTGATAACTGTGTGACACTATAATAGACATAAATAGATAGGCAGGAGTTCTAATCTCAATACTGGTGTGTGTGTGTGTGTGTGTGTGTGTGTGTGTGTGTGTGTGTGTGTGTGTGTGTAGATCATATCTTTTGTGGCTGATGCCATTTTAATGCATGTGCCATACATGGCAGGTAACCACCTCCTGATGCCATTAATTTATATAGTGTGGTAATGGCATCTGCTTCACATGCAGCATATATGAAACCATTGTACAGGCCATACCAGTCCTCTGTACAGATGTGTCTGGAACATCGAGATGTTTGGAACCTATTAGTGCTCTGTCTGCCTTAACAATGCCCATGTATGTGATATTGTTGTCAAATAGGCCACAGTTAGTCTACTGACACATATGGCAGCATCAGGTATCATACTTGACAGAAACAGCATACTGATACAACACCTGCTCCCCTCACACTTATCCAGGCTTGTATGTGAAATACATGAGTCCAGATGCTTGGTTTTACAAGTGAATTGCTCATGTCATGGGTCACATTAAAGGTTGGGAAAGGTGTGGACTGACATATCGTGGTTTCATTCAGTATATATCAGAAACAAATGGCATCCTAACAAGTGTGTGCATACATTTTATATCCACTGTATAGCAGTAATGTTTCACACAAGTCCCTACCTTAGTTTGCCCAACACATTTTGCTGGTGTCTGTCCAAATGTCTTGCACTGACAGGTTGTGAGGTATGCTACAGGAATGTTACATTCTCTTCAGATAGGTTCCAGTGGTGACCACTGCAATGCAATACAATTAACTCCACCACAAGTGAACATGCACGTAAAGCAATATGGCTATTAGTCATAGCTGTGTGCATGGCAACTTGCATGCCATCCACTTGCCTGGTGTATTGCCAAAGCACAACTGAACAATTCCATACGCACCAGTTTCAGGCTACTGTCTCATATGCAGACCAGAGTGACCTATGTAGTTGTGGGAGAGAGGCATTGTCAGCAGACTCATGTGTGGCCTTGGTAAAGGATGGATGCAGCATGCCTGCACATTTACAGTACAACACCCAATACTACACAATTTGCTGTCCTTCACCATAGATTTGCACTTATGTGCATTAGAAATCCCCATCCACAACTGCAATATGACTTGACACATGCATGTAGATACTGTACAGATACAAGTATGTCTCATACATTAGTCTACTAATCCCCAGTGGGACCTTACCTGCATGCTCCCTGTCCATTGTGTGGGAGCCACCCACCTCCAGCAAGTGGGGCTCTGTACCCTGGTGTTGTACTGTCATGGGTGACCCATGCTTGGCAATGAGCTTCTCATTTGGTGTCAGTATGGGCTGCATGCCTGGGCCCCCACCTGTGGTAGTTGGGTCCCTGGCCACAGCAGCAGCCCTTTGCCAGGCATGGCATATGAGGTTGATGGCATGATGCTGCACCTGCTCATATGTACTTGTGTGCAGGCCCACCTCATTTACCCTGTGGATAGGGTCATCCCACAGGATGGTCCTCTCCCGCACATATTCCTGGCTTCAGCCCAACAGTACTGTGTGGTTCTGTATTATGGCTTCCATTATCTGGTTGCATTCTGCTGGTGAACATTTTCCCACCGGTAATGTGACATTGCACCTGGTAGACACTAACAGTTAAACACATTATAGGACCCCATACATTTGGCAACAGTATGTAGAGTACCTGCACATGTACCATGAATATCAGTAGCCAACACTCACAACCACACCATACCCCTGTAATCTATCAGCACAGTATCAACTTGCGTTGCACTCCTAGTCCTAATGAGTCATATTGCCTGCTGTGAGGGCAAGTTGATTGCATAATCTGTCATTCCTCATTCAGGTCTGTGTAAATGGATGACATTAGCCATCTTCCATGTGGATGGTGTGTGGATGGTGCTGTAGCTTGGTGTGACTACAGTGTGTAATACAGCTGGGAGCACATGCCCGAGTTCATGTAGGATGCAGATAGGGATGATATGATGTCCCATGGATATTTACATTTGTTGCCTTTTAGTAGGCAATATATACCTGCTCACTAGTGATGAGGGGAGGGGTGTGGGTGCAGTACATATTCACCTACAGTGATGCTGAGCCAGGGGGTGATGTTTGCCCTAACCCTATCTGCAGCAGGTTGCCTGTAGCTATATTGTGTGTGTATGTGATCTGATTGGCCACCATTACAAGTTGGGCTGGTTTGTTGCCTCTGAGATTGCAGACATATGGGAAGATGGCCTTGTGATTGTCCTTTGTGGATGTCTCCAATTTGTACTCATAGTTGGCCTTACAGCAATCCATCTGTTACCTTATATACTTGTTCAGACAATGGCTGACTTGATTCCAGGTTGGTTCCTGACCCTACTTTGCCCTGTACAGCCACTATAGGGAACAAGTCTATGGTTTGTCTAATGCTGCTGTCCAGCAAAGTTGATTACTCTACTTTAGTGGAGGCAGGTATGACAAGTAAGGTAATGCTGAATCCATACAGCCATGTATGTGTTCAATCAGTTGTTTGTAGTGGGCATGGCCACAACATAACACAGTTGGACACCTCTCCAATTTAGTAATGATAATCATGGTTATTGTACTAACCATGGCTGTGTCAGGATAATGCAACAACCAGTAGCTGTAGAAATGCCACTCTTTTGGGTGCACAGTAACTAAGATTACATGTGTACAACACATACAGCTTTTTTAACTGATATTTTGCATCCCATGTCTGTTTTCATGAGGTGGACACATACACCTACCCATACTGACATGTGCATAGGTAATACCTCACATACATGTATGCTCTATGTCAGTATGGCACAGTATGTTCACACTTTTGCTGCACAGTCATCCCTCTCAACCTGTTACAGAAAGACATTTGTAGGATGCCATGCATACAAGTGTGTAATGTGACAAAATCAGTGACAGTGTCTCAATATTGCTGTAATATACCTGAGTCATTCAATAGCACAGTAGCCTTTGCACTGACAGGCATCCCCTAGAGGATGTCCAACAGTCATATGGTAGGAAGAGAGGATAAAGGCTAGGAGGGTGGTATTGAGGGTAGGAATTGTTAATGCTGGCAGTATGACTAGAATAGGGACAAGATTAGCTGATATGATGGCCAGGGGCTGGTTGATATATTGTGTGTGTGCAAGAGACCACGTGGAAGGGGATTATGGCCAGGTATATGGTAGGCAGGTCGCAATTGTGCTATCATGGTGTGGACTGGAGGAGGAAAGGGGTAGGGCTTTTGCTGAAGGAACAGTATGCCAAGAGTGTTTTTGGAGGATGACATAAGTGTCTGATAGAGTGATGTTTCTGAAGCTATAAGCTGATGGTGAAATGATGACTGTTGTTAGTGCATATGCTATTCAGGTTGGTTGTGCAATGGATGAGAAAGAGAAATGTGACATCAGTTGGATGACATGGTGATGACTGTACCCAAGAGTAACAGACTGGTCATTGCAACAGATGTCAATGGGCATGCTGGTGAAGGGAACAGAGGGGATGTAGAACTGATGGGTATGTATGGTGTTAAAAGGAATGAAGACGGTGAGATGGTAGTGGATTTGCAAAAAGATTGGACATGGCTGTGGAGAATACATACTATAACACAAGGGCAGAGCATAGGGTGACATACAAGAGTGGAGTAAGATGCACACAGGTAGACAATATCCAATGTAGGAGGGCCAGTTTGAAGGAGATTGGAGACTGTAAAGTGGTGATGGGGAAAGTGTAGTTAGGCAGCAGAGAATGTTGGTATGTAAGATGTTGTTGGTGATCGAGAAGAGGAGGAGTGTGGGGGCAGCACCAAGGAACAATTGGTGTGAATTGGTAAAGGGTGATTGTGAGGTGGAGTTCAGAGAAGAGATGAGACAGGCACTGGGTGGCAGTGACAATCTAACAAATATCTGGTTAAGTACAGCAGAGCTGGTAAGTGGAGACAGCTAGAAGGGTGCTTACGGTGATATGTGGATGGAGGATGCAGTACAAGGACACCTGTTCGTGGACTGAGTAAATACTAGACAGTATACAGAGACAGAGGTTGGGGAAGAAGGAGTGAGACTGTCAAAGAGATGAAGAAAGTATCCAGGCGTATGAGGAGATGATGTGCATGGCAAAGAGAGAGGTGGCAAAGGCTGAGGATGGGCATATGAAGAGTCCTATGACAGGTTAGACACTAACGGGGGATGAAAGGAATTGTACTGATTGGCCAGACAGATGCGCTGAGCTAGGAAAGATGTGCAGCAGATAAGGGTGATAAAGGAAGATGAGGTATATGTACTCACAAGCAAGGAGAGTGTGTTGAGCACATGGACAGTGTACTTTGAGAGGCTGATAAACAAAAAGAATGAGACAGAGAAGGCTGGATGATGTGAATATGGTGAATCAGGAAGTGCAATGGCTTAACAAGGAGGATGTAAGGATAGCTATGAAGAGGATGAATACTGGCAAGCCAGTTGGTCCATATTAAACACCCGTGGAAGCATGGGGTTGTTTGGGGGAAATGGCAGTGGTGTGTTAGCCAGACTGTTTACTGATATCTTGGAAAGTGTGAGGTTGCATGAGGAGTGGAGAGAAAGTGCTTGGGTACAGTGTTAAGAATGAGGTTGATGTGCAAAGCTGTGATAACTACAGAGGGATAATATTGACCAGTCACAACATGAAGTTATGGGTAGGAGTAGGGAAAGCTAGGTTACACAGGGAGGTGAGGAGTACTGGTCAGCAGTATGGTTTCATGCATGGAAAGGGCACTACTGATGTGATGTTTGCTCTAAGACTGTTACTGGTGGAATACAGAGAAGGTCAGGAGTTGCTCTGTGTCTCTCTGGACTTACAGAAAGCATATTACAGGGTGCCAGGACAGGAGTTATGGTATTGTATGATGAAGCCATGAGTGGAAGAGATATATTTAAGAGTGGTACAGGATATGTACAAGGGTGGTGTGACAGCACTGAAGTCTGCTTTGGGATTGACTGATGTGTTTAAGGTGGAGGTGGGATGACATCAAAGATTAGCTGTGAGCCCTTTCTGATTTGCAATGGTGATGGACAGGTTGACAGACAAGATCATATGGGAGTCCCCATTGACTATGTTGTTTGCAGATGACATTGTGATCTGTATTGAGAGTAGGTAACAGCTTTTAGAGACCCTGGAGAGGAGGACATATGCAATAGAGAGGAGAGGAGTGAAGGTCAGGAGCACTAGGATAGAATATGTGTGTGTGTGTGAATGAGAGGGAGAATAGCGGAATGTTGAGGATTCATGGAGTACAGTTGGCAAAGGTAGATGTGTTCAAATGATTGGGATCAACATTTCAGAGTAATGAGGACTCTGGAGGACAGGTGAAGAAGAGAGTACAGGCAGGATGGAGAGGGTGGAGTGATTTGTGACAGACTAGTACCAGTAAACGTGATATGTAAGGTCTACAAGAGGGTAGTGAGACCACCTATGTTATATGAGTTGGAGACAATGGCACTGACAAAAAGGCAGAAGTCAGAGCTCCACATGGCAGAGTTACAGATGTTAGGATTTGCACTGGGTGTGACATGGGTGCACAAGATTAGCAATGTGTACATGAAAGGCTCAGGCCATGTTGGACAGATATGAGACAAAGTTGGAGAAGCAGCATTACAATAAGTTTGGACATGTGCTGAGGAGAGGTGCTGAGTATATTGAGAAAAGGATGGTAAGGATGTAGCTGCCACGTAAGAGGCAGAGAGGAAGGCCTCGGATAAGGTTTCTGGATGTGGTGAGAGAGGACATGCAGGTGGTTGGTGTGAGAGATCAAGATTCAGAGGACAGGCAGAAATGGCAACAAATGATTCACTGTGGCAATCCTGAATGGGGAAAGCCAGAGGACAATGAAGGGGGATGTTGTAATATCAGTATTCACAGATTTGGCAAGGATTTGACAGACATAACACAACTCTATGGGTAAATGACTACAAATATGAGGCACACATATGGTCAATGTGCATAACACTGGACAGTTGAATGGTATGAGCTCAGTATTTGGCATGCGGTTCAACACACACATCTGCAGCAGTACTTTACTATGCAAATACCATGTATAGGTGTCTCACATTTCCAAGACAAACAAGTATATCCTAGTTGTATTCCCAAGTAAGATATGGATATGTATAACATCCCAATAGCTGGCTTAGTCACTACAGACAGAGCCACATGCTATGGCCATCACTGCTGTTCAGCAGTACATCAGTACAGCAAGTCTTGTTGAGACATATGCTTTCAAACCCATATTTTCCATTATTACAGACCACCTACTGCATTCAGTTACATGCTTACTTGTTTCACATACCTTTGTTTTCTGGATTTTTCACAGATATATCCTTTTCTTTTTTTCTCACACTACTTCAGCTTTACCCTGATGGACTGTCTATGACAGAGGTGGTTTGAATAGATGGCAGCTTGTCTTTTGTAGGTAATGCTCATGACCATGTGATGGCTTGAGCACCAATTGATGTTCCCCAGTTGCTGATTGCATGCAGAGCAGCTGTGTAGTTATTCCAATAGTCAATGTCGCATTGCAACACACTCCTATAATTGAGTACTCCCTGTGGGTGTTGACCCTTTGCCTTACCTGTGTGGAAGACATCATGGAGGTGTATGAGCTAATACCTCTTAGAACAAGACCTGTAGAGACCAGCCAACTAAATGGTTGGGAAGATTCAAGCCCTAGGGGCAGAATGTCAGTATTGCTGTTATATGTTTTGAATACTGCTTGTTTAACAGGGTTTGTCTGAACATGCTACTTCTGCATGGGTTTCAGTCTGACAAAGTTCTGTGTCTGCATAGCTCTCAACTGTAGGGCAATCCACATAATGGCCGGAGGTTTGCCTGTCATGTTTGGTCTGTTCCCCTGACAGGTGTTGTCATTGGCATATCAGTATCATGCTCTGGTGATTGCAATGAGTAAATGCTAACTTCCATTCGTGTTTCAGACTTTATATCCCTCAGAAAAGATATGTTACAACAAACCAAGTAACACCAGCAAATTTCTCAGTGTATAACAGCAATATTTCAAGTATGGTCATGTTTTTGGGCCTCTGTCCCAAATTATGTCAGGCTTTGTATAGATGCCATACAGTAGGAGGTTGATAGGAAGGGTCTACCATTATTTTGTTCTGTCATTCCTGCTGAGGGGAAAGGGTGGACAACAAGTGGGACTCTGTATATTCAAGAGGCTGGTGTACAGATAATGCCCTTAGATGCCCTTGTAACATATTTTATGTGGGGGAGAGTAACAAGTGTCTTGAAACTAGGCTGTTAGAACATGTGAGACATATTACTGATGAGAAAGAAGACAGTTCTATAGCTGTACATTTTAATAATTCTCACCATGGGGGTAGTAGTCATGAAAGAACATGTGTTATGTACAGAATCAGTTTAAATTCTTAAATGTAATACTTTATCCCCTAGGAGGTTAAATGAGTAGTGTAATTGGAGGCAGTGTATATACATGTAATTAAGTGTAGTGGTATACAAGGTACTGCTTTGGAAAAAGTCTGTTTTTCAGTTTGATCAGTCATAAAAGAACAATTGTTGTGTACAGAATCAATGTATGTTTTTAAATGTGATACTTTATCCCCTAGGTGGTTGAATGAGGAGTGTAATTGGAGGCTGTGTATTTAAATGTACTTAAGCGTTAATTGCTTCTTCTAATTAAGGCATGTATTTCTTGTAATGTGTTACTCCTTGAAGTCTTTGGCAAAGATGTCAGAGTAAAACGAACTTGTGTGAATTACTGGCTGTTTGTATTTTTGTGTACTATCTTCACTCATTGTTGTTGTTTTGCTAAGAGGTCATTGTATATGTCTGGCCATTGTGTATGGCCTATCATGATTTCTTAGCAGCGTACTGTTCACTTATTGTTTGGACTGGGAGGGGGCTGATAGGTTCATAGGTAGGCTATCGGCCCAAGGGCCTAGCCAACAAGGTTCCCTGGCTTATGCCACCCAAGAAAGTTAATTTCCTGTGCCCCTGTTGAGCAGAGCCACAGAAGTGATCCCCGGGGTGTATTTCCTATTTCCCATCCACTCATCAAGGTTTTTCTTGAAGAGTGCTAATGAGGAACTTTGCTTGACATAGATGGGTAGCTTGTTCCAGAGTATAGGAAGTCTCTGGGACAGGACTTTATCCCTCCAGCATGTCCTGTTTATTGTGGTGACAAGGTTTAGGTCCCTAGAGCATGTAGCTGGGAGGGATTGGGATTTCTTTAGGTGCCGCATGTCCAACAGCTCTGGGTTTAAAATAGCTTTATATGTTAGGCAAAGATCTCCTCAGAGTAGGCAATATGCTACAGAGTAAAACTGGAGTTTTTTGAGATGGCCAATGTATGGCATCTGTTTGAGGCCAGTAATCCTCTTTGTGAGGTACATCTGTGACCTTTCCAGCTGCTGCAGATGTCTTGTAAGGTAAATTCCAAAAGAGGCGTTGTACTCTACAATGGGTCTAATGAGTGCTGAGTAGATGGAAATAATGACCACTTTTTTCCTGGATGAGAGCCTGTTTGTGATGATGTGTGCCACATAGAAGGATTTCTTGACTACTGTGGAGATGTGATTATCAAAGGAGAGACTGCTGTCCACCTGAGTTCCAAGTTGTCTTATCACATATTCAGCATTAAGTAGACTGTCATTTATGTTGTTGTTCATGGGTGCGGAGTTTTTACCAAAGGGGATGCCAATGCACTTTTTGGCATTGAGCTTGAAGCCATTCCTCTGAAACCAGGCATCTGTCTCAGTGAGGCCCTTCTGTACGATGTCCACATCATTTGGGGACTCGACTGTGGCTCTGAGTTTGCAGTCATCTGTGAACTTCGTTAGCCAGAGGCCTTCTGTGTTAGCCTGTACTTCAGAGAAGTAGATACAAACAGGAGAGGTCCCAGGACTGAACCCTGTGGTAGTCCACTTGTCACTGGTTTGAAGTCAGATTTGGAGTCTGCAACTTTTACAGTGTGGGTTCTGTCAGTGAGCCAGTTTGCAACCCATCTTTTGACATAGGGATTTATACCTAGTTTAGTGAGTTTAGCTATAATTCCAGAATGGGGGATGGTGTCGAAAGCCTTGGCGAGGTCAAGATAGGCTGTGTGAACCACCTTACCCTCGTCTACGGCTTTGTTGACTGCCTCAAAGAAGTCAATCAGGTTCAGAAACCCGAACTGGGTAGGGTCCAGAGTTTGGAGGTTACCAATGCCTTTGTTTATGAATTTCATGATGAATGGTTCACTGTATGGGTTTCTTCCTCTTTCTTTCTTGACTGCTGGACCTGGGATTTCACTGCCATGCTTGTTTAAAAAAAAAATGATAAATTATGTACAATAGACACGTGAACAACACCTGTTTTGGGTTTAGTTCCTATACCAGAAGTGGAGGCTCTTTCCCCCTCAGTATAGGCATTAACTAAGTTGACAGAATGACCACTGTTGGTAATAGACACTAATTCTGTAGTCCTTTCCTCATTTACACTGGTGCCCACGTTGCTGATATTAACTGAAGTCTTCCTACCGGTGGATGCAAATGCATTCGACCATGGAGTATTAAGCTGCTGATTGTTGGGATTAAATTATCTTTCTTCTTTAGGCCATTCGGAAATTCTCCCTTGTCTAAAGTCAGAGATGGCCCTAGCCAACATTTGCACTTTTTGTTGTTTCAATTTATTATCATAACTATTTAAGTTAAACTGTAAAGTCTCTAGTCTGTTAATACATGATTTGGACAAATCCATTCTTTCAAGTTCAGCCTGTTTAAGTTTAATCTTTTCAGCTACTTCCTGTTCTTCTGCTTTAAAAAAAATAAATTAATAATTGCATGTATTTAAAACTTGTTTCGAGGTTTAAAGCTTGCCACTTAGCGAGAAGATCCGGAAACTTATTTCCGTAACTTGGCATGCATTTGATTCTAATGCCTCTCGGGCTGACCTTATAATGTATGCTTGCCTCCATGTGGAACCATTGCCACTGTAGTCTTTTCAGATGATAGGCAGCGGTTTCCACATCATGCAATATTCTGTCAAAGTTTTCATTCAGCAATACATTATTATCCATTAGTACTCCTTCAGAGTCTAGATTTAAACTTAGTAACAGATTTATATTGTCTCTGGAAATCTCTGGTAGGGCATTAAACTTAATAAAATCAGGCATACTCTTTCCTTTTTCATTCAATGAATGGTGATTCACTTGTCATGTGCAGATACAGAAATAAAAGCAAACCACAATCCAAAGTCAAAGTACCTGTAACTGCTGAAGGTGTACTGATAAGAGTCAGACAAGTAAAAGAAAAAATGTCAGGGTCACCACCACGGACCAACGTAAAATGAGCCAAGAAGTCTTTAATGTCCAACAACATGATAAAAACAAATCCCCTTATTGCAAAAGATAAGCACTTTTGGATTTCTCCTTCTTCAGATCGTATAATAGAAAGGGGAAATGCTTACATTGAAAAAAGTATTAAACACCAATCAGGCATCAATTTCAGGACCAGCCCCTTGTCATTTTCCAATGAATAATTGCACCAATGAAAGACTGTGAAGGGAAACACTCCTTCTATTCAGCCAATCGCAGTTCTCCTATTCTTTAACATAGGTTTTAATGGTACTATGGCATTAAGTCCTGGCGATCTATCTGCCCTCAAGTTTATAATCCATTTAGCTTCATTTCTCTCAGTATTATTTGTGATATCTCTTTGTCTCATACCTTGAAAAGTAATTTCAATGGCTTGGAATTTGACCATGGACATTTGTAGCCTTTTTACTTCTACCCCAATGATTATGAGGTTGAATCTGTAAGAAATCTGGGTAGAAAAGTGGCACTTAATCTTTATTTGGATCTCATCTGTACCCTACATGATATCATCTTGGACACCAACATTTTCTGTTATGGTAAGAATTACTATTGGCAGTGGTGGGGGGTTGCCATGGACACACTGTGTGCCAATACTTATTCTAACCTGGTGCTCTCAGAATGGGAATGGAAATATGTTCTCAACACCTCAAACCCATAGTATAATAATGTAATCTACTATGTTCATTTTGTTGATGACCTCTTTCTCCTATGGAGAGGTAATGCACAGCAATTGGAGAACTTCATAATTTATCTGAATGGAACTACCACCTTTTTAAAATTCATGGCTCAAAGCTCTCCTGCATGTATTGATTTTCTAGATGTGAATGTGTTTTTAGATCAAGAAAGAAAGGTCAATACTACCATGCATAGGAAAGACACATGGAAAAATCACTATTTACATAAAAGTAGTTTACATCCTAAGCATATGTCTAAGAATATTATGGTGAATGAAGTAACTAGGATTTCCAGGTTATGCACTCAAGAATTTGAGTATCATAGAAAGCCAGAACAACAGCTCCAAAGATACCACCATCAGTGTTGAGAAAAGGGCTCAGCTTAGGAAAGACAAAGGCTTCCCGTTTCTTCATAGGAGAGACAATGCTTGTAATGAGTTAACTGAAAGCAATATTCCCAGAAAAGCCCCACTTAATTTAATTTAAATCTACACAAATGATAACAGGCAAGTGTGTGGGATAATAAAAAAGTTTTGGATTGTCCTTACACAGGATAACAAGCTGCGTGAAATTGTAGGTGATACTCCTAAGTTTACTTTTAGGAACAAAAAGAACTTAAAGCGTATACTCTGTATGAAAGATAGTTTCTCTCACAGGACTATCAACAAGAAGAAAGGTGCATTTCATTGTGGAAGGTGTTCTGCATGTAGCAGTACAGACAGCAAATTATTTTAGGCATCCTACCACTGGGAAAGTATACTCGTTTTCTTGTTATGCTGACTGCCGCACACAACATCTGGTTTATCTTGCAGTGTGTCAGGCTTGTTCAGCATATTATGTTGGAAAAACAGACCAAATGTTCAAAAATAGAATCTTAAGACATCTTCGTGATATTCGGAATATAGACAACAGGAATGCATTAGGATGTCACATTGCACAATTTCCAACACATCACTTTAAATTCCAAGCCGTTGAAATTACATTTCAAGGTATGAGACAAGGACATATCACGAATAATACTGAGAGAAACAAAGCTAAATGGATTATAAACTTGAGGACAGATAGATCACCAGGACGTAATGCTGTAGTACCATTAAAACCTATGTTAAATAATAGGAGACCAGTGAATAGCTGGATAGAAGGAGTGCTTCCCTTCACAGTCTTTCATTGGTGCAATTATTCATTGGATAATGACAAGGGCCTGGTCCTGAAATTAATGCCTGATTGGTGTTTTATACATTTTTAAATGTAAGAGTTTCCCCTTTCTATTATACGATTTGAAGAAGGAGAAATCCAAAAATGGTGACACTGACATTTTTTCTTTTCCACTATGAGAGTGTTAGGTTGGACAGTAATATCCTCCATGGTGCTTAGGAATGTGGGGTTTGACTCTTGGGACATGGTTACACCTGCAGAATCTGTGATGCATTACATTTGTGTGCATCCTTGAGATTTAGACTGACTGCATTTGTTTGTAGTTGTTATATATTTAGGTATATTTATGTATATGCACACACACACACACACACACACACACACACACACACACACATATATATATATATATATATATATATATATATATATATATATATATATATATATACCTATGTATTTATATACTTTTCTATATATGTGTATGTATATATGTATATATTTTAGATGTATATCTCTATAGATATATTTTGTGTCTAGATTTGTCCACATATATGCATCACTATACATAAATACATGTATATATAGAAAACCTGACTGATTCTATAGGATTTTTGCCCTACTGTTGAATGACTCTACTGACTAATATGTTTGGAAAAGCATCACTGTTTTGTAGAGCTTACATGGTGTAGAAGTGTATAGAACCGTGGGTTCAATACTTGGCAGGACTAATAACTTTGTTGCAAGACAGAACAGTTGCTGCTGGAGACAGAGGGATAAGGGCAATATTTCAAAGAGGTCCCTATTTTGGGACCATTGACCCCATTCTGACATCCTTTGGACAGATTTATTACAGTAAGAGGTTTGGGGTATGGATCTGATGTACAACTCCAATTCATATACATGTAAACATATATATATATATATATATATATATATATATATATATATATATAAATATGTCTTTATATATGTATATATTTATATATATGTATATGTATATATCTATATGTATATTTTTATGTACATATATAGGTGCATAGGTTCACAGGTGTGTACTAGACTAATGGCCTGGGGCCTTTGCAAGCTTACCCTGGCATAGAGCCACCTGACCTTAGTTCCCAGTGTCTCTGTTTTTGTTTCCCATCCACTCATCCCGATTTCTGTAAAAGAGGGTCAGCGAGATGCTCTGCTTAACATGTATGGGAAGTCTGTTCCATACCATGGGCAGTTTCTGGGTTATGAACCTGTCCCTCTAGCATGTTTTGTTAATTGTGGTAATGAGGTTGAGGTCTCTGGAGCGTGTGGTGCAGAGGGATTGGGATTTCTTTAGATGTAGCATTTCTAACAGAGCTGGGTCAGACATGACTTTGTAAGTCAAGCAGAGATCGCCTCTAAGAAAGCGTAATGAGACAGAGAATAGTTGAAGTTTTTTGAGTCTGTCCATATAGGACAAATGTTTAATGCCTAGGATCCTCTTTGTGAGGTACTTTTGTGGCCTCTCCAGTTGTTGCAGGCGTCTAGTGAGGTACATGCCAAATGAGGCATTGTACTCGATGATTGGCCTAATGAGGGACATTCGGTAGGGTCGACCAGGGATATTGTCAGGTCCCATAGACAATGAGCTCTTTCTTCCTGGATGCAAAACCCTTAGTAAAGAGATGTGCCACATAGAAGGACTTTCTGACCACAGTGGTAATGTGGTAATCAAAAGAGATGTTGTTGTCAACCTGTGTTCCCAGATCTGTTATAATGCCTTCTGGGTTCAGTGGACTACCATCAATGTGGTAATTCATGGGACCTGGGTTTTTCCCAAAGGGAATGATGACACATTTTTTGGCATTGAGCTTAAGGCCATGGTTCTGACACCAGTCGTTGGTCTCAGTGAGGCCATTCTGTAGGATGTCAACATCACTTGGGGAGTTAATAGTAGCTCCCAACTTGCAATCATCTGTGAACTTTGTCAGCCAGAACCCCTCTATGTTGGCCTGGACTTCAGAGATGTAGATACCAAAAAGGAGAGGACCCAGGACCAAACCCTGTGGGACTCAACTCGTGACTAGTCAGCAGTCTGACATGGAGTCAGCTACTTTCACATTGTGGGTTCTATCTGTGAGCCAGTTTGTAACCCACCTAGTGATATAGGGGTTGATGCCAAGCGTAGTGAGTTTTTCTGTAATTCCTGAGGGAGAATGGTATCAAAAGTCTTGACTAGATCAAGATAGGCTGTATGAACCACCTTACCTTCTTCCACAACTATGGTAACTGACTCAAAGAAGTCGACCAAGTTGAGCAGTCATGGTCTAACCTTCATAAAACCAAAATGTGTGGGATCCAGAGTTTGGAGATTCCCCATATCCTTGTTCATTAAGTCTATGATGATGTGTTCCATAGCTTTGAATATCAGACTCATCAGGCTAATGGGGAGATAGTTAACAGAGTCGGTAGTCACTCCTCCTTTGTGGAGAGGGATGACTGTAGCAGTGCAACATTCAGTAGGGACAAAGCCTGAGGTGAGGCTGTGATTGAACAGGGCAGACAGGTGAGGTGCCAATTCACTCTGTAGTTCATGTAGAACACAACCAGGGATATTGTCAGGTCCCATAGAAGCTGCATTCCTGGCCTTGGACAGTGTTGTTTTAACCTGTGCAGCAGTAATACTGGGTGCTTGGCAATCTACTGGTATTGTGATTGGTCCCTTGGGGGGGGTAGAGGGGTACATTTGGCACTGAATCTGTTGGCCAGTATACTGGCAATATCTGTTGGCTCGGTATAGGATGTATCATTGTGCAGTAACTCAGGGCAAATCTGGGTATTGCCATGGAGATTCTTTACATAACTATAGAAGGCCTTGTGGTTTCTTTACTATCTGCTGTAATTCTGTTTTCATAGATAGCTTTAGAGGATTTGATGAGGTATCTCAACTTTTTGTTGAGGCTGATAAGGGAGTTTTTCCAGTCTTGGGACTTCACCTTATTCCACATCAGTTTCCTTCTTCTGTTATAGAGTTTATTTATGGCAGGGGATCACCACATCGGCTTCCATTTTTTGGAGGAGAGTGTCTTGTTTCTATTGGTTATGGCGATATCCATGCATTTGTGTACATGTTCGTACAGTGCATTGGTGTATGATTCTGCTGTCACACAACTATTCTTCAATTGCATGGGTGCCATGAAGTTAGCCACCTCTGTTTTTAGAAGCCTAAAGTTAGCTTTGGAGAGGTTTTTCATGGTGGTTACCTTTGCGGGTGGTGGATGGGAGGGATGTGAATTTTCAAGGTGATTAGTTTGTGGTCAGATCTAACCAGGGAGGAGCTGACTATATATGTATATATTAATTTACTTTTCTATCTATACATGTATTTCTAAATGTATATATTTTATATGTATATCTCTACATATATTATGTATTTATTTGTCCATATGTATATGCATCTCCATACACATATTTTTTTTTTCTTTCGGCTGTTCCCATCAGGGGTCACCATAGCGGATCATCTGTTTCCATTTCTTCCTGTCCTCTGCATCTTGCTCTGTCACACCAACCACCTGCATGTCCTCTCTCACCACATCCATAAACCTTATCTTAGGCCTTTCTCTTTTCTTCTTACCTGGCAGCTTCATCCTTAGCATCTTTTTCCCAATATACCCAGCATCCCTTCTCAGCACATGTCCAAACCAATGCATTCTCGCCTCTCTATCTCCATACACATATACATACATCTGTGTGTGTGTGTGTGTGTGTGTGTGTGTGTGTGTGTGTGTGTGTGTATATATATATATATATATATATATATATATATATATATATATATATATATATATATATATATCTATATCTATATATATATATATATATATATATATATATATATATATATATATATATATATGTATATATGTGTGTGTGTATATATATATATATATATATATGTATGTATGTATGTGTGTGTGTATGTATACAAAACTTGACTAATTCTACAGAATCTTTTCACTACTGTTAAATGACTCTACTGAATGATATGTTTGAAAAAAAACATCACTGACATCTGCAGCTCAGATGGCTTAGTGGTAAATTGCTGTGTCTATTTTGGGCAGGGTCCTGGGTTCAAGTTTTGCAAGGGCTCATTATTTTATTGCTGGGCAGAACAAGGGCTGTTGGATACAGAGTGATTGATGCACTTTTAAGAATTCATAAGCAGGTTTGCATGTCTGTAAGCAATGCTAACGTACAGTTAACTATGCTTACACAAAGTTAGCCCTAAAAGTGATTAATCTGAGTTAGCTTTGCTTAGCATAGTGCAAACATGCTTACTCCCACTTACCCCTGCACTAATTTCTTTAAAAGAAAATAAAAAAGGGGTGATAGGAAAGTGGTGAAAAAAGGAGCAAGAAGAGGGAAAAATAATATGAAAGATAGCTAGGGATATGCAGGACAGGTGTAGGGAAGGTCCATAGCTATCCATTTCTTCTACAGCAACAGCTGTGCATATATACAGAATTTGGAGGTAAATTTGGACATTCAACCCCTTGAGAGGGGTGAGGACAAAATAATGTGTTGTGAAGCCAATTAGACCAGACTACATGTGTCATGTGGACACGTGTGCGAAATGGACAGCTATGTATGAGTTAATATTTTTTTGTGGGAACAGATTGCCCTTTTCTTAAGGTGAGAGTGAGATGTTGAGGAAGGATAGGTATATTTGGGGAGGTAGATTGGGTAGGTAGACAGACAAGACAGCAGACAGGAGCGGTATATGACACATGTGGGGTAAACACCTTGGATGCGGAGGGGTGGTTGGTAATCGTACACCCATGAGCCCCCAAATTGATACAGTGGGACTGAGGTCCCCCCATGGGCATTCAACACTGCACCTTCATTGCCCCAAAGGTTGCTGTGCTTGGGGCTGAGCAGGAGGGCAGGCTGACCCTCTAGATTCACCACATGGCCCTCAAGCTGATGTAGCAGATCTCCAAAGTCCTTGCGGAGCTCGCTATGCACCAGACCCCAGACCTGGCTTTGGGTGACAGGCTCCTGTCCATGCCTGTGCCCAGGGGAGGATGAGCCCCATCCTCTGAGGTGATTCCACCCAAAGGTGGTTCAGGACCAGTGGACGAGGAGGTCCCTGGGTGGGTCCCAGACATGCTGAAGTCTGGTGCTATGGCCAGATGAGGTAGGAGAGGTGGATCCTATAGGATCAGACTTCCCAGATGTGCTATGGTGTAGCAGTTGTAGAACATATGTTGGTTAGTCATGAAAAACACATTCCAGAATTAGTTATAACAGCATGTATGAGTATTCCCATTAACCCAAAACAACAGATTTGGAACAGTTGTATGGCAAACAGAACACTTGCATATATGGAACCACAGTGAGCATTATAACAGCATGCAGGTTACATTGATAGCAACAGGCCACCAATGATAGTATTTGAACAGGGAACATTAATAGAAAAACATTTCAATATTTGTAAAACAATAGGACACATGTCCCAACAATAGGTTTGGTGGAAAACATACCCATTGATTTATGTGTTTAGATTATCAGTGCAGAAAATGTGGGGGGAGAGAGAGATGTCAATTAACAACTGTATATGCTTGAAGTGCTCACAACTTTAATGATCATTGCTCTAATCATTACTCTACAGGTGTTACCTAACTTTACATCGACCTATGGCCTTGGATTGGGCAGTGGTATGTTTGTACACAGTGTATAATTACAGGCTTCTTACAGCTCATTTATACATTTTCTTACCTGGAAGACCTGTGGAGGAAATATCTGTTAACATTGCCTGACTGTTTCTACACATATTCACATAGTCAAGGTTACATATGTGCAGTCATAACTGTGTGTGTGTGTGTGTGTGTGTGTGTGTGTGTGTGTGTGTGTGTGTGTGTGTGTGTGTGTGTGTGTGTGTGTGTGCTAGTGCCATAATCCACCTTGATTTCTATCAGTCGCCC
The DNA here is from genome assembly GCF_019279795.1 of Protopterus annectens. Classification (NCBI taxonomy): domain Eukaryota; kingdom Metazoa; phylum Chordata; order Ceratodontiformes; family Protopteridae; genus Protopterus; species Protopterus annectens. Next base: position 513,051,321 of record NC_056727.1, on the reverse strand, counting down.
TGAGTGTTGGCTGTAGTAACCATTAGCTGTGACAGCATGACCCTTGAGGGACATTTCTTGGAGAGGAATACTTGGTGTACGTACTTCTCTTGCTGTCATTTGCAGCCTTCAGGTTGGACAGTGGGTGTCGTACACAGTGTATAATTACAGGCTTCTTACAGCTCATTTATACCTTTTCTTACATGGCTGAACTGTGGAGGAAATTTCTGTTAACAATACCTGACTGTTTCTACACATATTCTTGGATGAGATTATGCATGCATCTTAATAGCACTCCCAGGATTCGAACCGTGCCAGTTTGTGCAAAAATGGAACACAAGGTTGTGTTGCAGCACAATGTACTACTGAGAAACTACTGCCTTTTTTCCTGACTGTTTTCAGTATAATAGTGTGTTGTTTGGACAATATCCCTTGTAATTCTGATATTCATGCGAGGCAGATGCTTGTTATAATCTGTAGTCAGACCTTGACATATTGCAGTATGGAAAACAATGGTTAACACAGCATTACTATTCAGGGACCAGATACTGGTGCATGGAACATTTCTTATAGCTAATCTGTTAACATCAACATTGCATCTACATTCAAACTACCATATACCAAAGTACACACAACAGTCTGCTGTTTAGTGTTTTATTGACAGGTACTGGTACACTTTTACTGATATATATCTTGTACATCAGTATTACTCTGCTAATGTCTTGTTTATTCAGTACAAACAGTACACATAACTAACTAATGACAGGTGACATTCTACTGCATTCTGTTTATTTGTCCTGACTACTGCTAGCTAGATTAGTACTCACCAGCCTTGCAACGCAGCCTTAGCAGCCTGCTGGCATGAGGTTCCAAGTTCACAGCCCTCTCTTCTGTAGCTGTACAGGAGATAGGGAAACATTTATGCATATCTTTCCATGTCATATTTAGGATGGACTTTGATACATGAGAATTGATAGTGGTACTTATACATTGTTGGGACATTCCGTGCCCAAGCATCTTGGACCCACTGCTCCAAGAGGTCCCTCTTCCTTCGCTTCAAGTTAGTATAGTGATGCTGAATCAGCTCACCAATTTGAGGGATGCTAGATGCACTGGTGAGTTAGAGTGAGACCGTCCCAGGCCTACACTTTGTATTGGGAGCCCTGGCACTTGTCCTGCAGCAGTCACCCTTCATGTTTTTTAACAAGGACTTCATCCATGACCCTGGACTCCTGCATGCCCCAACGCTACGCCTGAAAGTGCACACCTTCTCCAACACCAGCCAGAGTGCCTGCAGTGAACAGCTACAACTGTTTATGGTTGTATTGCCGCCTGCAGAGTTTACGTAGGGCTGGATTCCCACTCTTTGCCATGATTGATCTGTTTTGATATGCTGAGCTGAGCTAAGTGACAGGCAAAGCCACTGAGCTGAGATAAGCATTGCTTACAGAGGTAGATACTAAGCACTGTTTACCAGTGCACAAATCTGTTTAGCTATGCCAATTATTGGTAAACATAACATTTCAAGCGCTATTTACTCTGGGTAAGCATAGCTGAACATAATTAAGTGATGCTTAGCTTTCATTTTATGGACTATCAGGATTGTGGGATCATTTAATGCCATCTTATGATATGTATGTTTCCCTTCCATGACATTGCCCTATGTGCTTTCATTACATTACATTCTTTTGTGGCTATACTGTATGGTACACTTGTGTTTATATGTGGGTTTCACATCTGTACAACACTGACACCTCACATTTGGACCTGCTACACTACCCTGTTCAACAAATATATATTATTCACTACATATTTATAAAAAATATATTTTAGTCCTGTTTCACATATGAAAATGAATGGATTGTATTGGGTCTCAAACCATAAATGCAGGCATGTTAAGCGAAAGCTCTAACCACTACACTATTCCACTTCAACTAGCTTGGCTGTATATTTCTATTTCCCTCCTTTAGATGTTTACTCTGCTATGAATAGCTGAGTGGTGTGCACACCCACTCAGCTATGCTTAAACTTTATTGGGAACAGAAAACAAAAGTTGAAATGGTGTTCTATTTTTATTTTCCTTTGGGTATGTACATTGCTTTCTGCCTCTTATGGCAGGACATCTGGACAAAGCTTGACATCATGGGGGGACGAATAGGGACAGATTTTAGCTATTGCTCTTGCCAACTTAGAAAGCTGATAGAATAACAGGGGCTTTGCATTTTCATGAATTTTCTGAACGGTATGAGACTCAAATGTCTCTCATTATTTTCCAACTTCGGACTTTAATAATTTTACACTAATTTGCCAGAAAAACATTCGTTTATGGAGAGTGGATCAAATATATGAGGCTAAAATCTGGCAGTCTGCAGGAATCTGTACGGTTGACGGTATATGTGTGCATTTGCACACAATTCTTTCTTCTCCAGGATGCAGTAGTGCCATATAGCACTTTAGCAATACAGGGTGTGTAACACAGAAGCTGTGACACACCTCCTGTATTGCTTTCCTCTTTGCCGGTTTCATTTCAGTGTCCGTGGACACTGAAATTATTTATTTTACATTTCAGTTTCTACAGACACTGAAATACTGACATAATATTAGAGCTACTCTCTAATATTATGCCAGTACAGCTTAGAAAGTGCCTTATGGCACTTTCTGAACACAGGAGGAGTGTTTTGTGTCTGTGCACTGCACGGACCTGCCCCCTGCGCTCATACACAGATCATGCCCATGTAGAGAATACAGCAGTGCTCCTTCATTAATATACAAGACATGCTACTGCTCTATACAGGCACAGAACGTTCCGTGCAAGAATAACACTGTTCTTGCATGGAGCTTCCTGAATCCTGGGGAATGTTTACAGATACATGACTTGGCATTTGTCAAACAGAAATGGATAAGAATATGTTCATGCAAATAAACTTATTAATGGCATTGTTGTATAGTCTAGTACATGATCTGAGAAAATTAATCATAAAGTGAGGAAGTCTATCAGGAAATGATTGACTTACAGAATGTAAATCAGGTATTATTAATAACAGTCAGCAGCTGAGCAATTTTTAGAGATATACTGCACTGACTGTTAGCTTGTAGTAGGAGGAGATACAGTTAAGAATAGATATTGTAACATAATTGTAACTTAATGAGGATAATTTAATTATAGTCCTTCTATACACGATTTAGAATATAATAGGAAATGAGTAGAAGCATGTTGAAAGGTTAGATGTGATCTGATTTATGTGAAGGACTAGTATTACCTAGGGAAAGAGTGTTTAGAGTAAATAGGATGTTGCATTGGTATTCTTTTCCAATCCAGGAATGGTACAAGAGCATAGCCAAATATTGATTAAGTAAGATTCAAGAGTTAATGTGTCTTATCATGTCAATGTGCAGACTATCTTTCTTTGTTAAGAATTACATCTAGTAAGTAACCCCAATATTTCTGATAATAGTGTTTCTTTTTTGTTTTTGTATAAACTAGTTTGTGAGATGAGATATATTTAATAGCAAGGTTGCTAAAGCCTTCCCATGTAATTGGAGATGTGACATTCCAATATTTAATGATATAAAATTTAATAAGGGCACACATCGTGATAAGGACATTTTTTTTTTTTTTGGAAGTTGAGTGACTGCAATAGAACTAGTTTTTAGTTTTTCTTTTTTTTTCTCTTCTTTTCCTTTCTTCGTCTTTATATCTAATTGTATTCCCTAATTACATTAAGTATAATAAGTGGTTGAATTTCTATATTTATCTTCTTCATAAAATATGTCCCTTATACTATCCCTCACTTTCTTAAGTGATATTAAAAACCTTTTTATAGTCCATTTGATGATGTAGCAACTTCTAATGTATATAGTGTATATATTTCTTGTGTTATTAGTTTGTTGAGTGTTTCCTTTTTGTATCTACTGTTTGTTTTGTGTGTTTGATTGGATGTATCACTGTTAATATCTGAAAATTCAAATAAAGAGACTTTGGAAAAAAAGATTTAAGAGTTAATTTAAAGCAAGATTAGGGCTGGTGTTAATATTTTGGGGGCACCCAGCAAATGTCAAGTTGGGGCCCCCTGGTCACTTCCATTCTCAGTATCACCCGGTCACTGCCACCCCTCATAAGCAACTTCTTAGTTCATGCTGCAAAGTTTTAAGAATAGTATGCACAGCCTGACCTGCATAGGCCTGTGTACCACAGCTCCCTATTGAAATGTCAACATTCAAAATACTGATAGCAAAAAAAAAAAAAAAAAAAAAAAAGACTGAAAACACAGAAGAATGAATCTCAAAAATCACTTTTCCCCTTAAAACATCTTCAAGCAAGTCCCCCTGCACCCTCCCATGTGAGGTCCAGCCCCCCACACACTCTAAATTTATATATACCAAATCCAAGATTGCCATACCTCTGAGAAAAAGTAACATTCCAAGAAATGGCATCTTGGACTTAGTATATGTACGTCCATTCTTTCATCCATTCAGTTTCTTTATGTTTTAAGACAAGCTCTAGTGGGTCCTAATGTTTCAAATGGTTACCATGTACCGCACTATGTTGACCCATCTCATAAATGGATATCCACAGTTACTGGCATTTAATTGCCACAATAATACATTACAACACAAAGTACAGGGCTTTTAAATTCCTTTTCTCACATTTTGCTTTACTGTTCAGCTTTTTCAAGAAGCCATGGCTTTCAGTATGCTCTGAAGTGCATTTTAAGTTTTTTCTTCTTTTTACACAACCTTTTTATCCAATAATGGCTTGAACAGAAATTAAGAAAATAAACTTGGTGTTGATGTTAAACTTTAGTTTTCCTTCCATATTTTCAACTCAACTTTCCTGACCAAAACAGTGCAGTAATAACCAATTAGGGAATAACTCAATTAAGCTTTGACCCCCAGAAGCCATTGATGCTCCAGGATGCATGTTGGAGCATTTCCCAACCTTTTAATCCAATGGTGGCCTGAACAAGAATCATAATAAAAAAAAAAATCAGTCTTTTTTTTTCCAAGGTAGACATAAGTTGTGCCCAAAGTTTAATGCTCACAGCTAACAAAATAGTATCTAATAATAAACTAAAGACAACTGTTGTGCTGTTGTGAGGTACACAAATCCTATTTTGGGAATACTGCCTGCCTCCCTACCCCCCAAAAAAGACAGTCATTGTCTGCGCATCCATCTGGTTCAAATGGCCACAGTCATGTATTTTAAGTCACTGCTCTCATACACATACATATACACAGCATGCCTCCTCACTTCTCATCCCTGCCCCACCAAAGGCAGTAATCTGTATACATGACTGATGTGTGATTGTGAGGAAGGTGAAAAAAATACTGATTACACTAATACATTCAATTTTGTTATTCCTGTAAACTTCATTACCCCTACACAAGTTAAAGTAACTTTCTTTGTACACCTCTGAGGTCTGTGAAAAAAGTAAAAGAAGCAATGACCACACTGTCCCCAGCCAAAACACAAGTTATAATGACCTATTGTGCACACCTCTATGTTTTGATTATGACAAAAATTAAAGTAGTGACCACACAATGGAATTGGTGTATATATATCTCGGGGTACAGAGGTACAGGGGGCTTGCCCCTTGCAAAAAAGAAAAGTAAAGGAGAAGAGCGATGTTAGAGATTCAGTCATCTCCTGTATTTTCAGTCTTTTTTTGTGGCATGTCAGCACCAGGCATTTCAAGTGCCAGCATTTCAATAGGGAGCCTCCCAGACAGTCAATAAACCCAGACATCAGAGTTATTGCCCAAAAATGCATGTTGATTCAACGTGTATTATTCTGTTAACTTTTTAAGTGAATAAGAGTAATATTTAAAATGGGTTCCTGAATTTTTAAGCCTTTATTCTGCTGTTATTTTTTACTTTTCCCAGAATTATTGATCAAAAATGCCCTGAGTAGCATCCTGTCCTCACCAAGAATGATACCACGGTATAAAGAAAAAAATATAAATTTCAACAATTGGTGAAGTTTCTGGTGTCATTCAAAGGGGATCCTGTCACTGTCTGCCTGGGATGACATGCTCAACAAGCCATGCTGCTTCACTAGAGATGGCTTGCACCTGTCATCCTTAGGCTTTCGAATACTGGCCAAGGCTCTTGCCACCTACATAGTGCCATTTTTAGGCAAGGCTCAAAAGACAAACCCATCACTGTAAATAGCACAAGTAACAAAAATCTGAGGGTAATACTACTCAATGCCAGAAGTCTAAACCTCAAAATGCATGCACTCGAGGCACTCCTTAGTATGGAGAAAATCGATATATGTGTATATGTGCAGTAACAGAAACCTGGTTTAAGGCTCCAGAGAGCACCCCAGCACTACCAGGCTACAACTCATACCATACATTTCGGCCACAGAACCTGGACTGAAATACAAAAGGCGGGGGCGTATCCATATTCCTCAAGGATACTCACACCTCCAGGTTAGTGGCACAGCATGATGCTTCAGAGATTATCCACGTGCAACTAACAGGCAAAACTGCAGTTCAAATTGTAGCTTACTACAGATCACCCACCATGTCCCAGGAGCCACATTCCATATTTCTGGAAACACTGGGTAACATAAAGGTCCTACCAAACACCCTAATATTGGGTGATTTAAACTACCCAAACATTAACTAGGAGAACTACCCAAGTACTAACTCCCTTTCCCAACATTTCCTAGAATTTATAAACTCAATCGCCCTGGAACAACTGGTCAACACTCCCACCAGAGGTGACAACATATTGGACCTGGTCATCACCAACATGGTGACCGGTGTTTCACCCCGGAGGTCAACCCCTCACTAGTTAGATGTGACCATGAACAAATCACTTTGGATATCCACATTCCGCCCCCAACCCCAGACAAGGAAACCACCATGAAACTCAAAAAAATAAACTCAAAAAAATAACAGAAACGATCCAAGCAGGAACCAGATGATGCACGGACTGTTTATTCAACTAAGCTTTCGAGGTAATACCCCAACCTTCTTCAGACATACACAATTTAAACAACCATCCTGCCTTCTTTAAATATATCTCTTAATTGGATATTATTACCCAATTAAACAATAATTAAATCATTAATTGTATTTGCAAGAAAGCAGCAATTTTCCCCACATAAACTGACAATACAAATAATACCAATATTAATATATAAAAAAAATATCTATGTATTGATTAATTATATATTATAATTATGTACTTCCCACATAAAAAATGTGTACAATACACTGATATTATATACACACATTTAAAACCATATATTTAAACATTATATAAAACATCATGTAAGAAATTTTTTATAATAAAAAAAGTTTTTAGTTAAAATTTATTTACCACTAACCTATATAATGAAATGTTTTACCTGCATACTAGTGCTAATTACTTATCATGTCCCAGCAAAATAAGCCCGGGCAAACTAATACAAGAACTGACACAACAGTTAACAAATTCACGAGCTTTTTTGAGCTTACTTCAAATAAAACTCATTCTCATGAACCATTTTTAAAACAAAATGCTACAACATCCTTTGACATTTGAGTATTTCAAGTGTCTATAGGATTTTAATTTATTTGTTTATTTACAAATAAGCTATGTATAGTCAGCTCAAATATAACTGTTGTCATCTATTTAATGCTTTAATTTTCAGTATGCTTTTTATTGATGCATACTCATTCCACCATGAAAAACTTTTCAAAAGCAAACTTCATGTTACTTAAGACAGAGGTGGAAACTTTCAAAGCCCCCATGCTAAAGGATAATGCTGTCCAAGCTGCAAAATCATTTACTAATGCATTCTTTTGGCACCTACAAGAATGCATGGATCATGCTGTCCCAAGCAAAACTAAGACTCACTCCTCTAAGAAAAGGAAACCAGTCTGGTGGACCCCTGCCATAAACAAGCTATACAATAGAAGGAGGAAACTAGTACAGAAAAGAGAAAAATCCCAAGAAGGGAAGACATCCCTGATCAGTATCAGCAAGAAACTACGATCCCTCATAAAATCGTCCAAGGCGAGCTTTGAAAGGAAACTTGCCAAGGACTCCAAAGATAACCACAAGACATTCTTTAGCTATGTCAAGAATCTAAGTGCCAATGCTCAGATCTGCTTGTAGTTAGTGCAGAATGGCACAAAATACACTGAACCAACTGATATTGCCAACCTCCTGGCAGACAGGTTCAGTGCAAACTTCACCCCCTCTCACCCCCAAAAGGGCCCATAACCATACCAGAAGAATGTAGAGTTCCTGAAATCACAGAGACTCATGTTAAAATAGCCCTCTCCAAAGCCAAAAACACAGCATCAATGGGACCGGATGGTGTCCCAGGCTGCGTCCTACATGAGCTCAAAGACGAATTACCTCCTCACCTAAACACACTGTTCAAACTCAGCCTCTCCACAGGCTACATACCCATAGAGTGGTACACAGCAATGGTTATTCTGCTCCACAAAGGTGGAGCCACAACAGACCCCAGGAACTATCGCCCTATAAGCCTGACTAACTTAGTCTGCAATGTTATGGAGCGCATCATCATGGAACTCATTAACAGAGACATTGGGAACCTCCAAACACTGGACCCTACTCAGTTCAGCTTTTTTAAGGGCAGATCATGCCTCCTAAACCTGGTGGACTTCATTGAGACAGTTACCAAGTCTATAGACGAGGGAAAGGTGGTACACATAGCCTGCCTAGACCTTGCAAAAGTCTTTGACACCATTCCCCATTCTGGTATTATAGACAAGCTCAACAGCCTGAACATAAACCCCTATGTCACAAGATGGGATGCCAATTGGCTCACAGACAGAACCCACATGGTGAGAGTTGCAAGAGCTAGGTCTGACTCTAAACCGGTTACAAGTGGCATTCCCCAGGGCTCAGTCCTAGGACACCTCCTGTTTGGCAAATACTTCTCAGAAGTACAGACAAGCACAAGAGAACTATGGCTGATCAAGTTCGCAGACGACTGCAAACTAGGGGCTATAATTGACTCACCGGCTGATACAGACATCCTCCAAAAGGGTCTCACTGAGACGGATACCTGGTGTCAAAATCATGGCCTCAAGCTAAATGCCAAAAAGTGCATAGTTATTCCCTTTGGAAATAACAAAGTACCCACAAACTACCACATAGGTGGTAGTCCCCTAAATACCGAAAATGTAATAAGGGGTCTGGGGACCCATGTAGATAGTAATCTTTCCTTTGATAATCACATTGCCAAAGTGGTTAGAAAATCCTTCTATGTGGCCCACCTAATCACAAAAGGATTTGCATCCAGATCAAAAGAGGTCATTGTGTCCCTCTACTCATCACTCATCAGACCCATCATAGAGTACAACACCCCATTTGGGATGTACCTTACAAGACACCTGCAACAGCTGGAAAGACCACAGAAGGACCTCAACAAGAGGATCACTGGCCTCAAACAGATGCCCTATGCAGTTCGATTAAAGAAACTCTAGCTGTACTCCATTGCATACTGCCTGCTCAGAGGTGATCTCTGCCTGACATACAAGGCCATGTCCAACCCAGAACTGATGGACATGCTCCACCTAAAGAAAACCTTATCCCCTCGAGCCACACACTCTAGGGATCTAAACCTCACCACAACAATAAATTAGATGTGCTGGAGGGATAGATTCCTGTCCCAGAGACTTCCAATGCTTTGGAACAAGATTCCAATCTACATTAGGCAGAGCTCCTCGCTAGCACTCTTCAAGAGAAACATTGACGAGTGGATGGGAAACAGAAAGTTTACCCCAGGGATCACTTCAGTGGCTCTGCTGGACAGAGGCACAGGGAACTAATCTAAGAGGGCAGAGAAAGCCAACACGTTCTGGCTAGGCTTATAAATGCCTTCGGACAGATAGCCTAGTACCTACCTATGAACCTATGAACCTAAAGAGAAAACCATCCCTGAGGATCAAATGCATTAGCTTTTCTTAAAATCCAAGGTAAGCACTTAGATTAGTCACTCTGGGCTGCTGCTATCTAGTCATTTCTCACCACATGAACTAGTAACCACGCCAAGGAGGTGAAAACCCAATAAAACTGCTTTATTGAAATCAACACCAACAGCAGGGTTGTAGAGTTAAGCGCTTTCATCCATCAGGACATCATCAGAACTAAAAACAGCCCAATCAATCAATTTAAATAGTAATTAAAAACAGTCACATGACTCATAAACTACTTAATATAGTACTAAAACACATAAAACTATCTAAAAACAATTCCATATGAAATATTTGAAATGTTTTCATTACATCAATGGTGAATGAATGGTGCATAATAAGTAAGTAGAAGTGGATACATTAACATTCTAAGTTTTTCAAATATAAAATAGATAAAATGGAGCAAGTGTCATTTAACCCAGGCTCCACTAAAGAATTGATCCTGAGTTGCCATTTTAACTTGCTAACTAATAAATATTCTTCCATAATTCTACCCCTATCATCCCTCTTAAGTTGTTCTATGACAAAATACCCAAATCTATGGCCAGGGTTTTTTCAACATGCTTATACAATGCAATTGCGTCTTTTTGTATTTTTAATGTCTTTTTCATGTTTCTTATATTCTCTGCCTTACCCATCTAATAGTTTTACCTATATAGTAGGCAGAACAATGCAGGCAACTGGCAACATAAATAGCCCATCTTGTATTACAATTATAGTTATCCTTGATAACATCCTTTTGTACATTGAGAAAAAAACTGGCAACCTACCAGTATACAAGGGCACATTTTACGACACCCACACTTAGACATACCTTGTATTCAAAAAGAAGTACAGTTACTGTCACTACTCTGTTGTTTTTCTCTAATAACTGTTTAATATTGGAATCTTTTCTATAAACCACTACTGGTTTGTCCCCCAATATTCTACCCAAATGGGGATTGGTAGAAATCAGTAGCCAGTTACATCTTAATGTATGGACAATATCTTGACTATCCAAGGAATAGGTACATATAAAGGACCAATTATAGTTATTACCATTAGTCATCTGAATTTCAAACCCTCCAGTGGGTACATTAGAACCCAAACCACCAGTCTCAGTACTCTATCTTGTAACCCCCTATTATTGTGATGTAACAAAGGGAGATAAACACCACTTTTTCTCTTATCACTTCATCAAATGTCAATCTTAAAAATTCCATGGGATACCCCTGCTTAATGAACATTTCCAAACGAATCCGACATTCATCATTAAAAGACCCATCTTCAGAAATAATCCTGGCAAGTCTAACCAATTGGCCTTTTACCACTGATTTCTTCTAATAATAGGGATGGTGGCTCTCAAAACACAAATAACAATTAGAAAAAGTGCTCTTTCAAAAAAAAATAGATATAAAACACTTTTTTCTATAGTCCTTGGTAATAGTCACATCCAACAAAGGGATACTCACTTCACTATAAACATGTACAAATCTCAAAAATGACATAGTAGAATTAATGTAGTGAAAAAAAAATTCCAGTTTATCTTCACTATCTTTCCAGGCAATAAAAATATTGTCCAGAAAGTTAGTGTAGAAGGCAAATCCAGAACTAAAAGGAGAATTAAAGACAAAATATTTATCCCAAAAACTCATAACTACATTTGCAAAACTGGGGGCACATGCTGCCCTCATTGCTACACCCTCAATTTGTCTGATTAATTGTCCTTCAAAGAACAAAAAATGGTTCATCAGGACCATTTCCATAAGGGCACTGATAGTATTAATACGATCTTGGGACAAAATACTAATTTTTGCTAAAACATCCTCTTCCTTTTTATTTGTTGTATTTTGTATTACTTTATTGCCTTTTTATAGTTTGGATACTGTGATTATTTTTTTTACCTTGTGTTTTACTAGTAATCTGCTTTTAACTGCATATTAAAACTTCAAAAGAGATCATAGCTCTGTCTCTTGTGAGTCAGGGAGAAATTAGAACTGATCAATTAAGGACTCATACATAAGATAGAAGAGGTCACTTAAGGTTAATTATTTGTGAACTGAGGGGGTGGAGCTAGGAACTAAACCTTCTATTTAAGAGGTAAAATAAAACATTCCATAGCTTTACTAGAAAGGCTCACCCAGACTATGCTACACTTTGCTGTGAAGCAAAGGTTAATTTGTTTTTTGTTTTTTTTTTGTTGTATTTTGTATTACTTTATTGCCTTTTTATATTTTGAATACTGTGATTTGTTTTCGTTACCTTGTGTTTTACCTGTATTCTGCTTTTAACTGCATATTAAAACTTCAAAAGAGATCACAGCTCTGTCTCTTGTGAGTCAGGCAGATTTTTTTTCCACACCCTCCCACCTGCTTACTGTCATGTTCTTAAATACCACTGTCTTTCTAGTTGCCTGCCTCCTATGTTAATCTGACCATATATCTCACTGCTTTCACTGGCTTGTGTGAGTAAGCACAAAATTATCATTTTGTGAAATCACTCCCCTTCATCTATTTAAATGTATTGGCCATCCTACTGTATTCCATAGTACCAGAATACAAAAGTGACCACCCCCTTTCAATCTATTTTGCTGTTTTAAAAATAGTGACTCTCCACTAAAACTTAACTTTTTAGAATGGTAAAACTTAAGTTACCTACTTTCACATCTAACTTATCTAGTACACACTGCAGTGTTTAGGATAAACCATCTTTTTTCATCTTACCTTTAAGCATCCCTGTGACTAGCATTGCTTTAATACCTGCTGGAAAGTACTAGGTAGCCTTAAACTGATACAAGCACTCAACTCTCCTTGTTAATAAGGAGAAATTAATCGTAAGACTAAACATCCTATAATTGCAAAGTACCTTGCTAAGGCAAGGGAAAACAGCTCATGTACTGTACAAAAAAGCACCAAACCAGGCATGTCCAAGGGTCAGCTTCTGGTGATTTTTCCTGCCCACCTGGTGAATCTGGGCATACTGGGGCAATGCAGCAATTGCCTCATTTACACAGACAACCCTCTTTCCCTACCACCCAACACTACAACCTGTGAGAGATGCACTTACATAGCCAAACTGGAAGCAATGCTCTCTCCACCCAAGATTGTGCTAGACAATCAAGAGGATAAGGTTAACACCCACACTACACCTCAAGCAACACATAGGCCTTGTAAACCCACACCACCAACACCCACACATAGCAACATTAAATTCACATATGCAGAGGCCCTTAACTGTAACCTGCCCAATTAACAAGGACCTCCGCAGCTGAAACACAAACAAACACAAATCACAACCAAAGTGTCACATAGCTCACAACACCAGTGTGCTATCCAGCAACAGCCCCTAAGGCAAGACAACATACCTAACACTTTAGTCATAGGTAACTCTATAGTCAGGCACACTGATGTCCCAATCACCAGGCTGAACAAAGAGAAAATTACACTCAGCTGCCTGTCGAGTGCCAGGATCCACCACATAATGCATGCACTCAAGTCACTCCACAACAAGGCAAATATGACTCTGTCATTGTCCATGTTGGAGTGAATGACTTGAGATATACCTCCATGGACTACATGAAAAGAGGCATGGAAAAGCTCTCGGATAATGTGGCACAGGCAGGTATGACCCTAGCCCTGAGTAGCATCCTGCCTTTGCCCAGAATGATACCACAATATAAGGACAAAATGACTTCAATAATTGGCTAAGCTTCTGGTGTCATTCAAAGGGGATCCAGTATCTGTCTGCCTGGGATGACATGATCGACAAACCACAATGCTTTGCCAGAGATGGTCTGCACCTGTCACCCCTGGGATTCAGGTTACTGGCTAAGGCTCTTGCCACCCCTATAGTGCCTTTTTTAGGCAAAGTTCTAAGGACAAAACCACCACCGTAACAGGTACAAGCATGCAAATTCTGAAGGTAATGCTACTCGATGCTAGAAGTCTAAACCTCAAAATGCACTCTCTCGAGGCACTCATAAAAATGGAGAACATCAATATCTGTACAGTAACTGAGACCAGGTTCAAGGATCCAGAGAGCACCCCTGCAATACTAGGCTACAACTCTTACCACACTCTTTTGCCACCAAACCAGGACCGAAACACTAAAGGTAGAGGACTGTCCATATTCACCAAGGATATTCACACCACCAGGCTAATTGCCCAACACAATGCATCTGAAATTCTCCAGGTGCAACTAACACTAGGTAAGACTGCAATCCAAATTGTAGCTTGCTAAAGATCCCCCACCATGCCCCAAGATTCTCACCACACCTTTCATAACATACTGGAAAATATTAAGATACAACCAAACACCCTAATACTGGGTAATTTCAACTACCCTGCCATTAACTGGGAAAACTACTTGTGTACCAATAACTTTGCCTAATGCTTCTTGGAATTCATAAATTCCAATGCCCTGGATCAACTAATCCATAGCCCCACCAATATCCTAGACCTGGTCATTACCAACATGGGAAATTGATGCCCCACACCTATGGTCACCCTCTCGTTGGTCAGGTCTGACCATAAGCTAATCACCCTTGACATCCACATCCCCCCCCAGAAAGGAAACCTCCATAAAAAACTTCTCCAAAGCCAACTTTATGCTACTCAAGTCAGAATTGACAAACTCCATGCAGACGGGAACTGAAAGTTCGACTGAATCCTACACTAAGGCACTGTACAAGCACATCCACTCATGCATGAATTGTGCCATCCCAAATAGAACCAAGATGCTCTCCTCCAAAAAAGGAAGCCAATCTGGTGGCCCCCTGCCATAAACAAACTTTGCAACAAAAGGAAGAAACTGTTGCAGAAAAGAGGAAAATCCCAGGATGCAAAAAACTCCCTTACCAGCCTCAGTAAGAAGCTGAGATCCCTCATAAAATCCTCCAAAGCTAGTTATGAAAATAAAATTGCCAAAGATTCCAAAGACCACCACAAGGCATTATATAACTATGTCAAGAATCTAAATGGCAATGCTCAGATCTGCTCTGAGCTACAACAGAATGGCATTAAATATACTGATCCCAAGGATATTGCCAATATCCTGGCAGATCAATTCAGTGCCAACTTCACCCCCTCTCACCCCCTAAATGGCCCATCTCAATACCAGAAGATTGCTAAATTCTGGTAATAATGGCCACATAGGTGAAAAACCCACTCTCCAAAGCTAAGAATACAGCATCCATGGGACTACATGACATCCCAGGCTGTGTACTACATGAACTACAAAATAAACTGGCACCTCACCTAAGTGTCATGTTTAATCATAGCCTCACCTCAGGCTCCATGTCCACTGAGTGGCACACAGCTACAGTTACCCCACTCCACAAGGGGGGATCCACCTTCAATCCCAGGAACTACCACCCCATCAGTCTGACAAGCCTGATCTGCAAGGCCATGGAACATATTATAATGGAACTTATAAACAAAGACATTGGCAACCTTAAACACTGGACCCCACCAAGTTTGGGTTCGTGAAGGGCCAATCTTGTCTCCTGAACCTGATTGATTTCTTCTAATCAGTCTCCAGAGCAGTGGACGAAGGTAAGGTGGTCCACACAGCCTATCTGGACCTCGCCACAGCCTTTGACACCATCCCCCACTCTAGAATTATAGATCGACTTACTAAGCGGGACATTAATCCCTATGTCACTTGATGGGTTGCCAACTGGCTTACTGACAGAACCCACACTGTAAAAGTAGTCAACTCCAAATCCAGCTCCAGACAAGTGACAAGTGGAGTACCTCAGGGTTCAGTCCTGGTACCGCGCTTGTTTGGCATCTACTTCTCTGAAGTACAGGCCAACACTAAGGAACTCTGGCTAATAAAGTTTGCAGATGACTGCAAACTGGGAGCCATTATTGATTCCCCAAATTATGTGGATACTCTACAAAAGGGCCTTACAGAAACAGATGCTTGGTGTCAGAGACATGGGCTCAAGCTCAATGCCAAGAATTGTATAGTTATCCCCTTTGGGAAAAAAACATGTACCCATGAATTACCACATAGGTGGCAGTACACTAAACACCAAAAGTGTGATAAGAGACTTAGGGGCACAGGTAAATAGTGGTCTCATCTTCGATAACCACATTGCCACAACAGTCAGGAAATCCTTCTATGTCGCACACCTCATCACTAAAGGCTTTTCATCCAGAAAAAAAGAGGTCATTGTCCCACTGTAGTCATCCCTCATTAGACCCATTATAGAATACAATGCCCCATTTTGTATGTACCTCTCAAGACATCTGCAACAACTGGAAAGGCCGCAGAAATACCTCACTAAAAGAATCACAGGCCTAAAGCAGATGCCCTATGCTGACCGCCTTAAAAAACTCCAGCTATACTCTGTCACCCATCATCTACTCAGAGGCGATCTCTGCTTAACATACAAGGCCGTGTCAAACCCAGAGCTGTTGGACATGCTACACTTAAAGAAATCCCAATCCCTCAGAGCCACACGCTACAGGGATCTAAACCTTGTCATCACAATAAACAAAACATGCTGGAGGGATAGGTTCCTGATCCAGAGACTCCCCAGACTCTGGAATAGATTGCCCATACATGTCAAGCAGAGTGCCTCTTTGGCCCTCTTCAGAAGGAACCTTGACGATTGGATGGGAGAAAGGAAATTCACCCCGGGGATCACGTCAGTCGCCCTGCTAGACAGGGGTCCAGAGAAGTAAATAATGTGGAAAGAAATAGCCAGGGAATTGTTATGACTAGGCTTGTATAGGCCCTAGGGCTGATAGCCTAGTCCCAGCCTGTGAACCTATGAACCTATGTCTAAGTGTGGGTGTTGTAAAATGTGCCCTTGTATACTGGTAGATTGACAGTTTTTTCTCAATGGACAAAAGGTTTTTATCAAGGATAAATATAATTGTAATATAAGATGGGCTATTTATGTTGCCAGTTGCTTTCATTGTTCTGCCTACTATATAGGTAAAACTATTAGATGGGTGAGAGAGAGAATATATGAACACGAAAGAGACATTCAAAATAAAAAAAGACACAAATGGGTTGTATAAGCATGTTGAAAATAAACCCTGGCCATAGATTTGGCTATTTTGTCATAGAACAACTTAAGAGGTATGATATGGGTAGAACTGTGGAGGAACATTTATTAGTTAGGGAGTTAAAATGGCAACTCAGGCTCAATTCTTTAGTGGAGCCTGGGTTAAATGACACTTGCTCCATTTCATCTATTTTATATTTGAAGAACTTAGAATGTTAATGTATCCACTTCTACTTACTTATTATGTGCCATTTATTCACCACTGATGTAATGAAAACATTTCAAATATTCCATATGGAATTGTTTTTAGATAGCTTTATGTGTTTTAGTACGAGATTAAGTAGTTTATGAGTCATGTGACTGTTTTTAATTACTATTTAAATTGATTGATTGGGCTGTTTTTAGTTCTGATGATGTCCTGATGGATGAAAGCGTTTAACTCTACAACTCTACTGTTGGTGTTGGTTTCAATAAAGCAGTTTTACTGGATTTTTGCCTCCTTGGCTTGGCTGTGCTATCTAGTGCTTACCTTGCTCATATTCATTCACTGATTATTGGCTTTACCCTAACAGGATCATATCACAACCCTGTTTCAGTTAAAGAGCATAATCAGAAAATTAATACATATTTTTCCCCTAACTCATCCCCAACCAGCAGCAGCTTTCGTGGGGCCCCCTCACAGTCAAGGATGATTAAAGCCACCCCCTCACAGCCACTGGTACTGCAGGTGCCTAAAGCTGCCTATGATGTTAGTTTTAGTGACGAGAAAAGTCCACCAGCAGGATTTAATTAAGCCAAGGGCACTATGTCAATTGTAAAACATTTAATGAAATTGTGAAGCCTGTTTGACAAAACACTGTTACTATAACTAGAAATATTTTTCAGTTTTAAAGGCAATATAAATTACAGTTATTACCCACCTGGTTTAATAAGTAACAAGAATATTGTACTGTATTTTTCTGGCTTATAAAATATCAAAATAAGATAACTTGCCATGGTTAGGGATCCACCAGTGACTGTAGGTTTCACTGGTGCCTAAAGCTGGCTGTGATTACACCGTACTATATCTAGAGAAGAGAAAGGTTGTGACTTTTTTTCTTTAAGCTAGACAACCTAAGTGCCAAAAGAGCTGAATGTAAAACTTGGCTGTTCCTTTCAATTCAAGAGCACAGAAGTGCTTCTCTTCATCTGCTATCTATCTGAAAGTGGACATTCCATTAAGAGTTCACAGATTTTCTTTGTGTCATCAGCAGTCACCCATAGGGATGGTTATGGATGACTTTATTAGTGTTGACAAGGAGTGACAGGATTTTGTAAATAAATTCTTTGTTTGCCAATATTATTTGGGTTTGCATAGGCGATTACTTCTGCCTGTTGTCATGGTCATACATTGGACTTATTACATGTGCTGGGGGAGGTCAATCTCTATAATTTGAAGGTGGAAATGGGCTCCTTCTTTATTCAGATTAAAATAAATAGAGTGAATCTCATAGTCTGTGTTTGATGATATGCAGGAATTTTAATCTGCTTACCCCCAAATAATGTGACCCCTGTGTTATGAAAAAAGCTGTGTGTTAGCATAGTCAAGGATACCCAGACTTTGGATTAGGCCCATAACCAGGGGTCTTACACCCACTCTGGATTTCCTGGCCCCAAGATGCACGCTTTGTCCTTCTCAGGCCACTATAGCTATGCATTGATTCTACACTCTGTAGTTTGAGGAGTGTAGGGTGGAGGCTGGAGCACAGATGGCATTGCACTGGCTGTGGTTGCAAGCTATGGAGTCTAGACTGCCTGGCCACTCAGATATTTTACAGCTGAAGAATGTGACTTGGCAATGCATTTCTTTTACCACCAAGCTTGCCTCAATCTTGTCTGGCCTTGTCAGCATCACACTAGTTTGGCATGCAGTCAGACTTCAGGAGGAATGGTCTTCATCACATCTTGGT
Source organism: Protopterus annectens (assembly GCF_019279795.1). Lineage (NCBI taxonomy): Eukaryota > Metazoa > Chordata > Ceratodontiformes > Protopteridae > Protopterus > Protopterus annectens. The sequence goes on along the minus strand of NC_056727.1, from coordinate 513,032,446 downwards.
AAAGTGAAGTTATGCTAAACCAAATTCCTATAGTTAGCCTCCACCAAATGCAAAACCACCTATGACATATTTATTTTGAATAGGCTGGATTCTTGGGACACTTATGGGTAGCTTACTTGTTTCTATGTACCATTCTAGCTATTATCCTCTTCAACAGTTCTCACATCTTTTCGGAAGTGAGATATACCACCTGGCTACCACATCTGCTGCTTAGCAGACTTTCTTCACAATGACTCAGATTGTCAGGGTATACACTGAATATACAACATGATTCATGTGCACTACAGGTTTGGAATCGCATTGTATGTCCACTGACTAGCACATATTAAGATTTAGGCAGTGAAATGATAGCCTGCACATGTGTCTGTGACATCCACACTGTTGATGCCTAGCTTAGAGCTGTGCATATGCAGTTCCTCCTTATCCACAACTATGTACAGGGGTATGGCACTATCAAACAGGTCAAGGAACTGGACAAGTGAAATCCTTGGTTACAGTGAGGGTGTCCCACAGCACTCTGTCCTAGGCCCTTACTTGTTTAGATTGTATTTTTCAGACCTAACTTTTTCATCTGAGGTGTTCTACAGTCTATATGCAGACAACCTGAAATTGGGTAAACTGGTTACATGTCTTATGACAGATAAGGCATGTCTGCAAAATAACTTGACTAAATTGACCATTTGGGCACAGGAGAATAATATGCTGATAAATACATCAAAAATAAGCATATGAGATTTGGGAGACATAAATTGCAAAGTGAATATTTAATACAGCACACAGTGATCAAAACTGTAGACTCATTTAAGGACTTGGGTATATGGGTAGATTCAGCTACAAGTTTTTCTAATCATATCAACCAATTGGTTAATGATAGTTATAGAACTATAGGTTGTATAAAGAGATTTATAAAGACTAGGGAATCAAAAATAATGAAGTAATTGATTGTTAGTTACATTAGACCCAAACTTGAGTATGGAGTAACAATATGGAAACCCTATAAGAAAACAAGCATGAGTAAATTGGAAAGAGTACAGTGGGAATATACCAAGGGCATCAGTGGATATGACTATTTAAGTTATTATGAAAGTCTAAAATATCTGAACTTGTACAGTGTTTCTTACAGATATCTAAGAGGAGTTCTTATTCAGGTATATAGGGAATTTAGAGACAACTACCTCTGAGAATGTTTGGGGTTATCAAAAAGTACTAGAGAATAATCCGATAACCTATAGAATGAAAAGTGCACTAATTGGTTCTCTGCAGAGTAGCTGATGCATGGAACAGACTACCAAATTACATTAAAGCAAGTACTAGTTTAAGATATTTTTTAAGAACAGCCTGGATACTTATTATGGGAACAAGTGTTCTGGTATATTGGCAAGCTAGGAGGGCATCAATGCCCGTGCTTGAAATATTTGTAGGTATACTATGTTTCTATGCAATATAACAACTAGCATTATTTTTGTCCTCACTTGTGGCTGACAGCAGCCATCAGAACAGTCCACTATTCATTTATACATACAACATACTTAAATATAAGGAAATACTGCATTTCTGGTGTGCAGTCATTTGAATAGTTACAAGCCCAAACATTGTAACTATAATCTAGGGGCAGTTAAACATCATTATGTAGTTTCAAGGAAATCCTTTCATTCAGTAAAATGTAAAATTTATAGTGAATCATTCCTATGCACACATGTATGTGGGGGGGGGGGGCAATAGTGGGCAGCTTTGTTTACATATGTCAGTGACTGGGTCATACACAAAACCATTTTAGCCATATTAGGAATGGTAGGTGTTGAATACTATGTATGTGCAAATTGAATGTCTATATTACAAAATATTCAAGTACAAATTGTTGACACATCTGAACAAAAAAAGCAAAAACTCTCTTTCAAAAAAAAACCAGTTTCCTCAACCCATTAAACTGGCTGAAAAAGGAAACCAAGTTATAAACCAGCTAAAAGAAGCAGAAGAAGAATACTAACACACACACACAATTTGCCTGAATATTGGTACTGTAAGTGAAAGGCATTAAATAATCTAATGTGTAGGCTAGGGTAGTGGTTAAAAATACCAATAAGTGGAAGGGGGCTTTGATCCCTGCACACCCTTAATCATTTGTGTTGGCCCTAACCCTACCCTTGTTCTTAACCCCAACCATACTCATTAGTGTACTGTAACACCCTTTCCATACAAGTGCCTTTAAACAACACACACACACTATACTAAACATACCAGTACCCAACCATACCAACACACCTATTTCCGTCCTTAGGCATTACTCTAATCCTAACCTGCAAACACTGGAATGCCCACACACACATGATCCCAATGCCAAAACTTTTGTTACAAATAAATGTTTCAGCATTAGTATTACTACACACTCCCACTTACCTTACATTCAATGTTGCACACTTTGACTATTCCACCATTTCACAAAATTTACATTTGACCACTTCTGGCAATGAAAATCTTTTGGCAAATGGTAAATTCATCCAAATGTAGTCTGTCCATACATATATTGTGCATAAAAATACAGATACAGTTGAGAAAATACATTCAACAAAAATGTTTTTGTGCCATGGTGGAAACTACACAACAGATGATTGTGCAATGACCTACACAGCATTAGTTGTAATGCACAGGCCTAAACACTAACCCACCATACTGTCCAAAGGACAGGCCTTGGACAGATAGACTTCTTTATTTATCATTAGTGAATCTTTAAACACTTTTTAGTGTATATGTTTTAAGGTGTACATGATTTGACATCTTATGATCCTTGGGATCATTCACCTACTATTGTTTCCATGTTAAAAATACCACTGCACTTAGTGATAAAAACTGCAGACTTCCACAGTTACCTGAATGACGTGGTCTTCATCATATAACTACAATCCCAGCCTCCCAGTAAAACTCATACTCATCCTGTATGACATCCAGAAGGTGTACTATTGTGGTCTGGATTTCAACAGCCCCTTTTAGAGCCATAACCTTGTTATAACACAAATATACAATAATTTAATTTTGCATACATTCGTATTGTTCATAGAGCAGCTAAAACAGCATACAGTTAAGAAATGTACAGATGATATGAAAACATGTCATAACTAATGACGCCCTGAAATGTAGCGTTTACCTTATCCATATTCAACAACATTAGTTTGTCAAATATATATTTCACTGTATATTGCAATTCATTGGTTTACTTTTTTCGGGGGATGGGGGTGTTACTCTATCTGTTGGAGTACTGCCTTGCAACTCCAGTTTTATTATTTATGAGAATCTGATGCTATAAAGTATTACCAAATACTGTCATACTAAACATACCTAAAATATCCGACAACAATTTAACTACAGACTACATGGTCTGAAGTGGATACTCAGTCACCAAAAGACTGTTAATTGTGCAGCCAGGTAGTTTTTTAATATACTGCTATTAAAATTATTAGCACTGTTCAGTTATCATGCAGCCATATTCTAAAGCATGAAATGAAAATTAGTATAACTGCTGCATTTCAAGGAAAAGCACACACAGCTGACAGCAACACAGGAGTAACATTTCAAAATTCAGTGCTGTCAAAACATGTACCCAGCATCTACCACTTTAATGACGCATTTTTGTATCAACTATTGCACACCATCAATTAAGTATTGCATTATGATTCCAGAAACAACTTCACCTTAAAACAAAATGCAAATGCAACCCCATCCTGAAATGCACACATACAACTAAATGACTGCAAGACTGCCTCAAACCTTCTTTAATGAATTACCCCTTTGGTCCAATATTACCAAATTATATTCTCAACACCTACTCATCCATCCAGAGAGGATCTATATCCCTTCGTATCACCAGCAAAGGAGTTTTTTCATCATTTTCAGCCATATTCAAAACTAAAAGCCAGTCTAGTTAAAACAGTATTACTGATTTGTTAAAGCCTCTAATTAGGAACTCCTTATCCCACCAGCTGTTATGGTGAAAGAATGAAGAAATCAACTCCTCTCTTGAAAATAACACACATGCCTTTTTAAAGGCAGTTGACACAGGAATTGCTTTGCAGGGACCAGTCGGTTCTTGCTTCATCACTTCCCTGTTAATTTAAAAAAAATGACAACTTACTTCCTTGTCTGCTGCAGCTAATCAGGTCTCTTGCATTACTGAAGTGGACCAGATTGAGGGCAGCTTACAGACAAGTGGAAAAAAAAACGGGAAGACTTTGCAATAGCTCAGTGACAGCATGCAGCCATGCAGATGTCCAGGAGGTGCCAAGGAACAAACTTAAGAGAAGGAGGAACCCACAACTGCTGCATGGGGGTCCTCATTTGTGGGAACATAATTGGAGGGGGGGCCTGTGGCCGCGGGTTCCATGAGTACCTAACGCCGGCTATGAGCAAGATAAGATGGTAGTGAATGTTATTTCAGATGGTAAGCTATTCCCGATGTTACCTGTTTAGCTTGAGAAAAGGGAATTGCCTGATTTATTGTTTGCTTTGGGAGGATTTGACAGGAATTTGCTACCTGAGCAAAGTACACTTTTGTTAGAGTAAGGAGTTAATAATTTTTGAAGTGCTGGTGTTTTTTCAGGTTGGTGCAGGATCGTATGTGTCAAGCACAGTTGGTGATTAGTTATTAGTTGAGGGAGTTCTAGCCAATTCAATTGTTTGAGGGCAGTCCAATGATGTATCCTACAACGGGCATCAGTTGCAAATTTAGCAGTTTTGTTATAGCAGGATTCTACTTTGTCTAAATCTAATTTCCTAAGTTTTGTGAGAATTGGCGATGCATAGAGAAGAGATGAGATAAGATGTGTTCTAGCTATAGTGGCTTTTGTGTTATTAGTGACATTTTTTGTATTTCTATAAAGTGTACCTAGTTTTTTGTGGACTTTCTTAATGGTTTGGGTAATATGGATCTCAAATTTCAAACTGCTATTTCTACACTTAAAAGTTGTGTGTGTTGTACGGGAGAGATGGTGTTATTAGTGATGAAATGTTGAAGAAGGGGAAGGGTAATGTTTCTAGTGGGATAGGAAAGCATAAGCTTGGTTTTGTTTGGGTTCAAAATAAGTTGAGAATTAGTTAGCCAAGCTTCCACTGTTCAGTATCCTACCAGTTACTGAGGGGTGATCTGTGACTGGCCTACAAGGTAGTCTCTGACCTAGCCCTAAAGGAAAGGTTGCACATTTGCAAAACTAACTACACGAGGGTTACCCACTGCAAGGATCTAAACCTGATCTCTGACATGAATAGATAATTCTGGAGAGACAGATATGTATCTCAGAGATTGCCCCTCCTGTGGAATGGGCTTCCTAATCACATGAAGCAGAGCCCTACCCTGACCATCTTCAAGCTCAATCTGGACCTCTGGATCAACAATCTCAGATTCACTCTTGGGGTCATACCCATGTCCTTTATGGACAGAGACAGTCTATAAATATTGTCAAAACCCCATTTGCTGATGCTTGTTATCTTTCCCCTAGGGCTAGAAAAATGCGTAAAATCTAAGTAAAACTGGCTTAGCCTGCAAGAGCTTTTGAGCCATTAGTCTAGTAATATCCTATGAACCTATGAACCTATGAATACATTTTTGATAAGGTATCAAGCACTATTAAAACATACTGAAGCCATCATTGACTATGACCAGAAAGATGAACAAGGTTTACCTTCCATTCAGTAACAGGATTGCTATTTATAACCCTGTTTTATATGAAATACTTCATTTCAGACTCGGTGGTAATGTAAGCATCTTGCAAAGCTAACCTGTTCTGATGTCTGCTTAAGAGTAATATTTATAGCCTTCTTTGTAGCTGCATCACGCATGCCTCCAAAGTGCTAGAAATCTGAGTATCAAAATGCAATTTTTATTTTTTTCTCTTCATGGCAGTGCTCAAAATAAATGGACATGCTATGCACTGTATGGGATTTGTGACTTCATGAAGTAGTCACAAAAAAAATCTGTGTACTGCACACAAGTCAACATGTTACTATGCAGCACAGATAATACTAATTCCCAGAGAGACCAGATGACTTAATGGTTAAGGTCTTTGCCTTCCATGCACAAGGTACAAGGTTCAGTCCTGACCTCTGACTAATGCCTGTTTGGAGTTTGCATGCTCTCCCTGTGTCTCCATGGGATTTCTCCCATGTCTGAAAACATGCTGAGTATTTCCATTTCAAACTCACCAATGAATGGAGCTACATGGTGCTATATAAGGGGAAGAGTTGTACAGACCAACTGCTTTGGACATCTAGTGTGGTGTGCAGTATCCTCAAGATAGGAGAACATGGAGAACATGGATCACAGACTGTGCGTTGTGGCAGGGCTAGCCACTTGACTCTAGGCGATTCAGTCATGTTGACTAATGTTGCCAAAAATGAGCATGAGGTGATAAGTGGGATGAGGACCTGGCCTACTCTGACCTGAACCTTGCATGGTGGTGGGAGGGGTATATGTGCCCCTATTGCCTGGGCAACTTAGCTCTGTTGAGCGAAAGCTGGATGTAAAACCAACCAATTGCTACTCGGTTCAAGTGGCTTGGGATCCAGACTCTACTACTCAGGTGGGGGGCAGAGAGAGAAAGGCTTCAGAAGACTCATAGCAATCAGGTTCCACTGGGCAGTATTCATAATCTCAGCCCAAGTGATAGTGGACAGCAGTTGCAGGACCTGACAACATGAATTGGTGTTGACAATAGGAACTGACAACTTGAATCGGTGTTAACAATGGGTGATTTGAATGAATACACATAACAAATCAGGAAAGACAGAACAGAATATAAGGACTGCTTGAGTCAACATGGGTGGGGTAACAGGGAATAAAGAAGGAGAACCCTTTCTAGACTTCTGTCTGGCAAATGGCTTGATAGTAGCTGTGAAGATATGCTGCCAGCCTAGCTAGCTAGAATTCTGTAGATAATTCTGTGTCTTTGTAAATATTAATAAAAGCCATTGGCTTGTTCTCTTAAATGTGAAAATACTGTACTGGATGTGAACTGCAAAAACGTAACAACAAAGAAAGTTGATAAGTCAAGCATTTTATGACTGTTTGATCTCAGGGCTCGGAGACGTGGTGTCTGAACCAGCAGATTGTTTCTATTGTTTTGAGACTGAAGTTAATTGATAGATTTTACATATATAATGTCTTTAACTGCTGTGGTTTCCTGACCAGGTGCAAGCTTACTAAACAATGTAAATGTAGAGTTTCTGTTAGCCTGGAAAACCAGAGAATTGTTAAGAATGATGTAATCTAAAATGAATCAGCAGGATGTATTATCAACTTAAAGCACTTCCTCAGAGACAGAGAGAGGGCATTTGGGATTTTGTCTAAAGCTGACAAAACCTCACCAGTACTCTGCTTTTGCTCTATATGTAAGTTTATTTAGAACTGTGATTGCTCATAGATATAGATAGAAAATAGTAAGTTTAGTCTAGCTGTTTTCTGTATTGATGTTAAAACTATTCTACTGTATTATTTTAACCATGTTCCTGTGATCTCTGAACTCTTGACTATTACTGTGTAGTAAGAAGTATTGTCTTGTGTTTTATTATTTATTATTAAATATTTTTAAAACTTTCAACTGTGGCCATTTTGTGTAGAGAAAATATAAGCTCTAGAGTACATTGATGTATATAGTGATATTGTACAACACCACTCCAATAGTCTTGCTGCTCAGTCACACTTACTATTTGGATAATAATATTGCACAGTAATAATTGGACACCCTTTGGTAAGGGCCTTTTTAGTAGCTGATATTAGTAGTTGGTGGCAGCTTGTACTACCTTATAGACTGCCAGGAAGGGGCATAGCTGGAGAACATGTGCCATCCTTCCCCAGGAGTGCCTGTGTGTTGGTATGTAACTCATATTTTAAAATGTGTGTGTGTCAGCTACTTGGGTAGGGAAATCAAGCACTGTTTGGACAGAGAGGGTGCTGGAGGTTTTACCTTGACCACTAGGCTGAGATCTGTACCCTATAGCTGTGCCAGTGGGGAGTCTCATTGGGGCTCTGGAGAGAAAGGGAGAAACCAGCCCCAGATTGACTGTGATCTCTGTGTGCTCTTAAGGGAAATTGTACTTTACTGTGTGTGTATTTGTTATTCTTCCCAATGTGGACACTGGTGTTAGTGGTGAGGATTGAGGCTCCTTGATTACTGGGCCAGTGCAAGGGTGTCACAGTAGCCAACAAATGGCTCAGAAAGAGACAGCCAAAAGATCACATACAAGAGTAGCCAACATGTAGACTTCCTCCTAGCAAGGAAAATACACTGGGATAGAATCCATAGTTGCAAAGTCACCCCCCATGGTTGCAAAGTCATCCCCAGTGAAAAAGTCAGCCCACAAAAATCAGTCGGCCCACAGCAGCTGCAATCAGTGGTCAGAGAAGGCTCTATGGTCAACAGAGACCAGGCTGAAGACCTGGAAGTTGAGTGGAGAGAATGTACAGCAGTTCAAGGAATTACTCAGGGCTCTAGCACCCCAAGAAGAGGAGGAAATAGGTGGAGTTGAAGAAGAGTGGCAAAGCTAAGAAAGAAGTTGCAATAGCAAAGAAAAGGGCATCAGAGGCACTCTACCAACTTTTGGAAAGTGACTTAGTAAGAGGCACAGAGAAACTATATCAGGTAAAGTCAAAAAGATAAAGAAAATATCAGACACCCTTTTTAAGGGATGCCAAGATGCCAGCAACAACTTGCTCACCACAGGACATCAAAGGTAGATGGAAGGAACATTTCCAGCTGCTTCTGAATGAAGAAAACCCTGTAAGAACAGCATTAAGGAAGATGAGGTCAGGGAAATCAGCAGGTTCAGATGAAGTCACAGCAGATATGATAAAGATGATGGGTGAGATAGGGGGAGAAATGGCTCCTGTGGGTACTAATAGCAGTGTAGAGAGACAGGCATATCCAAGATGATTGGAGAATAAGCATACTCATGCCAGTGTACAAGAACAAAGGAAACATCCACAACTGTGAGCAGTGGGCAGTACAGAGGCATCAAACTCCTACCACATTGCATGAATGTTCTGGCAAGGGTGACTGATAAACAGATACGCAGAGTAGTAGAATGTAAGATGGGCAAAGAGCAATTTGGATTTAGATAAGGATGCAGCACAATTGACCCGATGTTTGCATTGAGACAGATACTTGAGAAGAAGCTAGAGATGAGGAGAGAGTCTAAATGGTCATTCCTAGACTTGGAGAAAGCATATGACAAGGTCCCAAGAAAGCTGATCTGAGCAGTACTGTGGTGGTTTGAAGTCCCAGAAACATTGGTAGAATTAGTGCAGGCTATGTACAAGGACCCAGTTACTCAAGTGTTCCACCTCACAGAGAGGTTCCCAGTGGGAGTGGGTATACACCAGGGTTCAGCTCTGAGCCCACTACTGTTCATACTGGTGATAGACTACATTAGCAAACAGGTTGGAAAGGACAGATCAACAAAGCTGCTGTATGCATTCAGCAGATTATGTATCAGTACAGGCAGACTCTGTGCTAGAACTTCAGCAAAGGATAGGCGAATGGAATGCAAATTTGAAGGCACATGGGATGAAACTAAGCACAGATAAGATGGTGGTAATGGCAGAAGATTGGGGAAATCAGAAAAAGCTGAGAATAGAGATATAAGGGAAGATAGTGGAACAGGTAAACAGCTTTAAGTATCTGGGAGGGGTGGTTGAGGAGAAGGGTAGTCTGAATGAAGAGGTCAAGGCTAGAAATAGAGAGACTGCAGCCAACTGGCATAGAGTATCAGAGATAGTGTATGACAGAAGAATGCCAAAGAAGCTGAAAAGTAAGGTGTACAAGACAGTGGAGCGACCAGCACTACTGTATGGTACAGAAACCTGGGCAGTAATGGCAGAACAGTCAAAGAAGCTAGAGGTGATGGAAATGAAGTGCCTGAGTTGGTAGGATGCACACTGTGGGACAGACTAAGAAATGAGGACATTAGACCAGAAGCCAAAGTAGCTCCAATTTCAGAAAAGATCAAAGAGAACAGATTGTGGTGGTTTGGGCACATGTATAGAAAAGCAGAAGGCAATCTTTTGAGGAAGATTTGGGACAGACAGGAAGAAGGTAAGAGGAAGCGAGGACATCCAGCAAAGAGGTGGATGGATTGTGTAAAAGATCTGTGATAGTCAGGCATGAGTGTTGAAAAAGGCAGGAGTGTGGCACTGAATCGAGAGAGCTGCCGACAGTTAACACGATACTCCGACCCATGTAGAAAAAAAATGGGAAAAGGGGGGTTGATGATGATGATGATGATGAATATGAAAACCTAAATCAATGCAAGAGCATGATTCTGAGAGAACTGTGGTACATAACATCATTAACTTTTTTATAGAGATACTATTCTGAAAAACAGGGTTGCTACTCATGTGGAAACTATGTAGGAGCTGTGAATATCTGCTGCATGGGCATTTTTGACCAAAGGTGCACCATTAGGTAAAATAGTCAGCAGCATGCTCACATAAAAAAAAAAAAAAAAACACAAGCTCTTTTTTTTCAAAAATGTATGCACAGATATTAGACATATGTATGCAAATGAAAGCATACACATACATTGGCACACACCAGAAACAATTTATTTACCATCTGAAACCTCTTTCCACAAAGCAGCAGAATGGCTTCCATATTGATACAGCCTTAGCAGTGCTGATGTTGCACCACCAGTGAATAGGCCAATAGCATCTGACAATGTGGCCTAGCACTGAGGTAGCTAATACAGTACAGATGAATACAGAGATGTGCATGTCAGGTATGGAAATGAGCTTCATTTTAGGAGCATGCTTCCCATATCACTGAGGACCACTTCATGTCCCATTGCGAAAAGAGTATCATGTTGTGGGTGCATTATTTACCTCCAAATTTAAATTGTAACAGTCAGATAGATAAACAGATACACACATACAGACACAGTGGGTGACATACACAATCATGGCACATATGGGGCAGGATGTGTGTGTGTGTGTGTGTGTGTGTGTGTGTGTGTGTGTGTGTGTGTGTGTGTGTGTGTGTGTGTGTGTGTGTGTGTGTGTGTGTGTTTATGTGTGTGATCAGACTGTAAATTACACACTTCCTCCCTCATTGTGATACATTCAGGTGGTATATCCAGTAACATATGCCTGTGCTTTTGCCAACCAATTGCTATCACTTTATGCAATGTATCTGCTGTTATAATCTCAGCAGTGCTAAGTGCAATATTAGGAACATAGCATTATACCAGGTATGCCCACAGGAGGGCTGGTGTTGAAGGAGTAGTACTTTTGCTGGTTGTTCTACATGGAGCCATGTAGGCTAGGTAGAGTCCCTGAAACCACACAAACCAAAGTCCAAACAACAAGTCCAATTTATTGACAGCAAAACTAACTAAATGCAGTCAAGCTCTTTTGTCTTTAGCAAAGACTTCTTCAGAACTGCTTAACATGGTGATTTCCAACCTTAAATAATCCTCATATATCATGTGGCCTATTGTTACTTCCATCAATGATGGTAATGTACTGTTTGGTTCCAAACCTAAGATAGTATTTAAGAAAGACAAATGTTTTAAAAGTTTATTGGAAAGGAATTCGGGCAAATTTAGTACCAATAGACCAAAAGGTATGTATAAATGCAACCACTGTAACTACTGTCAACATATTCTCTGTTAGTCTTTTTTTCATCAAATATAAGAAATTTGAGGTGATAAAATATTTTAATTGTTCATCCAGGGGAGTGGTTTATGGTGCACTTTGCCAACAGTGTAAAATCTTTTACATTGGTAAGATGGGTTGAGCTTTGAAAGAGAGAATATATGAACATCTCAACAAAATCAAGAAAGGGAATACAACTAATGCACTGTACCGACATATTTCTGCCTTTCCTGGTCACCTTTTTAAATTTGTGGTGATTGACTTCTTGGAACCAGACCCGAGGGGCTTTTACACTGATGAACATCTTCTCAAGAAAGAGCTCATATGGATTCTTGTGTGTGATGCCCTTACCCCCCGCCCCCCAGTTTGAATGAATGTTGTTCTATTACACCTATATTATAGTCGAAAAGTCTTGAGGGCTGATTTTGTCACGTTACTCATACATTTGTCATTTTAACACTTACTTTGTTACCATTTTTATTCTCAACATTATTTTTATTTTTAATTTTTATTGTTATACTTAAGTTCATGTTTCATGAAATTTAACATGATATTCACAATTCTTGTTAAAGTTCTATAATCAATGTGTTTACTAAACTAAAGTTGAGTCATGTGAATGTTTGATCACATGTTGAACACATGATGTATTAAGATTATTTAAGGTTGGAAATCACCATGTTAAGCAGTTCTGAAGAAGTCTTTGCTTAAGACGAAAGAGCTTGACTGCATTTGGTTTGTTTTTGCTGTCAAAAAATTGGATTTGTGATTTGGACTTTGGTTTGTGTGGATCCTGGGACTCTATCTTCACTACTTGTGGTTCTTGGTTTTATTCTTTTAGCCATGTAGACTAGCCGGCCACCATCGGATTACTGATGACTGCATTTAATATGTGTTTAGTACATGATTTGTATGTGCCCTGCACTCTACCTCTGCATGCTTCACAGGCTGCTACACTGTGTGCCGGACAGTGACTGTAGTTCTCTGGCAATCAATGCGCTGCTGCTCTTCTTTACTGACATGAACACGGCTACTCAGTAGTACACTGTGCATGTTAGTTACCAATGTGATTCTTACTGTGAATCTTGTTGGACATTCTGCAGACATTATGGTCTCAGCACAGCCTCTGCTTTGCTGTGCTGAGGCTGCTTCTGAACTCTGTGGTGTTACACAGTACTTTATTGATGAAAGCCTCAGTATTATTAAAATGCCATTCTGTTTACTATTAAACATATAATACTACAGGCACTTATTATATAATGATGGAAATAACACAGGCTTACACTTGGCGAACTGGCATAAGAGGAAGGTTCAGACAAACTTTGATCCAGAATGTACTTTATGATTGTTCATTTAAGGAATTTAAGATCCTTACAGGAGACGGGATTACAATGACACATCCCTGAAGGCAGGCCTGGGTGTGGTGCTTGCTAGTGAGTGCTTGGTAGTGAGGTGACCCACATTGCCCAGCCAGGCTCAGTATGAAGAATCTTCATGGAGCTAGTGTTTAGTTTCTCTAACCACAAACCAAAGGGTGGGATTGAGGTACATTGCTAAGCAAGTGGCATACAGGAGTGGGACAGATTAACATAGACTTCACACAGGTAATGGAAGGTGATTTTGTGGCATGGAATGTCACTTCCCCTCTAGAGAAGTAACCAGAACTTTGATGGCATACTGAAAAGTACAGTCTACTACAGTATTGGTTATAGAAGTTTAGAACTGAACTTCTTGATCAGAGATGATTTCTCTTCTGTTCTGGAGTTGACACTCAGGAAAGGTCTCAGCCGGCCTTTGACTAGCCTCCTGCCAAGTGTTAACTCTGTAAAAGGGATAATCTCATAAGTGTGAATATGAGTTGCAAAAAATGAAACTTCTGTCTGTTGTGTGTTTATATACATCTAACAGTTATTAATTAAGAGAAAAGGCCTTCTTATAGACTGCAGATATTATGTTCCATAGAGTATCACTTACAGATTCTGTACCTCAGCTGGAGACTTTGTTGCACAAGGGGGAAATAATGTAGATACCTGAAGGAGTATGATGTGGAGGAATGTCTTGCTTTATCTGAACCTAAATAATGAACTGGTTTGGGGCTTTTGTGTTGCTCAAAGACTGTCAAAAAACACTATGTTTGAACACAAGGATGCACATAGATGTACTTGGTACAAGAACAACTTGGGCTGCGGGTTAGGCATTGACTTTGTAGTCATGTCATTACACCTGATGTCATATGTTTTGAATACTTAGGATATGTTATCTGTTCACTGTTTGGAAGTGCATTTGTTCACATGGCTGAGCCAATGGCTAGACAGAGCTGAGAAACTGAAATATATAGAGAATGTGCCTTGGCAGTGCCTAACCAATACCTCTGTGTGGGTTAAGTGTGACTTCAATCTCCAGGAGAACTTGCTTCATATGCATGCGATGGTCAGAGACATGTAGTCTGAATTGTTCTTGCTTAACACATTAAAAGCTGAGGTACAAACAAGGAACTGTGGCCAAAAGATTGCTGTATCTTGTCATGGAGTAACTCTGGGACACCAACATCAAGGAAAGCAATCAGGTTAAATAAAGAGGCCACCTGTGCATCTGATAGTTGTTACAGACAAGCCAGGAAGGCAACAAATGTGGTAACCACAACAATATAGATCTCAGTGTTGGTGAGTGTGCTGAAACTGTGAAGACTGACTTATAGATGGCCTTCAAGGGGTTCTTTGAATACGTCCAGTGACTTACAAAGGGAAGCAAGATATTGCTCAAGCTATTCTTATTAATGATGGAGAAGCACCTGAATGTTTATAGAGGGCATCACAGGCCTTTGTTATGATATATTTGCTCATGTCAGCCACTAAGGTGTTAAATTCATTCCTGAAATATTAAAAAGAAATAAATGGTGGTTATATGCCTTATTGGGAATTAATGGGATGCTTATTTGTGGAAGGTTGAGGGTAAAAAGGCAGCACAAAAATATTATTCTATACAACTCCGGTTCTGTTGCCTTGACATATGTTTTGGAGCCTTGCAGTACTGTCCAGCCACATGTGCACACATGTTCATAGTATGTGCCATGCTACACAATATGATCCTGTGGAAACAGCTGCAGCAGAAACAGCACGGGGAAGGGCCACACAGCCCACCACCATTGCCCAGGTCCCCAAAGGCACAGAGGGACTCACAGGAGGAGGCCCCTAGGCCTGCTCCTGTAAGCAGACGGAGGCATGCCCAGTGTGCTCAGGCCTTGGGAAAGAGGCAGTGCATAGCACACACACTGACACTGTAGGGACCCCAGGGACTGACACCTTTCTCTGACTTGCACACACAATAAAATGGATGACACACACATCACATTACCTGTAACATGCCATGTATAGGCAGTGTACTGTGTGATCCAACATAGTCGGCTCTCAAACACTGTCCTCACAACTGCCGCAAGCACAAGGTAAATCAGTCGTCTTAAAAATAAATGAATGGATAAGTATGTTCTGCTAGCATATCTATGGTAATGCTGTATGCATGCAATGGAATGGGGTGGCCTACTGGGATAGCAGCACACAACGGACAGCTATGTGGGACACCAGGAAATGTCTGACAAAAACTGGCCTCCCCACACTATGCAATAGTACCCAAGGTGGCAAATCCCACAGCAGTATATGTGTGGGGACAACTAACTGGGGGTCATAGGTCAAAGGCATGGATGTCAGGGTGGGGGTCCATAGCCACCCCTCACACCCACATAGCAAGTCAGCTGTAGAAAACCACAGAGAAGTGTCTGGTAAAGTCACACAAATGGTGGAAATGTTGAATTAACCCCCTACAGACTCACACAGTGATAGCACAGCAGGACCTACAGTTGCAATAAGGCTATGAAGGATAAGAAGTCTGAAACTCAAACATATGCCAGTACAATCTGACCTGGGCTCTTTACTGATATGCCTCTAGTCCCCAAAACAGAGCACAATAGTATGGTAAATGGAACCAACATGTAAAGCAAATATCAGAACAGTATGTGCAAATGTGTATAGTTGACAGGTGTCCCCCCATATACCCACACAAATGCAGTAACACGTATGTCTGCAGGGAAATAGCAGCATAGCACACATTGGCAGGGCTGTACCAATACACATGAAAGCATGTTAGCTGTCCACAATATGCAGGGGTCAATGAGCTATGTGTATGTGTGGTTAATACTGTTTGGATCTGGCCAGCATGTTCCTCTGGCAGTCATCTTGTAATGACCTAGGTACAGTGCTGTCTTTGACAGGGCCAGGTTCAGATAACTGCAATGCCAACTGTTATGCATGTCAGTGACATCCACTGCTCTGCCACTGACATGCCTGGAAGTCACATTGCTATGTGGAATATACTATACATATTACTGACATCTTGAAGGATGTGTAGCAGAGGTGCCAAGGCTTTTGTGAATATAAGGGCTTTGTTGTACTGTTGCCAGTGGTTATTCTCAATAATCCTTTTTTTCTTATGTTTCCTTTTACATATAATGGACAT
The DNA here is from genome assembly GCF_019279795.1 of Protopterus annectens. Classification (NCBI taxonomy): domain Eukaryota; kingdom Metazoa; phylum Chordata; order Ceratodontiformes; family Protopteridae; genus Protopterus; species Protopterus annectens. Next base: position 513,016,308 of record NC_056727.1, on the reverse strand, counting down.
GCCTGTATAGCTGAATCCATGCTGTAGCCACACCCATAACTCCCAACCTCTGATAGCAAGATGTCTGGATAAGGGCAGAAATAAAAGTGGAACAAAGGCACAGTGATAGGCATGTGTTGTAAATATCGCCCTTACATACTGAGAAAGATGGTAGGGGAGGGGTTTGCAGTAGCGGGAATTGTCTGAAGATTATGTATTCTGAAACAGCAATGTCTGTATTATTTTATAACATCCCACTTCAAGTATATGTAACTAACTTGCCATAAAAACACAAATTTACATAGAAAGGATGAAACCTCTAGCCAAACACCTGGATAACCTGCCAAAAAAATGTACAGGTGAGAGGTATGCCCACACAAGGATATGACATCTCAGATTAGAAAGATTCCACACAAGCAGGAGATCCCCATCCAGTATATCACCAGGTTGCTTGACTGTTTACACAGCCATGTATCATTACTACAATGGCTGTAGCCACAGCTCACAAATAGAGTGTTGGGCAAAAATTTACATAGCTGCCGTAATAATATTGGTCTATGCATCATACAACTAGTATTCCTCTGGTAAAGCACTGTGATGATTTGTGGATGTCTGGCACTAGGTAATGACACAGTACATTGCAGTTCCAGACTACAGATATGTCAGAAAATGTATGGTAAACAAAATAAGCACCCTGAGGAAAGTCCTGTGTACTCCTGAGAGGTATGGCTGCAGCACACAAAACCCTGGACTGGAGTACACCTATCTCTGGAATGGAGTCCCACTCTAACTATAGAAGGTCACACTGAGCATGCTCCTACACTTAAACAATTGCAGGGCATGTTGCAACCCACATTGGAATATATGACTGTATTCTGTATATATGTTTGTACATACAGACAGCTATGTGCACCTCAACTGTCCCCCTCCACACACACATCAGACAGGATTTACCTCAGCTAGCTGTAGGTGGCCCATATGTGATATATGTGCATCTGTTGTGTGAGATACACACACACACACACACACACACACACACACACACACACACACACACATATATATGGGCAACAGATAACATACGTAAAGCATACACACATAGATGTGGGGAACTGAGAGACAGTAATAGAGAGAGTGACACAGAGGGACACAGACAGAGTGAGTCACACACACTGATACCCTGAATGGCATGCAGTGATGTCCTGCTGTGGACAGTGGCATACCAGTCATAAACAGTTGCATGTGCCAGCAGAAAAGGTGAGCTAAATTGTGTAACAGTACTGAGGATGGGTTTATAATATCACATCACCTGCCTGTTTGAGTGTGTCCATAGTTCTAAGTATTAGGAGACTCTTCCCACTCAGTACACTTTACAGTGCCCTACTTCACAAGATCTGCTGATTCCATTCACCTTAGAAGTACCATTGGACACTGATCACCCCTATAAGCTCTGTAGTATGTGCAATAACACTATAGTATAAATAACTAGATAGGTAGGGGGTTTAATCACAATAATGCCAAGTGTGTGTGTGTGTGTGTGTGTGTGTGTGTGTGTGTGTGTGTGTGTGTGTGTGTGTGTGTGTGTGTGTGTGTGTGTGTGTGTGTGTGTGTGTGTGTGTGTGTGTGTGACAGTTGTGTATATGACAGTGAGGGAGTGTGTGTTTGTAGGTGAAACACTTTTAGGCTATTCCCACCCACAACACCTCCCAGTGCCCCCATTTTATTAGTCCTGCTAATGTCATTCCCCTTATCAGCACATTTGGACAGTTGTCAACCCAATAAGCACCCTAGCATGTGTGATAACTGCATAGCAGTATAATACAAATTACTAGCCAGACAGGGGTTCTAATCGCAGATCTGGCAAATGAGTGTGTGTGTATGCTTGGAAGAGGTATTTTGATAAGTTTCCTAACTACTGGCCTATATTATCACTCCTGCTGATGTCAATTCCCTTATCAGCTCCTTTGACTAAGTGTCAGTCCAGTAAGCTCTGTAGTGCATGCAATAACTGTGAAACACTTTAGTACAAATATCTAGGTAGACAGGAGTTCTACTTTCAGAAATGGTAAGTGTGTATGTTTGTAGGAAGAAGTATTTTGAAAAGTTTACCACCCACAGGCCTACTTTATCATTCCTATTGATGTCATCCCCTTATCAACACCTTTGGCAAGTTGTCAGCCCAGTAAGCTCTGTAGCACATGTGATAACTGTGTAACACTACAGTACAAATAACTAGATAGACAAGGGTTCTGCTCTCAGATCTGACAGATGTAAGTGTGTGTGTGTGTGTGTGTGTGTGTGTGTGTGTGTGTGTGTGTGTGTGTGTGTGTGTGTGTGTGTGCATGTGTATGTTTGTAGGAAGAAGTATTTTGATAAGTTTCCCATCCACTGGCCTACTTTATCAGTCATGCTGATGTCACACCCTTTACAAGTTCATAGGTGTGTACTAGGCTAATGGCCCTGGAGCTGTTACAAGCCTAGCCCATAGAAGTGTCCTGCCATTGTGCCACCTGACGTTAGTTCCCAGTGCCTCCATCAAGTAAAGCCACTGGAGTGATCCCTGTGGTGAACTTTCTATTAACCATCCACTCATCGAGATCTCTCTGGAACAGGGACATCTAGGTGCTCTGCTTGACATGTATGGGAAGTGTATTACAGGGCATATGCAGTCTTTGGGTGAGGAACCTGTCCCTCCATCATGTTGTGTTGATTGTGGTAATGAAGTTGAGGTCCCTGCAGTGTGTGTGGTGCAGAGGGATCGGGATGTCTTTAGATGTAGCATGTTTAAAAGAGCTGAGTCAGACATGAATTTGCAAGTCAAGCAGAGATTGTCTCTAAGTAGGTGATATGAGACAGAGAATAGCTGGAGTCTTTTGAGTCTGTCTGTGCAGGACATGTGTTTAATGCCTAGGATCCTGTTTGTGAGATACTTCTGTGGTGTCTCCAGCTGTTGCGGGTGTCTAATGAGGTACATGCCAAATGGGCCATTATACTTGATGATTGGTGTAATGAGGGAAGAGTACACAGAGACAACGACCTCTTCCTTCCTGGATGCAAAACCCTTGGTAATGAGATGTGCCACATAAAAGGATTTCCTGACCACAGTGCCAGTGTGGTGGTTAAAGGAGAGGTTGCTGTCAGTCTGTGTCCCCAGATCTCTTATAATGCCTACAGTGTTCAGTGGGTTCCTATCGATGTGGTACTTAGTGGGAACTGAGTTTTTACCAAAGGGGCTGATGATGCATTTTGTGGTGTTAAGCTTCAGCCCATGGTTTCCACACCAGTCAGTAGTCTCAGTGAGGGCTATCTGTAGGATGTCTGCATCACTTGTGGAGTCAATGATGGCTCCCAGCTTGCAGTTGTCTGTGAACTTAGTCAGCCAGAGTTCATTTGTGTTGGCCTGGACTCTTGAGAAGTACTGTAGATGTTGAACAGGAGAGTACCCAGGAGTGATCTTTGTGGGACTCCACTCATGACTGGTTGGCAGTCTGACTTGGAGCTCACTACTTTCACACTGTGTGTTCTGTGAGCTAATTTGCAACCCCTCCCCCAGTGATATAGGGGTTACTGCCTAGTATGGTGGGCTCATCAATAATTAATGACTGAGGAAAGGTATTAAGAGCCTGGGCCAGATTGATGTAGGCTTTATGCAGTGCCTTACTGTCATGCATAGCCATGGTGACTGACTCAAAGACGTCAACCAGGTTGAGCAGGCATGATCTTCCATTCACAAAGCCAAACTGTGTGGAGTCCAGAGTTAGGAGATTACCTATATGTTTGTCAATCAGGTCCCTGGTAATGTGCTCTATAGCTGTACATATCAGACTCATCAAGCTAATTGGCTGATAATTCCCAGGGTCTGTAGTTGCTACACCTTTATAGAGTGAGATGACTGTAGCAGTGGGCCATTTGAGAGGGACAAAGCCTGACGTGAGGCTGTGACTGAACAGGGTACACAGATGTGATGCAGGTATCTTTGTAGTTCATGTAGAATACAGCCAGGTATAATTTAGGGTCCCATGGAAGGTACATTCTTGCCCATGGGCAATGCCAGTGTAACCTGGCTGGCAGTAATCCTGGGTGCCTGGCAGTCTTCTGGCATCCTTATTGTTTCCCTTGGGGGGGGAGAGGGGTAAAGCTGGCACAGAATGTGCTGGCAAGAATGTTGGCTATAACTGTTGGCTCGGTATAGCAGGTAGCATTGTGCAGTAACTCAGAGCACTTCTGGGTATTGCTGTGGAGGTTGTTGATATAACTATCAAAGGCTTTGTGATTGTTGTCAGTGTCTGCTGCAATTCTGCCATCATAGCTGGCTATACATGATTTCATGAGGGATATTAAGTTGTTGTTGAGGCTAATAAGGGAATTTTACCACTCCTGGGACTCCACCATTTTCTGCAACAGTTCTATCCTTCTGTTGTGCAGGTTATCAATGGCAGGGGACCACCATATTGGCCTCCAGTGTTTGTTGGAGAGTGTCATGGTTCTGTTGGGTATGGCAAGTTCCAAGCATTGATGTACATGTTTGTACAGTGCATTTGCATATGATTCACAGTCATGCAGGTATTTTCCATTGGCATGGATGCTATGAAGTTATCCACCTCTGTTTGTAGGAGTCAAAAGTCAGTTTTGGTGAGGTTTTCCAAGGTGGTTACCTTTGCAGGGGGTGTGGGTGAGATGTGCATTTCCATGGTGATGACTTTATGGTTGGATCTGACCAGGTAGGGCTTGACTACTGTTGTTAAGCAACGGTCCCATATGTCAGTAATCAACACAGGTCAAGGATGTTGCTTCCTCTACTGAGTGTCAGAATGAGCTGGTCCAGGGCATTGGAACTGATGAATTCCAGGAAGTGTTGGGCCAGTGTATTAGTGCTTGAGTATCATTCCCAGTTGATGGAGGGGTAGTTGAAGTCTCCTAGTATTAGAGTGTTGGGTTGGAACCTTGATAGATTCCAGGGTGTTGAGGAATGTGGAGTGAGAGTCTACGGTCATTGATGGGGACATATAGCAGGTTATGACCTGGATTGCACCATTACCCAATGTCAGTTGTATCTGAAGTATTGCAGGTGCATTATGCTGGGTCACTAGTCTGGAGGTGTGCATATCCTTTATTAATATGAAGACACCACTACCTTTGGAGCTGTGGTCCATGTTTTGGGGATGACAGGTGTAGAATGAGTTATAGCCTGGTAGTACATGGGTGTTGTCTGCTGCTGTAAACCAGGTCTCTGTTACAGCACACATGTCAATGTTCTCAATTTTGAGGAGTGCTTCAAGTGACTGCATCTCAAGATTTATATGTTTAGTGTTGAGCAGCATGACCCTCAGATTGCATATATGTATAGCTGTTACGGTGGTACTTTGATTTAGAAAACCACCTTAAAAGGCACTATACGGGTGGCAAAACACTTAGCCAGTATCTGTAAACTCCAGTGTGACAGATGAGGCCATCTCTGGCAAGCCATCACAGTCTGTCAATCACGTCATCCCAAGCAGACAGATACTGGATCTCATGAGAATGACAGCAGACACTTAACCATTTGCTGAAGTCAATCATTTGTTGTTTGTACTGCAGTATCATTCTGGGTGGCAGTAGTATACTCCTCAGGTTACTGTCATACCTGCCTGGCCCACATAATCTGAGACCTCCATGTATCATTGCATATAGTCCAGGGAGGTGTGTCTCAGGTCATTCACACACATGGACAATGACAGAGTGATACTTGTAGTTGTTGTGGAGTGACCTGACTGGGTGTGTTATGTGTTGGACTCGGGCACCTGATAGACAGCTGACTGTTCCCTTCTCCATGTTCAACCTACTGAGTGTGACATCTGTGTGCCTCACTATTGAGTCACCTATGATTACTGTATTAGGCAAGGTGGTTAGCCTTAGGGGCTTAGATTGAGGGACATACTGTGTAGGTGAGATATGTGTCCTGTGGTTTGTGCTATGTTGTGGTGGTCGAGTGGGTGTCTGTCTTGGTGGTCTCTGCTGTCTGGGTAAATGTCTATTGAGTGCCTCTGTGAAAGTGGATGTGTGTTTTTGTTTGTATGTCAGAGTTGTGATAATGGGTGTTCAGGAGGAGTATGTGTTCCATGTGGTGTGGTGCAGGTGTTGACCCTTCTCCTTGTGACCAGCTAATCCAGTCTTTGCTGGAGTGTGTATATCTTTCAATTTGGTGATATAGGGGTATCTCTCACAAGTCTGAGTGTTGCGAGTGTAGAGGAGAAGTTTGTCTGTGTACATGAGGCAGTTACAACAGTGCCTCAGAATGCCCAAGTTCACCAGGTTAATGGGTAAAAGCACAGAGAACTGCACTTTAATCATGCCAGGAGGGGTGGTCATAACTACTAAGTACTGGAGCTAATTCCATGAGGAATGACTACTGCTGATAGCTCTCAGGTGTGTTAGAATAATTGATACAAAAACCTGTTGAAGTGCATAGCTATTAGGCTATTTGAAGTGCAGGAGAGAAAGAACTAGCAAGATCTAAGGGAAAAACTGAAGGCATACTTTCTGGCACCTGGAATAGTTTACCTCAGCTATGCAGTTATCAGCACCTTTGACCAGTTGTCAGGTTAGGAAGCTCTGTTGCTTGTGCGATAACTGCATAACACAATAGTACAAATAACTAGATAGGTAGGGGTTCTAATCTCAATACTGGCAGCTGTGTTTGTGTGAGAATTATATACTGTGAGGGTTATACCATTTTGAGTTGTGTACCACCCTGTAAACATCCCATCAACTTACTTTACTAGGCCTGCTGATATTGTTCACCTTAAAAGTACCTTTGGACTAAGTGAAATCATTTAAGCTCCATGGCACATCTGATAACTCCGTAACACTGTAGTAGAAATAACTAGGTAGGGGCTCCAATCTCAATACTAGCAATTGTTTGTGTGTGTTTATGTAAGATTTATATACTGTGGGGATTATGCCATTTTGAGTTGTGTACCACCCTGTAAACTTCCCATCACTCTACTTTGCTAGGCCTGCTGATGTCATTTACCTTAGAAGTACCTTGGGAGTAGGTGAAATAATGTAAGCTCCGTGGCATGCTTGATAACTATGTAACACTACAGTATTGATATATTTAGATGTAGAGCTTTATAAAGGAGAGAAGCAATACAATACTAGAGTTCATCGTAAAGTCCACGTATTGTAACTCCTTCCTACATTTTGAGAGTGCACACCCCAAACATTGTAAAAAAAGTATTGTCAAAGGACAGTTTGTCAGGGGTAGTCACATGACCAGCTCGGATTTAGATTTTCAAAAAGAATGTGAATTTTTAGAGAGAATGTTTGAGGAGAGGGGATACCCTAATGAATTTGTAGAACAAATAAGAAGAGAAGTTGAAGAGGGAAGGAGAGAGAGATTTGCCCCTATCTATAAGACAGGAATTGTCAGCAACAACAACATCCCAAAAATTAATAGAGTGATAGATTCAAGGGATAGAAATATTAATGAAGGCTGTGATTTTTCCCAGACCTTAATACTTGAATACAACAAGATTAATGCTGGGATTAGTAAAATCTTTTTTAGAGAATGGGACAAATTTGTATCCCTAACCGATATAGAAAGGGTTGGTAACATTCAAGAAAAGTGACCTATAGAAATGCTAGGAACTTGGGAAATATACTTGAAAACAATATATCTCAAAACATTTCTAAAACAGTTAGAAAAGGTACTTACAAGTGTGGGCACTGTAGGCAATGTTGTTATGTTATGAATAGTGACAGCTATTATATAGCCAGTAGAAACAAAATGATCAATAGTCAGGAATACTTTAATTGTGATACCAAAGGGATAGTATACCTGGCTTTTGTGAAACATGTGGGGCTTTCTATATAGGAAAATCTGAAAGAGCTTTAAGAAAAGAATGTATGAACATACCTATGAAATATCTATTAAAAGGAGAGTAATGCCCTATATAAGCATAGCAAAGTATGTAAAGATTATAAATTCAAGTTCTTAGTTATAGAAAGCATTTTAAAGGATGTTAGAGGAGGTCCTTGGGGGACCAGAATTGAATATAGGAGCTGTGGTGGCAAGTGGCCCTAAATGCAGATAAATTTCCAGGGCTTAATGACAATATATCTATATTACGTTTACTCAAGTTAAGAGCTGCTAAACTGTAAGGTAATTGTTTTGCAGTAATAATTTTATAACCACAAGAGGGCTCCATTACACCTGATTCAGGCTCACACTATGTTTATTTATTTGTTTTATCTAAAGTTATTTTATGGGATTTTATGAGTTTTAACAAGTCTTTCTTATGAAAACATTATGAAGTTCATAGGTTTTAATGTTCACGTATGAGAATTCATAAGTTTTATATCAAGAAGGTTGTGTTTTTTATCTCAAGTGGTAGCATAATATGTGAATATTGAATTGTTTTCATGCAGTAGCACTTTATTATTATTACATCATGAATTTATGCCTTTGAAACATTTAATGGAAATATGTAATTATATATACATTTTTTATTTTTTTAAATGTTACATACATATGTTTTATGAATTCTACAAACAGTCATATGTGCAATATTTTAAATGGTATTTTGAAATGACTTTCTTAATTTTAATTTCAAATGTCTCTTTAAATTTTAGAATAATTTCAATTAATCAATTGATGGTCAACGTTATACATACTGTGTTAATTGAATGTACTGATTGTCTGAAGAAGTCGAGAATCTGACGAAAACGCATACTGTCCGTTATCAGAGGATTAAGGCGCTACATGTTTTTCGTGGCTGGTGACAGCCTTGTCTGCTTGGTTTTGGAATAAAGAGCTTTGGCTGACTTCCTGGTGGCGATTGTTTCGTTTCGTGGTTGCCTTTTGACTCAGTTTCAGTTTGGTTGCATTTCCCACTTTTGGTTTTATTGTAACACTACAGTACAAATAACAAGATTGGTAGGGGTTCTAATCTCAATACTGGCAACTGTTTGTGTATGCATGTTTGTGCTGAGAATCATATACTGGGGGTGTTATACCATTTTGAGTTGTGTACCACCCTGTAAACTTCCCATCAACTTACTTTACTAGGCCTGCTGATGTCATTCACCTTAGAAGTCCCTTTGGACTAAATGAAATTATGTAAGCTATGTGGCATGTATGATAACTGTGTAACACTGTAGTAGAAGTACCTAGATACGTAGGGGTTCTAATCTCAATACAGGCAACTGTTTGTGTGTGAATCATATACGGGGGGAGTTATAACATTTTGAGTTGTATACCACCCTGTAAACTTCCCATCACCCTACTTTACTAGGCCTGCTGATGTCACTGACCTCAGAAGTACCTTGGGACTAAGTGAAATTATGTAAGCTCCATGGCGCATCTGATAACTGCATAATACTATGCTAGTAATAACTAAATTGGTAGGTTCATAGGTTCATAGGTAGGTACTAGGCTATCAGCCCAAGGGCCTACGTAAGCCTAGCCAACAAGGTTCCCTAGCGTATGCCACCCAAGAAAGTTATTTTCATGTGCCACTGTTGAGACACAGAAGTGATCCCCAGGGTGTATTTCCTATTTCCCATCCACTCATCAAGATTTTTCTGGAAGAGTTCTAATGAAGATAGGTTCATGTTAACTGTTTGTGTGTGTGTGTGTGTGTGTGTGTGTGTGTGTGTGTGTGTGTGTGTGTGTGTGTGTGTGTGTGTGTGTTTGGATGAAGTTCATATCCTATTTGGTTGATACCATTTAGATGTGTGTACCATCCACACCTGTTTACCACCTGCGGATGGCATTACTTTATATAGTGTGGTAATGGCACTGCCTCACATGTAGCATGTTAAACCATTGTGCAGGCCATACCCATCCTCAGTACAGATGTGCATGGAACATAGATGTTTGCAACCAATATGTGGTCTGTGTTCCTTAACAATGCCCATGTATGTGATATTGTTGCTAAATTGGCCACAGTGAGTGCAGTGACACACATGCCAGCATCAGGTATTGTATCTGAATGGTACATCATGCTGATACAATGTCTGCTACACTATCACTTGTCCTGGCTTGTAGGAGCAATACATGACTCCACATGCTATTTCTGGCGGGTTAACTCACCATTCATGAAGGCATTCAGAACATTACGTGTTGTAAGACGCACTGTGTTATGTCCCATATATAAATAATTTATGTGGGGCATGTCATGTGTATGTAGTACTACAGTACATTAAAGTGGGAATGCAGGTTTACTAATCTGTCTATTGCCAACTGTGTTTGTATTACTGTATGCACATCCCCTGTGTCAGCCCTTACTGTGTGTATGCAAAGGATATATCATTTTGTTTCCCTGTTCAACCTGGTGAACTCGGGAATACATACCACAAACCTGTCATACACAGTATCATGTATGCCCTCATCAACTGCATCAGGGTTGAGTGCATGGGAAAGAAATGGCAGGGCCAACAGGTGTTGACAGGCGAATATGTTGCAGTTAATCTAATGGCTACGCTTGTGAGGGACCTGCTGACAGTACTGCAGTAACCTGTTCTGTAGGTATGAGCCTGTGGTACTACACAACACTGAAGTGACATATCTGAAGGCTACCTGTCTGTGACAAGGGGTATGTATGCAAGATCACACTGTCTGACAACAGTGTCCCTCACACACTGTTGCATGCATACACACCTGGTACATGTACATATAAAGCTGTACCTTGCCTATGACATGGTCGATGTATTCCCACTCTGCCATACTCTCTCTTGGGAATTTTTGCAGGGCCACAGCCTGGAGACACACAGACACCTGGAACACAAACAGAATACAACATGTCAGACTACATTCAGTCAGTGGTACTAACAGCAATAATGCATCCTGGCTAATAAGGTACATACACCTGTATGTGTACCCATAATAAATGCAAGCAGACAGCACCTTACATTGTATTCCATAGCTACACTGTACTATATTCACCCTGTGCATCAGATCCATATTAGCATGCCTCTTCATCGATGTTATGGATGACAGGGATGTGACACAGGTATCATCATATGCACAGGGTGTAGTGTGGGTTTGCCAGTGGCCTAGGCTGGGCCATACAGTTGACATCATGTGTGTGTGTGTTTGGAGGGGTATCCAATAGATGGGCTGTGCAGAGGTGCTGTGTGTGTCTGGAGGTGTCTTGCCCATGATACAGAGGTGTGTGTGTATGTATGTATGCGCACAGTCATGCCATGTGGCTGTCCTACACAGGGGTATGTTGGACAGCTGTCGAGTGTACATGGCAGGGTATCCAGTTCACTGTCTCCGGCCACGGATATGGGAATTGGTCCTGTCAGGGGTCTCACTGGCACCACCAGGCCCAAGGCCAGATGCAGTAATGCTTCCTGATGGTGACTGCTTTCTGCTGGATCCAAGCCCCTGATGGGACCGGCCAGGACCACATGCCCATGGCCTGCTCTGGTGTAATGTGGACAGAAACTCCCCATTGGTAGTGCTGGTGTCACTGGCACTATGGGAGTGTGAAGTTGCATGGCCCCATAGACTCTCAGCTGTTGTTGGTGCTGAACTACGTCCACATGGCCAATGCTCATCTCCCACCACATGCTCTAGCACAGACATGCCACAGCAGAGGATTGCCAAAGTCTCACCCCACCATCTATTCATGACCTCAGTATTTTGATGTGTGGCATCAACAAGGTCATGCATGTCACCACGTACATCAGGAAAAGTTGCACCCACCACCGTGAGTATTTGTCTGGTGTAGCATTCACTACATGCCTGTGCATCCATGACAGCCCGAAACATGTATCTGGTGACACCTGCTGTGGCACTTGTAACAGCAGCTTGATGAGCAGCAGCCCTCGTGTAAGCATCCCTGTCCATCCACTTGTGTGGGACCTCACCTGCAGTCTGGCTATGGACAGTGTCTACATTCACAACTGCCATAGACACCACACTTGCCTGTTCCATGCTACTACCTGCCAACTGTCCATCATCTGTGGCAACTGGTGACAGGGTTTGTGTGGGCATTGCCACTGTGTGTGAGGATGGCGTGGACAAGAGTGGGATGCTAACCAATGGCACAGATTCAGCCCCTGACAACCCCACTTGTACCTCACTATTCCTATCATCACTGTCAGACTCTGCAGAGACAATGACATCAGTTTCCAAGTGGGAGGGTCCCTGAACCCCATTGCCACCTGTGAGGGGAAGAAAACATATGTACCTTAATTAATACCTGCACTTTGAGGATGGCTGGTACACACACACACACACACACACACACACACACACACACACACAAATGCACAATCACACATGCACACACACACACACACACACACACACACACACACACACACACACACACACACACACACACTTACAGGTGAGGTGGCACAAGTCTGTTACACAGACCTCACATGACCCAAATGGTTGCATGCATGGCACATGGCCCTCAACATCATGCATTGCAGACAGTTTTACTAAATGTAACTAACAATACAGAGCTCTGAGATACATGAGTAGTATAATAGGTAATGGTCGTTCTCCAGCACAGACTGCACCCATTTACACATCATTGCTGTTCACCTGTATAGCACAGTAGCAAGTACTACAGAACATACCTCAGAACTGTATAGATCCTCGCAGGATGTGTAGATGTCTGGCTCATATGTTTGCTCTGTTCCTCATAACCCATTTCTTTGTCTGATACATAACTGGGATGATCTGAGGAGTGACGTCACTAATTAATATCATACAATTGAATTTCAGACCTCCAAACTAGCAGTAAATGTATGGTCACACAAATTCTGTTACACCACCAACCTTCTAAGCTTACAGTGGATATAATAAGTGTACACAACCCTGTTAACATATAATATGAGACCGCGCAATAATGCATTCCAATATATTACCCTCCTTTCTTGTGACATATGACCTGTGCAATCCACTTGATAAACAAATAAATGTGTTACGTGTAAAATATAATGACTGAAATATGTACAATATGGTGATTGCATAAGTGTGAGTACTCTTAAAATTATACTTTTTTGAAGCACCTTGTAAGTGACTTACAGCATTCACTCTTCTTGAGAAGGTGTCTATCAGCATGGCACATCATTACTTGGCAATATTTGGCCACTCTTCCTTGCAAAGGTAGTACACAACACCAGTACTTGCAAGAGATTCATGCAACACCCTCAGTGTTGCTGTATGTCTCCTGGTAGCCTCCCTGACCAGGTTTGGACATGTCTTGTCATCAGTTCTGGAAGGATGTTGGGTTCTTTTCAATAGCACTGTTGCCCCATATTCAATCCACCTTTTGATGACTGCCTCCACTGTGTTCCATGGTGTATGCAATGCTGTTGTAATTTTGTTGTACCCTACTCCTGAGTGATACCTTTCAAATATGAGATCCCTTTGCTGCTTTGTAAGCTGTCTGCAAGCCATGGCTGTTGCTGTTGCAACCAACTGAGCAAATGTCATGAATATCCTACTTGGACAGCAGACTGTTATTTGGTGTTACTCAGAGTGCCTTTGCTTGATGGCAGGTATGTGCCCAAGCAGACTGAATGCTGTCAGCAAATCACAAGCTGCTGCAATACAATATTATCTGAAGGGTGTGCACACATATGCATCCAGCTTATTGTAAGGTTTGTATACTCCATATTTGGTGCCCAACAGATTGATTTGTTTTACAAGTGAATTGTTCATGTTATGGGTCACATTAATGGTTGGATTAGGTGTGGACTGACATATTGTGGTCTCAGTTTGTATATATCACAAACACCTGGCATCTTAACAGGGGCATGTACACATTTTATATCCAATGTATAAGACTAATGCTTCACACATGTCCCTACCTCAGGCCATTTGACCCCCCATTTTGCTGGTCTCTGTCCAAATGTCTTTCACTGACAGGTTGTGAGGTATGCTACAGGAATGTTACATTCTCTTCAGATAGGCCCCTGTGGTGACCAATGTGATGCAATGCAGTTAACCCCACTACAAGTGAATAGGCACATAAAGCAAGATGGTTATGAGTGATAGCTGTGTGCATGGTAAAATGTTATGCCCTTCACATGCCTGGGGTATTGGCAAACAACAACAAAACAATTCCGTGCTCACCATCTTCAGGCTGCTGTCCCATATGCAGACCAGAGGGACCTAGGTAGTTGTGGGAGAGAAGTATTTTCAGCAGACTCACATGGGGCAGTACTAGCCCCAATACTACACAATTTGCTGTCCTTTACCATAGATATGCACTTCTGTGCATTAGACAACCCCATCCACAACTGCAATCTGACCTGACACATTCACATAGATACTCCGCAGATACAAGTATGTCTGCTACACTAGTCTACTAATCTCCACTGGGGCCTTACCTGCATGCTCCTTGTTCATTGTCTGGGTGCCACCCACCTCCAGGATGTAGGGGTCTGTACCCTGATGTTGTACTGGGATGAGTGCCCCACGGTTGGCATGGAGTTCCTTGGTTGGTGTCAGTGGGGGCTGCATGGCTGGGCTGTCCCTGGCCATGGCAACAGCCCTTTGCTGGGCATGGCGTATGAGGTCAGGTACATGATGACGGACCTGCTCGTATGTACGTGCATGCAGGCCAACATTGTTTAGCCTGTGGAAAAGGTCATCCCACAGGGCAGTCCTCACCCACATACATTGCTGGCTTTGGCCAAACAATATTGAATGGAGCTGTAGTATGGCTTTGATGATGATGTTGGCTTCAGCCACTAAAAATGTAGGCCTTCTCTGATGTGACATTGCACCTGGAAGACATAAACAGGGCAACACATCACAGGACCCCCTACATTTGGCAACAGTATGTACAGAACCTGCACATGTACCTTGAATACCAGTAGCCACCACTCACAACCACACCATACCCCTGTAATCTATCAGCACAGTATCAGCTTGCATTGCACTCCTGGTCCTGATGTGTCATATTCCCCCCAATGAGGGCCAGTTAATTGCATAATCCTGTATTCCTCATTCAGGTCTGTGTAGACAGATGACATTGGCCATCTTCCATGTGGATGGGGTGTGGATGGTGCCAAGGTTTGGTGTGACTACAGTGTGTAATGGAGCTGGCAGCACATGCCTGAGTTCATGTAGGATGCAGAAAGGGATGTTATCATGTCCTATGGATACTTATGTTTGTTGTCTTTCAGTAGTTAATATGTACCTGCTGCATGGTGATGAGGGGAGGGGTGCGGGTGCAGTACATATCCACCTATAGTGATGCTGAGCCAGGGGGGGTGATGTTTGCCCTAACCCTATCTGCAGCAGGTTGCCTCTAGCTATGTTGCATGTGTATGTGGTCTGATTGGCCACTATTACAGGTTAGGTTGGTTTGTTGCCTCTGAGATTGCAGACATATAGGAAGATGGCCTTGTGATTGACCTGGGTGGATGTTTACAATTTGTACTCAAGGTTAGCCTTACAGTAATCCACCTGTGACTTATTATTCATGTTCAGACAATGGCTGACTTGATGGCAGGTTGGTCCCTGCTCCTAATTTGCCCTGTACAGCCAATATAGGGACCAAGTCTGTGTTTTGTGTATTGCTGCTGTCCAGCATAGAGGATTAATCTACTTTGGAGGAGGCAGGTTTGACAAGTAAGGTATTGCTGAGTCCATACAGCTATGTATGTGTTCATATACCTGTTTGTGGAAGGCGTGGACACAAAGTCATAACACAGTTGGACACCTCTCCAATTTCAAAATGATAATCATGCTTATTGTAGTACCCATGGCTGTGTCAGGGCAATGCAACAACCAGTAGCTGTAGAAATGTCACTCTGTTGGATGCACAGTAACTAAGATTACACATGTGGACAGCATGTACAGCTTCTTTAACTGACATTTTGCATCCCATGTCTGCTGTTATGAGGCAGCCAGATACACCTACTCATACTGACATGTACACAGATAATATCTCATATACATTTCTACTCTATGTCAGTATGGCACACTGTATTCACAGTCTTTCTGCCCTGTCATCCTTTGCAACCCATTAGAGCAGGACATTTGTAGGGTGCCACACATACATGGGGGGCAATGGGACAAACTTAGTGACACTGTCTTAATATTGCTGTAACATACTTGAGTAATTTGATAGCACAGTAGACTTTGCACTGACAGGCATACCCTGGAGGATGTACAACACTCATATGGCAGGAAGAGAGGAGAAAGGCTAGGAGTGTAGTAGTGAGGGTAAGAACTTTAATGTTGGTAATATGACTGGCATACGTACAGAGCTAGCTGATATGGTGGCCAAGGGAAGGTTGATATATTCTGTGTGCAAGAGACCAGATGGAAGGGAAGTACGGCTAGGTGTATGGGAGGCAGATCACAATTGTGCTATCATGGTGTGGATGGGAGGAGAAAGGGGGTAGGGGTTATCCTGAAGGAACAGTATGCCAACAGTGTTTTTGGAGGATGACACGAGTGTCTGATAGAGTGATGTTTATGAAGCTGGAAACTGATGGTGTAATGATGACTGTTAGTGCATATGCTACGCAAGTTGGTTGTGTGATGGATGAGAAAGAGAAATGTGAAGTCAGTTGCATGACATGGTGATGACTGTACCCAAGGGTGACAGAGTGGTGACTACAGCAGATTTCAATGGGAATGAAATAAATGGTGAAGATAACAGAGGGGATGAGAAAGTGATGGGTATGTATGGTATTAATCAAAGGAATGCAGACAGTGAGATGGTAGTGGATTGTGCAGAAAGGATGGACATGGCTGTGGTGAATATGCACTTTAACATGATGGAGGAGCATAGGGTGACATACAAGAGTGGAGTAAGATGCACACAGGTGGAATATATCCAATGTAGGAGGGCCAGTTTGAAGGAGATTGGAAACTGTAAAGTGGTGACAGGGGAAAGTGTATTTAGGCAGCATAGAATGTTGGTCTGTAAGATGATGTTGGTGATCAAGAGGAGGAGAAGTGTGAGGGCATCATCATGGATCAAATGGTGGAAACTGGAAAGGGTGATTGTGAGGTGGAGTTCAGGGAAGAGTTAAGACAGGCACCGGGTGGCAATGACAATTTACCAAATATCTGGGTAAGTACAGCTGAGTTAGTAAGGGAGACGACTAAAAAGGTGCTCGGTGTGACATGCGGATGGAGGAAGGAGTACAAGTAGACCTGGTGGTGGACTGAGGAAGTACAGGACAGTATACAGAGAAAGAGGTTGGGGAAGAAAGAGTGGGATTGCCAGAGAGATGAGGAAAGTAGACAGGAGTATAAGAAGATGAGGTGCATGGCAAAGAGAGAGTGGCAAAGGCTAAGGATGAGGCATATGAAGATTTGTATGACATTTTGGACATTAAGGAGGGATGAGAGGACTTGTACCAATTGACCAGACAGAGGGATTGAGCTAGAAAAGCTGTGCAGCAGATAATGGTGATAAAGGGTAATGAGGGGAATGTACTCACAAGTGAGGGGAGTGTATTGAGTAGATGGACAGAGTACTTTGAGAGGCTGATGAATGAAGAGAATGAAAGAGAGAAGTTTGGATGATGTGGGTATGGTGAATCAAAAAGTGCAATGGTTTACCAAGGAAGAAGTAAGGATAGCCATGAAGAGGATAAATACTGGAAAGCCTGTTCATCCACATGACATACCTGTGAAAGCCTGAAGGTGTTTAGGGGAAATGGCAATGGTGTTTATAACCAGATTGTTTAATGATATATTGGAAAGTGATAGGCTGCATGAGGAGTGGGCAGAGAGTGTTTGGTTACCATTTTAAGAATAGGGCTGATGTGCAGAGCTGTAGTAACTACAGAGGGATAACATTGATCAGTCAGAGCATGAGGTTATGGGGAAGAGTAGTGGCAGCTAGGTTGAGTAGGGAGGTGATGAGTAGTGGTCAACAGTATGGTGTCATGCCAGGAAAGAGCACTACAGATGTGATATTTGCTCTGAGAGTGTTGATGGAGATCAGGAGTTGCTTTGTGTCTTTCTGGACTTAGAGAAAGCATATGACAGTGTGCCTAGAGAGGAGTTTTGGTATTGTGTGAGGAAGTCATGAGTGGCACAGATATATGTAAGAGTGGTACAGGATATGTACAAGGGTGGTGTGACAGCGGTGAGGTCTGCGGTGGGCATGATGTATGCATTTAAGGTGAAGGTGGGATGACATCAGGGATCAGCTGAGAGCCCTTTCTTATTTGCAATGGTGATTGACAGGTTGACAGACAAGATCATACAGGGGTCCCTGTTGACTATGTTGTTTCCAGATGACCATTGCCAACTGTATTTATAGTAGAGAACAGATTTAGGAGAACCTGGAGAGGTGGGAATATGCTCTACAGAGGTGAGGAATGAACATCAGCAGGACTCTGACATACTATCTGTGTGTGAATGAGAGACAGGGTAGAGGAATGTTGAGGATGCAGGGAATAGAGTTGGCAAAGGTGGGTGTGTTGAAATTATTGGGATCAACATTTCAGATTAATTATGACTGCGAAGGACAGGTGAAAAAGTGAGTACAGGAAGGATGAAGAGCATGGAGAAGAGTGTCAGGAGTAATTTGTGACAGACGAGTACCAGTAAAAGTGAAAGGGAAGGTCTACACGAGGACAGTGAGATCAGCTATGTTATATGGGATGGAGACAGTGGCATTGACGAGAAGGCAGGAGTGAGAGCTGGATATGGCAGGGTTACAGATGTTAGGATTTGCACTGGATGTGATGAGGGTGCACAGGATTAGCAATGTGTATGTGAGTGGGCCCAGCCATGTTGGATGGTTTTGAGACAAAGCCAGAGAGGCAGGATTACATTGGTTTGGGCATGTGCTGAGGACGGATGTTGAATATATTAGGAATAGGATGGTATGGATGTAGCTGCCAGGCAAGAGGAAAAGTGGAAGACCTCAGATAACATTCTGGAAGTGGTGAGAGATGACATGCAGGTGGTTAGTGTGACAGAGCAAGATGCAGAGGACAGGCTGAAATGGCAACAGATGAGCCACTGTGCCAACCCCTAATGGGAACAGCCAGAGTAAAAAGAATGAGATGTTGGTAATGTCACTCTTCACAGATTTGCCATGGATTTGCCAAAAATAACACAATTCTGAGTAAATTACTAGAAATATGAGGCACAGAAATGGTCAGTGTGCATAAAACTGGACAGTTACATGGTATGAACTCAATATATCACATGCAGTTCAAAACACACATCTGCAACAGTACTTTACTATGCAAATACCACGTAGAGATTTCTCACATGTTTGAGACAAACAAGTATATCATAATTGTATTCACAAGTAAGATACCGATATGGATGACATCCCATTAGTTGGCCTAGCATTGTGACAGTCAGTATTGTTCAACACACATTCCAGTAGTAGTCATATGTGAGCCATCCTTTCCTGGGGTGACTCAAGGGGCTGACCTATGATATATTTCACTGCAGACAGACCCAGATGCTATGCCATCAGTTTTGATCAACAATATATCAGTACAGCAAACCTTGTTAAGCATATATGTTAAACATCCTATTTCCCATTCTTACATACCCTCTACTGCAGTCCATTACATGCTTACTTGTTTGGCATACCGTTTTTTCCATGTGTAGGTGGTTATATCCTGCTGGTTTTTGTGTTTTTTACCAATGCTTCTCTCTATATATCTCTCTCTGTCTCTCTCACTCTCATGGATGTAGGGTGTACATATGTTTTGCATAGGCAGCAACTTGCCTTTTGTAGGTAATGCTCATGAGCAGCTGATGGCCTGTGCACCAGTTGCTCTCCCCCACTTGCTAATTGCATGAAGAACAGCTGTGTTGCTATTCATTTAGCCAATGACATAGCAACACACACTTATAACTGAGAACTTCATGTGGGCATTGGCCCTTTTCTTGCTTGTGAGGGGAACTTCATGGAGGTGTGTGAACAACAGAATCACATAGGGTATTTGGACATACCTCTTACAATGAAAACTATGGAGACAGGCCAACAATATGGGGG
Organism: Protopterus annectens; assembly: GCF_019279795.1. Classification (NCBI taxonomy): domain Eukaryota; kingdom Metazoa; phylum Chordata; order Ceratodontiformes; family Protopteridae; genus Protopterus; species Protopterus annectens. Next base: position 512,996,374 of record NC_056727.1, on the reverse strand, counting down.
AGAAGTTCCAGACATAGGGACAGAATGTAAGTATTGCTGTTATACATTTGGATTAATGCTAGTCTAACAGGGTTTGTGTTGACATGTAGTTTCTGTGTGATTTTAACTCTGACAGTGTTATGTCTTTGACATAACTCTCAACTGTAGGGTTATCTTTAGAATGTCCAGAGTTTGGACTCCTATGTTTGGTGTGTTCCTCAGACATTTTTTGTCTTTGGAAAATCAGTAGCATACTCTGGGGTTTGCATTCAGTAACTGATAACATCCATTGGTGTTTCTGCCCTCATATCCCTCAGAAAAGGTATGTTACAACTAACCCTGTTACACCAGCAACTTTCACAGTTTATAACAGCAATATTCCAATTATGCCCCTGTTTTTGGCCCTCTATCCCACAATTGTCAAGCTTTGTCCAGATGTCATGCAGTAAGAGGTTGATAGGTATGATCTATCATTATTTAGTGGTGTCATTCCTGATATCATCCCAGTGATGTTATGGACTCCCACACATGTTGTTGGGTATGGGCCATAAATATGTGGGCAGAGGCTGGACAACATGTGGAACTCTGTACAGTCAAGAGACCAGTGTATAAATAATGCTCTTAGATACCCTTGTAACAAATTTTAGGTGAGGAGAGTAAGAAGTGTTTTAAAATTAGGCTGTTATAACATGTGAGAGATATTACTAATAAAAAAGAAGACAGTTATATAGCTGTACTTTTTAATAAATCACACCATGGGGACAGTAGTGGGTTACAAGGTACTGTTTTGGAAAAAGTTTGTTTCTCAATTTGATCAAAGAGTTATAAAAGAGCAATTGTTATATACAGAATGGGTTAAATGAGGAATGTAATTGGAGGCTGTGTTAATTGCTGTGTTAATTGCTTCTTGTATTTAAGGCAAGTATTTTCGTGTAAGATTTTACTCCTTGAAGGCTTTGTCCGAGACATTAGAATATATTAAATTTGTGGGAATTACTGACTGGTTGTGTTTCTCTTTACTATCTTCAGTTGTTTTGCTAAGAGGTTGTTGTATGTCTGGCCATTGTGTATGGCCTATCACGATTTTGTAGCAGCATACTGTTTACTTATTAGTTGGAATGTGTATGAGGGCAGATGTCAGTGGCATGGGTCCTTTTGTATCCAACTGTGCATGCTTCTACAGTTATGGATGGTCTATCAGCAGTATATGCTTCTATGGGCATTTTGAGACATATCCCATACCACCCCACAATTCCAGCTACACTGTCACCTGGCACAGTATATGTAGGGGTATTGTGTGACTCTCATTGATGATATATCTGTCCACACAGCTGTTATACTGTATTATTTGGTAGGCTTACCAGTATGTAGCTGTGACTGGGGTGCAATTGGTTGTGTGTATGCAGTTTCACACTAGTGACTGTCAGTACAGTTCCATCCCTGTAGTGCATGCTCTAGTAGCTAATGCATATGTAATTCCCCAAAGATGCTTTGGTGTACTGATGTGTTGTCCTGACTGTATTTTAGATGGTACTTGGTGACATGCTCATCAGCTCAGTGTATTTTCCCTAATGTTACATAGCTACCCTCAGGTGTTCATAGGATGTACAATTGTCTTGCCTCATATATTTGGTCTGGTCCCCATGACATGTGTGTTTTGCTGACAATTCAGTGGGATGATGTGTGGAATGTACTCACTACATAATGACAGGCAATTGATTTCTCAGACATCTGATATTGCATTCAACATATGTTAGGACAGACAGTGTTACTGTAGCAATGTACGCAGTTTATCTACCCAATTATTTCCAATGTGTCCCTATTTCCATACCCTGGTCCCCCCACTTTGTCTGGCTTGGTCCAGACTCATTGTACTAAGGTGTTCTGAGGTATGACAGCGCTGCATGTTATAGGAAGATTTTAACTTATATATATATATATATATATATATATATATATATATATATATATGAATGTGTGTGTGTATAATTGTCATCTTCTTTTTATTCATTCCCTTACAAATATCTGTATCCCCAACATGTGTGAATATATAATATATATATATATATATATATATATATATATATATATAATTTTAATTTTGTATATATATATATATATATATATATATATACAAATATATATATACCTCAGCATTTATTGCTAATACAAATATATATTGTTATACATATATATGTATCTCCATACATATATATATATATATATATATATATATATACATATAATGTGTGTTTTATTTATATATATATATATATATATATATATATATATATATATATATATATATATATATATATTTGTAAATACAAATCATTAGTGATCCCACAGTGTCCATTCTGTAAGATAAACTGATTGTACTGCATGATATGTTTGAAAAAAACATGCTGAAAGCCTACATAAAAGGTGGCCTAGTGGTAAATTGCTGTGGTTATAGTGGGGAGGGTCTTGGGTTCAACATCTGCAAGATCTGTTTATTTTGTTGCTGGGCAGAACAGGGACTGATGGAGACAGAGTGATTAAGGCACTTTTAAGCAGTTGTAAGCAGGTTTGCACGATGCTTAGCAATGCCAACACACAGTTAATTGAATAGGTGCTTAACCCGTGTAGGCTTTACTTAGTGATGCTTACCAGTGTGCAAATTTGCTTAGCTGAGCTACCTGCTGCTTAGCATTCATGTATGAGCCATGCTTAAACCTGTTAAGCATAACTGAACATTGGAAACTATTGCTTACATTTCACTTAGAAAATAGTAGAGTAATGACTTCATTTAGTAAGTGTATATGATTTCCTTTACATAACATGCCTCTATGTGCTGTCATTACAGTTGCAAGGGGTGTGACTATACTGTATGGGACACTTGGGTATACATGGGTGGTTTCACATGTTATATGCACTCACACTTCCATGTTAGACCAACTACAGTACCCTGATTGACAAAAATCATTTACCACATATTTCACTATTAAAATAGTACCTTTAACACTGCTTTTCCATTTAAAATTGGATTGCCTGTTGTAGTACTCAAACCATGTACCCCTGCATGCAAAGCTGGGACTCTGAGCACTGCACTATCCTGTTCTGGGGATCTGAGCTATATATTTTTATGTATCTCCTATTGGATATTAATATCATATTATTATATTAACTGTAGAGTATTGTGTTTTTTGGCCATGTTTTTGAGGACTGCTGTCATGTAATAATGGCATACATTACAGTTTCAGACTTGTATCCTGCAGAACATTCATGCTAATGCATAACCTGTTTTCCATCTACTTTCTGGCTGTCCTCTGTGCAGATGGGATAACACCGGTGCTCAGGCTGAGGTAGATTACACTGCAGAATGTAAGACGAAATAATAGCAAATACCGCACTGACACGACTGAGTACTGAAAATTATTTATTTAGAAAAAAATAAAATGATAAAGGTAAGCTCTTTCGCGATGATAACATTGCTTCATCAGACTAAAAACTAAATGAAACAGCACTCAATTTAAAACAAGACTAACCAATTAATTTTTAGAAGCAATTAAGACATATAGAATAAAAGGTACAGTCACAAGAAAAACTGCAAACAAGTTCAAATTGCAAAACACAAAAAGTAAAATACTGAATATTACATAACAAGAAATATAATATATTATAAGCATATATATGATATTATACAGAAAAAAAAAACTAATGTTTGAGTGGACGAGCATTCAGAAATGGTTTGAGGCTAGATACCCCATTTAAACCAAGTGGTTTCTCTGCATTAAACAGTAGAATCCATTTCTGTTCTGCTACTACTGTGCGATTTATAACATCACCCCTTCTAATTCCCACATCTAATACCTGCAGAACCAAGAACTTAACATTATGCCCGGGGCTATGCTGAATGATATGCTGTGCTAAAACATTGGTCTCTTTTTTGTTTCTAATGTCCCTATAATGTTCCAAAATTCTATCTTTCAAAGACCTATTAGTCATGTCTATATAAAAGACATGACAAACCTGACAGCTAATAAAATAAACGATTTTAGTAGCTTTGCAGTCAGCATAAAAGTCTAACTCAATTTTAAGATTCACATAGGGATGTATATAAACTGAACCTGTAAGAATATACTTACATGCTGTACAAGACCTACAGACAAAAGTGCCCTTCCTGTTAGATCGAACAAGTTCATTGTGATGCTGTGATCTATAACACAAATGCTAATTGAGTGACTTATTGTTTTTAAAAGTAAAGTCTTGTGTATCATCTAGAATGCCCTTCTACCATATGTAAAATATTCCAGTGCTTTTTTATAATGTTACAATAATTATTAATGTCACTGGAAAGGCACTCAGTCAAAACTGGAAGAGTTTGTGACCTACATGCATAGTACCACCAACTTCCTTAGATTTACCTATAATTATTACCCTGTAGAGATAGATTTCTTAGATGTAAAGGTCAGCAAAACAGAACTTGATACTTCATGCACTAGTGTATTTAGGAAACCGACTAGGAAGAATACCTTTTTGCATAACAACTGTATGCACCCTAGGCACATTACACGTAATATGTTGAAAGTCCTGGTATATCGAGCAATGAGGTTACGTAATGGCAATTCTCAGCTATGCTTAGCTCTTGACTCTCTTAAGAATGATTTCTTACACAGAGGTTATAAGGGGAAAGAAACTGATGCCTGTATCACCAATGCCTGGCAAGAAAGGGAAAGGAGAGGTAAGGCATATTATAGTAATTCAGAAGCACCTCATAGTTCACAGATGCTATCTGTTATGACAGATACCTTGAGGGTACCCTATTCGAGTGACATTAATAATTATTGCAACATTATAAAAAAGAACTGGAATATTTTACATATGGTAGAAGAACTGAAGGGCATTCTAGATATTACACCACACTTTACTTTTAAAAACAATAAGTCACTCAAGAAGCATCTGTGTTATAGATCACAGCATCACAATAGAATTGCTCGATCTAACAGGAAGGGCACTTTTGTCTATAGGTCTTGGGTAGCATGTAAGTATATTCTTACAGGTTCAGTTTATATACATCCCTATGTGAATCTTAAAATTGAGTTAGACTTTTATGCTGACTGCAAAACTACTAACATTTTGCAGGATTCACAATGGCTTGCACGGAGTCTAAGAGCCGTGTAAGACTCCATGCAGCCATCACGATCCAGGAACAGCCCGAAATCCCATGTAAGAGAAAGCTAAAACGACTCTTACATGGGCAGGGTGTGGATATGCTAATCACCCCATTTGCAGCTGAAAGACATGCAAATGAGATAGATTAGTGATCCACGAAGCTGAAACCAGCCCGTGTAAGAGTCGTGTTAGTTGCAAAAATGTACTCAGTTGACAACTGAGTATGTTACTGCAAATAACACAACGGAGCCATGACAGCTCCAAATAAAATGTGCAAATGTTACAGGCCGCATGCCAATGGCCAAATATGTGGCCATTGGCATGGTAAATCGATGCAAACATGAAAAAAAGAGTTTTTTTTCGGAGATTGGCGATGTTTAAACGCAGCGCAGCTCCGCACAAATGGGCTGCGCTATATAAAACTGAAAAATGAAGGTTTGAAACCCACAAATGTGGGTTTTATGTAATGAATGGATTTGCAATGCAGTGACTAGCAGACCAAAAACAACATGGCCACCGTCTAGTGGTTGCTAAGGAGGGAAGCTGAGTGTAAGGCATGTAACTAAGCATTAGTAGGCAATCCTATGTAAATGAATGGTAGGATAGTGAATCACACTGTCACATAGCAAATGAGCACAGTCTGTGTAATGTAAGAGTTAGATAAGGGGGAGTAACAGAGCAGGAGATAGGTGACATCACAGGGGGGAATGTCAGGAAGAAAGCAAGCTCATTGGAGCAAAGTGGTATGTGAAACATATCAATCACACAGCAGAAAAAGAGGAGTGTCAACAGATAAGCATGGGAAAGTCAAGAAATGGAAGGTGTACACTATGGCCAACACCAAAGTTTCTTGCTGTACGTGCATGTCTTGCAGTGCGCTGGGAGCCGCAAGTAAGACAGAGTGCGCGTGTAAGGCAGAGTAAGCATGTAGGAGCCTGTTTAAAGATCTGTAAACCTGTTTGCACTGGTGTGCATGCGTTTTAACCTGAATAAGCAGATTCTAGTCCGTGTAAGCATGTGTGCGCGTGTGGTAGCCACTGTGAGTGTGTTTTCACTGGTATGCGCGCTGCTCCCCCTGAGGAAACAGAGAGGAAAAGGAAGCAGAAGAAATAGTAGGAAACTAGCAGGGAATACCTGTAGAGGTAGCAGGTGAAACCAATTAGAAGCAGGCAATTACACAGGCAGAATACAAGCCCAGCCCAGCACTTAAAACACTGCAAACAGCATTGCAGTATGTTTCTCTCAAGAGACACTGCAAGACAGGAGTAAGCTAGTAGAAGTGAAAACTGAAAAAGCTGCACTCAGACCAAACATGCTAGGAGCTGCCATAGCTGTCATAAGAAGACATAGGAGACTTGCTGAGGGTGGTGACAATGGCAATGCTGCCAGACAACCCACAGTGAGGAGACTGAGAAGAGTGTACAGGCCCAGGGTCACCTACCAGGGGTTACATGAGCTGGAGATAGTGGAGCGCTATAGAGTGGACAGAGACCTCCTGCAGCAAATTGTCGAGCTGTGCAGGCCACGCCTCACACACAGAACCAACAGAGAGGAACCCATCCCAGTGGAAACCAAGGTATGTGTTGGCCTAAGAATACTAGCAACAGGTACCTTCCAGAGACCAACTGGTGATATGATGGGGATATCACAGGCATCAGCCTCCAGGGTACTGCTCCAGTTCCTGGATGCCATGTCAGCACATGTCAGTGATCATGTATATTTCCCCAATGCCCGTGAGGTATTGGCCAGCAATATGCGTCTCTTCCAGCAAATAGCGGAATACCCTGAGGTCGTGGGTGCAATAGACTGCACGCACATATGCATCAAAGCACCAGCCGGTGAGTGAGGTAGGGCCTACATTAACCGCAAGGGCTTCCCCTCCATCAACTGCCAGGTCATGTGTGATGCCCAGGGCATAATAATGAATGTGTGTGCTGGCTGCCCTGGGAGCTACCATGATTCCCATATCTGGCATTTGACGCAGCTGTACCAGACATTTGCCAGTGGGGACATCCCACATGGACACGTAGTGGGGGATGCAGGTTATGCACTGGAGCCGTGGCTGATGACACCCATCAGAAACGCACACACACCTGAACAGGAACGCCATAATGAGGCACACGCACAAAGACGTAATGTAATAGAGCATGTGTTTGGGCTGCTCAAGTCATGGTTCCGGTGTCTGGACACATCTGGTGGAGCCTTGCAGTACTCAGCAACTACATGTACCCAAATTGTCAGGGTATGTGCTATGCTACATAACATGATCCTGCGAAAACAGCTGCAGCAGGACCAGCATAGGGCCGGGACAAACAGCCCCCCACCATTGCCAAGGCCATCACAGGCAGAGCATGACTCAGAGGAGGAGCAACCTGAGCCTGCCCCAGTAGGCAGAAGGAGGCATGCCCAGTATGCCCTGGCCTTGGCAAAGAGGCAACGCATAGCACATACACTGGTTCAGTAGGAACCCTGGGAATGATACCCCTCTCTGACTCACTCCTATAGTAACAGGGATGCCTAACATGACATAACCTGCTCTCAAACATGTACAGGGAGTGTAGTATGTGCATCCGACAGAGGCAACCCTGCAGCACCACCTGAGGCATGATTGCCATGTGTTAAGCAATGTAACACCATCTAGTATATGCAAACATGAAGACCCAACCTAACATCTCATGCTCACCAAGCATGACGCCACACTATGAAGACAGCAAGATCAAGTACAATAATTGGCTGAGGTATTGCTGTTAGCAAGGGGGAACACATGGCTGACAGCCTGGGCTGACATGCCGAGCAAAACATGATGCCCCACCTGCTAGGGATGGCACGCACCCAGCACACCTGGCTGTGTAGATACTGGCAAAGGCTGCTGTTACCCCCACTGTGCCTGGAATAGGTAAGTCTGGAAACACAAACCCACCAACATAGGTAGCACAAGGGATAATAACCTGGACGTAATGCTACCCAATGCCAGAAGTCTAACCTGCAAGGTGCATGCAGACCAAACCCACTACAGCATGGAGAATGGTAATATGTGTTCTGTAACAGAAACCTGGGCAAGGCCCAGAAGAGCACCCTAATACTATCAGGTTATGCCACATACCATGCTCTACAGCTCCAAAACATGGAACACACAACAATAGGAGTGTGGCTACCAGTAATTATCAAGAATAACCACACCTCCAGGTTGGTACCACAGCAAGAAGCAGCATGGACTATCCATGGGCAAGTAACACTGTCTCAAACTGTGTAGCTGTTTGAAGCCTGCTACAGACCCCACACACAAATCCAGGTACCCCAGCCAGCCTTCCTGAAGACACTTCAGAGTATGAATGTCCCAACAAATACCAAACAAGGCACACACAAAGTATGACATAGGTGGCAATCCATTATGTATGGAAGAAGTAATCATGGACCTAGGGACACAAGTGGACAGTAACCTGTCATGTGACACACACATTGCCAAGGTGGCCAGGAAGACCTGCTATATTGCCAACCTTAATATGAAAGGATGCACATGTAGAGCTACAGAGGTCACTGTGCCCCCATACCCTTCCCTTATCAGGCCCATATGTGACAACTATGCCCCAGTTCGCATGTACCTTACCTTACACATGCAGCAGTCAGAAAGACCCCAAATGTACCCCACCAACAGGATAAAGGGTCCAAACATTGGACATCTGCAGCCTGGCTGAAGAAACCACAGCCCAATTCAGAAGCGTACTGCACAGTTAGAGGTGATGTATGCCTGATGTACAAGGCCATGTCCAATCCAGAATGAATGGACATGCTCCACTGCAGAAACCCCAAATCCAGCAGACACACCACAGTGAGATATCTGAACCTCTACACATAGATTAATAGGATGTGTTGGAGGGACAGATCCATAACCCAGAGGCTCAGGACACTCTGGAACAGAATCCCAGTCCATGATAGGCTGAGCTCCACACACAAACTCAACAAGAGAAATCCGTTGAAGTGCATGGGAGATAGCAGGTGTACACTGGGGGCCATCCCTGTGTCACACCTAGGAAAGTAAACCCTATGTGGGCATAATATGCACATTGCAAGGGGTGTTGAGACCCACACACAGTCTGTCCGTGCTCAAACAAGGCCAGGGCAGAAAGCCTAGTATGAACCTATGAACCTATGATGATACAAATTGTGCAGGACACAAAGGATTATTACACAGCTGTCCCACCTGATGGTAGGAACCATGGTGATAATCCACAGATATGCTCTGCAGCACTCTAATATCACAAACAATACACCAAACCCACACATTGCCAACATCCTACCTAACAGATTCTTTGCAAACTCCCCACCAGCACCTAACTGCCAAATATCTATCCCAGGAGAGTGCTGGCCCCCTGACATTGCAGATGCTGAGGTAACAGCCAGCATCCACAAAGCACAGCACACAGCATCAATGGTACCAGATGGTGTCCTGGGTTGTGTCCAACAAGTACTGTAAGAAGAATGGAACAGCAAATAGCATTACTGTGCACTATCAGTCCTACCACAGAATATGTACCCAAAGAGCGGTGTACAGCAACAGTGGTCCCACACCACAAAGGGGGTGCCTGAATGGATACTGCAAACTATCACCCCTCAACCCCGAATATCTAGGTTGGCAGAGTAATGGAGAGGATGATCATGGATCCCATGAATAACGAGATTGGGTACCTACAGATGTTGGACCCTACCCAGTGTGGCTGTCATAGGGCAGATCCTACCCTGTACACATGTCTGACTCATGTGAAACATGCACCGAGCCCAGTGATGTGGGGAATGTTGATCACACAGCCTATCTGGACCTTGTTAAACCCTTCCATACAATACCCTAGTTGGTGGTACAGATAAGCTCACCAGCCTAACTATAACCCCCTATGCAAGTAGATGGGTTAATAACCAGCTCAAGGACAGAACTGACCTGGCAGACATGCTGTAGCCATGGCAGACTGCAAATCAGGTACAACTAGCATCCCACAAGGCATGGTCCTGGGATCCCTCTTGTATGCTATATATGTCACATAGGTACAGGCCAACATGGAAGGACTCTGTCTGAACAGGTTCGCAGAGGACTACAAACTGGCCACCATATCGGACCCTCCAGCTGACACAAGCAACCTAAAAAAGGCACATATAGAAACACACAAGTGGTGCCACAGCCATGTCAACAAGCTAAATGCAGAATAGGGTATAGTCAACCCCTGTGGAAACACAGTACATGGCCAGAAATGACCACATAGGTGTTAACCCATTAAGTACATCAGGAGCAATAAGAGACCTGGGGACACAAGGTGACATATATCCTGCATGTGACAACCATGTATCTGTAGTGGCTACAGAAACATACCATATACCCACCTAATCATGAAGGTAAGCACAGCTTGGTTAGGGTAGGTCAATGTGCCTCTCCAGTCATCCATCAGCAGCCTCACAATTGTGTACAATGGCCCTTCAGGGATGCACCATAGCAGACACCTGCAGCAACTGGAATGACCACACAAATACCCCACCAGGAGGATTGCAGAGCTGTAATAGATGCCATGTGTCGCCTGAGTAAAGTAACTGCAGCTCCACACAGTGCCATACTGCCTGACTGGAGGTGAACTGTGCCTGATGTATAGAGCCATGACCAACCTGGTATCAATGGACATTTGGCACCATGTAAACACTGAATTCTGGTGACCTATGCAGCTGACAGGCCTGAACCCCAGCACAGACATAAACAGGACATGCTGTACTGACTGGTCCATAACCCAGAAGCTCACTCCACCCACGACTAAACTCCCACTACAGGATATCCAGGGATTCCCTCAGTGACTGTCATCCAGAGGAATCATGATGACTGGATGGGAGATGGTAGGTGTACCCTGGATATCACCTGTATGTCATGGGTAGACAGAGGCACAGCACACTAACTGTGACATATGTCATGGTAAACACCAGTAAATGTGTGTTGAAGGACAAACACTCTCTGACTAGTATTATAAATGGACTAGGGCACATGGCCATTGTTTGACACTGTCCACACAAGTTGTGGAATACATTAACAATGTCGGACAATCATGTACTACTGTCCATATCTGAACAAAATGCAACATGGTCATATCTGCACAACTGGCCCTCAACCAGTCCGGTGTGCTCACTATAAACATTACAAGCAGTGATAGGACTGAAAACGATTATACTGTCCACCACAGTGAAAGTTTTGCACCGGTACGCTATACAACAATACAACTGTTTGGTCAGCAGGAAAGGATGATGACAACTGTATGCAAACTATCCCATGGCGACCCTGCAGGCACAGCATAATGCCTGCTAGTTTCAGACACACAACAGTTGGGCAGTAAGAACACAACCTGATGTGCAACACTCAACTGTACATGTGATATATAGATGGCGTTCACACACAAACAGAAATGTGGTGGTCCACAGATCCAAACATAAGGAAAGGTCACACTGGGCATGTTCGCACACTTAGATAAATGAGATGTGGCAGTCAAGAAGCCATACAAACTGTGAACTGGGCATGCTCACACACTTAGGCCATGTCACAGTTCAGCAGTTGCACACACATATCTGGCATTTCTATGTGTTAACACAGGAACCTCCCACAATACAGACATCTGCCCAGTGCACACAGTGAAGTTACAACAGAGACATAAGTAAAGTACTGGATCCCACTCATATGCAAAGATCTCCCACAGTACACACATTGTTTATAGAGATAGGGAAGGCTATGGCAATAAAGACCCACAAACAGTATATGAGCAACAGATACGTGCATCTGACAGGTAAACATATGGCCGTAGAGTGCAATACCTGACTGTTGTCCCTAGGGAATACATAAGGCTATCCACAGTGTATTTGGTGTCTGCCTCCACAGTACAGTAGGCCACTGTGCCTGTGCAAAGTTAATGCATAGATATGCTCTCCCCCTTACTGATGGATAGTAACAGATGTACATACCTCTTCATCCATAATGATGTCAGCACACTATACATATGTCAGGAGCAGAAATTATACCCAGTAATGTGAATAGCGTGCTCCACTACTGCATCTCTAACAAGTGTCATAACATAGTTAGGTAGGGGATTGAATCCTGTAAGTGCCCAGTGTGTGTGTGACTGTGTGTGGGGAAGTAGTGTGTGCAATTCCATGTGTATGAGAAATGTCCCTTTTGGCAACTATTACTACACAAAACATGCTGCACATTCCACTGTCTAAACACTGATGATGTCAGCACCCTATAAGTACAGCAGGAGAAAGCAATCCCCCAATAATACAAATAGCGCACTCTGCTAATGCATCTCTCACTAGTGTCATAACATAGTTAGGTAGGGGTTTGAATCCTGCAAGTGCCCAGTGTGTGTGTGTGACTGTGTATGGGGGAGCAGTGTGTGCAATTCCATGTGTATGAGAAATGTCCCTTTTGGCAACTATTACTACACAAAACATGCTGCATATTCCACTGTCTAAACACTGATGATGTCAGCACCCTATAAGTACAGCAGGAGAAAGCAATCCTCCCAGTAATGCAAAAAGTACACTCTGCTACTGCGACTTTCACAAGTGATCTAACATAGTTAGGTAGGGGTTTGTATCCTACAAATCCCATGTGTATTTTTGTCACACAGTTTGTCCATGTGTGTGGGGTGTTGTTCCCAATATTGCACAACATACATTATATCAGTAATGTCAATGCACACATGATGTATGTGTGTGCCACCTACACATATGTACCTGTGAACTGCAAGAATTCCCATGTCTGAAGCCTACCTCATGTGAATACATGGAATATGCATCAGACAACTGTATGACAGGGGTGTTCTGTGCAGGGGCTGCATGTGGTATGTGACTATACAGTGTGGGTTGTAGATGGTGTCATCCCACCAGCGAGGGATACATGATTGGTCTGGAGCATATAGTCCACATGTTGGTGATGAACAGGTGCAGCATGTTGTCACCACTTGTGGGAGTGGTAACAAGTTGTTCCATAGCAATGCAGGGAATGAATGATAAGAAACCTTCAGATAGGGTCTTGCAGCTAGAATAATGCTCACACTGTATGTTTGGGTAGTTGCAGTACAACCATATAATGGTGTGTAGAGACCGTCAGACCAGTGTTTGTCAGGAAGGCCAGGCCTGGTTATGGAGTGTGGTGTGCTAGGCTATGAACCAGGAGGCAGTCTAACCCTCTGTGTGTTGCACATGGAGAGGCTCTGATGCTTTGTGCAGTGCCACCAACCTGGGGGGGTGTATCTGAGGTGCCTTTGGATACATCCCCCCTGTTCTGTTTTGGTGCATGTGTAGGGGATGACAAGCATGGTATCAGGAATGACCTGGCACTGATGGTGTGCACCTGGGAGCCTTGTACCAGGAGTCTGTTACTGCACATATATTGCTGTACCCCATGCTAAGTACAGTTTCCACTGCATGCATCTTGAGGTTTACACTGCTGCTGTTGAGTAGCATTGCTATTAGATGTTTGGGTAGTTGCAGTACAACCATATAATGGTGTGTGTAGAGACCGTCATATTCCCAGTGTTGTCAGGAAGGCCAAGTGGGTTTCCTGGTTATGGGAGTGTGGTGTGTGCCAGGCTATGAACCAGAAGGCAGTCTAACCCACTGTGTGTTGCACATGGAGAAGCTCTGATGCTTTATGCAGTGCCACCAACCTGGGGGTGTGTGTATCTGAGGTGCCTTTGGATACATCCCCCCTGTTCTGTTTTGGTGCATGTGTAGGGGATGACAAGCATGGTATCAGGAATGACCTGGCACTGATGGTGTGCACCTGGGAGCCTTGTACCAGGAGTCTGTTACTGCACAGATATTGCTGTACCCCATGCTAAGGACAGTTTCCACTGCATGCATCTTGAGGTTTACACTGCTGCTGTTAAGTAGCATTGCTATTAGTGTCCCATCCCGTGTGATACCTGTGTAGGTGGCTATGTAATGTCAGCCTTGCATACAAAGGCAGTATGCGTGTAGCAACAGCCTCTGCCAATATACAACGGCCCATGGATGACAGGTGCAAGCTGTCCCAAGCAAAGCAATGTGGGATGTCCAGCATGTAATCCCACACTGACAGGCATTGGATCCCCTTCAGATGTCACTGAAAGATACGTTAAGTGCAGAAACTGATGATCCTGTCTACATATTATGTCAGAATTCATGGTGAGGGTGAGATGCTACCCAAAGCCAGGGTCATACCAACCTGTGCCACAAGCTCAGATAGCCCCTCTATGTCCCCTAACATGTAGTCCAGGGAGGTGCGTCAGAGGTCATACACACTGGCACAGACAATGACTGAGTCATACTGCTACAAGCCTTGGAGTGACCGCTTTGCTTGTGTTATGTGGTGGATCATAGTGCTCGACGGGCAGCTCAGCGTGACCATCAACTTGTTCAGCCTGGGAGCAGGACCACCATGTACGTGACAATAGAGGTACCTCATACAACCGTAGCAGGTGTGTTGTCTAGCCATATGGATTTGTGAGCTATGTGTTGCATGTGCTCTGCTCTGGTGTAATGTTTGCTTGTGGGTTTGCTTTGCAGGTGTCAGCTGCTCAGGCAGGATGCTATTCTGAGAGCCCAATAATGTACCTGTGTGTGTCTGTGTTTGGATTGTGGTCGTGGCAGGTCTATGGGAGAATGGTACTGTATTCACTGAAGTATCCCACTCCACCTGAAAGGGAATGCCAGTGCTGTGTAAACAGAGCTTAGCCCCCAGTTTGGCTATGTGGTTGCATCTCTCACATGTGTTGTACGTGTATGGGAAGGGGAGAGGGTTGCCTGTGTACATGAGGCAGCTGTAACATTGCCACATGACTCACAGATTCACCAACTGGACCTGAGAGTAGATCGACAGGTGACCTTTGCACATGCTACCATAGCATTGTGACTTATACTAAGTAACGACACATAGGGTCAATGGGGAACAAGGTACTCAAGGTGACTATGTGAGGGTGTAGTGCTCCTGATTTGTTAGTGCTGGCATATATGAATGCTGTCATGAGCAAATGTGAGGTAAGTCATATGCAATGTGTTACAGGCAAGCTACATGCAAACAGGACAAACAGTGATGTTCTGTCAAGTGACACATGGACATCAGTACAGTAAGCAACACAGATGTCACTTGGGATCCACAGAGGCACTGTATATCCACACTGCAGGTGGAATCAGTGTTTCAGGAACATAACAGGCAAACATGCATACAAACAAAGCTACAGTCAGCAGGCCTGTATGTAGACTATGCTACAACAAACAAGGTGTATGACTTCCAGTATGTAACAGTGCATATATGCAGGCACTCTAAGCCAGTACTCAGACATTCCCAGGTCAGACGGGCTGGGTCCAGCCGCAACCCCCACAAGTGTATAGACCACGTATCTTCGTAATGTTGAATAACTGGCCTGATACCCAAGTGCTCATACCTGTAATAATACACATGTCAAATAACAGACATTGAGCCCTCACTCAGCAGTTCCAGACTTAGTATGATGTATGCTACCTGTCCTGGCACCACAGTATCCTTGACATGTATGGACACTCTCCCTCCTGTCATAGTTAGTTCTGTGTTTTGGTGCTGTTATGCATGGTATGAGGTGTGACCTTGTAGTGCTAGTGTGCTCTTGTGAGCCCTGAACCAGTTGTGTAGTACTGCACAGATATCAACATCCTGAAACATCTGCATTGCAGAGTCGTGTGTGGACAGCATGCAACTCTCAGTTGACATGGCCATCATTGAGTATCAATATGTACATTGTTGTATCCCCTGTGCTACCTATGTAGGTGGCCATCCCTTCACAGCCTCACCACCAGTATGCAAAGATGTGCAGACAGAACACTGTGGTAATTACTATGGGTGTACAAAATAATACAATGACATTCATACTGTAACTGCATCAGGCATGATGGTATATACCCACAATGCTATAATTACACTGTACTGTTGTCAACATCATGCTATTACAATACATCTATGTAGTCACCCTGTGCATCAACACCATGTTAACCTGTTCCTGCACCAATTTTACAGATTGCAGGAGGTGGCACAGTTTCATCATATGCACAGGGTGTGTACCTGGTATGCCTGAGTCTGCCACTGATACAACCAATTGACATGTCTGTGTGTGTGTGTGTGTGTGTGTGTGTGTGTGTGTGTGTGTGTGTGTGTGTGTGTGTGTGTGTGTGTGTGTGTGTTGGTGAGGGACAGCAGTACAAGATGGGGCAATGTTGATATAGTATGTGTGTGTATGCAGTAGCCCTAGGTGTTATCACTTTGCATGCGTGTATGAATGCACACAGTCCCACCTCATGGCTGCCATATACAGGTGTTTGTGGACAGCCACAAACTGTACCTGCCAGGTCATACAGATCACTGTCTGTGGCCACAGACACGGTACCTGTGCCTGGCAGGGGTGCTACGGACTGTATCAGGTACCAAGCCAGACTGGGTACTGTCATCAGAAGCAGGTGTTTGTTGACTGGAGACAGGTCCCTGTTGGGACTGTCCAGCACCACGTGCACTTGGTCTCCTGGGGTGGTCCGATGACAGCACAGACCCAGCATTGCTGGGGCTGCTGCTGTCACTATGTGAGCGGCTGTGGCCCTGTTGACATCCGCAACAGCTGCCAGCTGCTGCTGTTGCTGGCATACGGCCACGTCAACGCCTCAACCATCCACCATTGCCCTGGCTCATGGTCATATAGTTGTGGAACAGATCTAATGTGTCCCCCCAACGTCTGTCAATGACCTCAGTGAAGTTGCGTATGGCAGCCGCAACATCACACATACTGTCACTCATGGCTGTGCGACATGCTATCAGCTCCCTCAGACCCTGTCTGGTGTACCGTTCCATATGTGACTGTGCCTGCATTACAGCCTGAAACATAGCTGGGGTTGAAAGACCTCTGTGGGCATGTCTGACAGGGGCGGTACGCCCACGGATGCTCCCACGAGAACCCATGGACGTCTGCCTGTGTGGTACCGTGTCAGGGCCCTGGCCATGGCTGCAGTGTGGGGATGCATGTGCCACCGGTACCACATTACCCTGGTCAATGCCCACTGTATCCTGTCCATCACCTAGGGACATTGGTGACAAAGGATGTATTGGCAGGATGACTGTGTGCATTGATGGGGTCGACAGCTGTGTAGTGTCAATTGGCTGACCAATGATGGACCCTGGCACACCTACCTGTGCCATTACATAGGTATCATCATCACTATCCACAGCAGCTGATTCAGGTTCCCTGCTGCACGACACCAGAGCAGCACCAGAACCTGTGGGAGTAAGACAGGAAACACAGTTTACAGTGTGTACACAATGCCACCACTGATGCACACATGCGCACATGCACACATGCACACATGGGCACATGCACACATGGGCACATGCACACAAGCACACAAGCACACATGCACACATGCACACATGGGCACATGCACACATGCACACACCTCAGTATATGAGATATCAACCCAGAGACACAAACACACCTGCAATCAAACACATAGCACTACTGCTTCAGCCTATTATTACTATTAGTATACAGAGTAGTGAAGGTAATGGTATTACACACTCACCAGCATGGATAGGCTGCCTTGCTGTTACACCAGAGAGACCTGCGGAAAAGAGACATTTATCGTCAGTGGGCACAACTGTGCCATTGATACTATGGGCATGATACAGTTCAGTAGTGCAACAGTTAGCTTCCACACGTGTACTGCAGATAATGAGGTTATCAGTAATGCACAATAATTACCAAGATTGCAGCTACAAATCGAGGACACACCCCACACATGCATAAACTAACAGTGTACAGAATGGTCAACTATACACATGGCATGTTACCTGCACGCTCTGTGTCCTGCTGCTGTGTGGCTCCAGCCTCCATCATTACACATGTATGCTGTTGTTGTTGCTGCTGTGCTGGAGCCACAACACTCAGGAGTAGTCCCTCCAGTCTGATGAAGGGGGGATGTCTAGCCACCCCACCACCTGTGCCAAGCTGCTGCCTCTGGATATCCGACGCACGCTGACGGAAATTTCTAATTAAATCACTGGAGTGATGGCGTACCTGCTCATATGTCCAGTTATGTGTGCCTATGTCATTTACCCGATGGACCAGGTCTTGGCACAGTGCAGCCCTCTCCTGCTGGTTCTGGCTGGAGCAGGAAAAGAGTACAGCGAAATCCTGCACCAGGCTCTGGTGTATCTCCTCCTCCTCTGCAGCGGAGTAGACTGGGTTCCGCTGGTGAACCATGGCCCTGAAAAGGAGAAGGGAAATATGTCAGCAATATCTGTCAGCAGACTATAGCACACATAATGCACATTATACTTGACTGCAGTGATGTAACTTAGGAACCATATATAGCATCTGTCTGTCTATTGGGGGATACACATGTACATGACCAGATATCAGTGCTCATCCAACAACTGTGCAACAGTACCTGGCACACTCCATACAACAGACTAGTATACTGCAGCAGTCAACGCACTGTTTCAGGTACAATACACAACCTCACACTGGGGGTTTGAATCAAGGTACTGTATGGGGAACATTATCAGCCCATGCACTGCACACAATGCACGTTACATATTTCACTGGTAATGCACACTACTCTTACTTGCCATAACCCTACCTACACCACAGTGACATACAGGGTAACACAGCACAACACATGGCAATGTAGTATGTGTTGATCGCAATACCCCACACACCTGTCTCTGGCCTCACACCAAGAACACACACTACCATGACAGACAGACAGTCATGTTGAGCAATCACACCAGTACACAACATGCACCCAGTCACTAGCACACTCATTCCACCTCACATATTCCATTTGCAATGTGTTAATGGGTGTGCATTGTGTCCTAGGTAGGTAGTGTGCTTTTGGCCCTGGGCCTACAGCAGCATACTGTTATGCTACCCTGCCCCTTGTGACACATGTGTTATGATTGTACCTGCTCCTTACAAACAGTTAAACAGGGTGACTCATATGGCATGTTACCTATCAGCATAACATTCAGCAGGGGTATGTCTGACATCTACTCATGGGGAGCCTTGCTTCTTAATTCTGTGTGGTCTACTACAGGGTATGTCATATCTGTGGGTAGCATCCCGTACCTCCACCATGTGCTCTATACTGCATGACAAGGACGACAGACATAGGTAATTTGTGTTGTGGATGTTGGAGGTGTTACCATGGTTGGGAGACAACTGTCATGGGTGTGACCGAACTATGTATATCCAGCAGTGGTAACCTCTATGTAGGTAGTCTGTGTGCGCTCTGTGGTGTTTGAGTGCATTGACACATTTACTTGCATATGTCTGTGTCCTTCACCATATCTGTAGCTGTCATGGGAGGTACATACCGTGTAGGACATTGTGGGGTGTGGAGGGGTACAGTGACCTACATGTCCATAGCTGACACACCATGTCCACTGACACATTCCATGTACAGGTATTACAGGACTAGTGTGCCACTGTGTATATCGATGTGGAGCCTATTGTACACTTGTTGACCCTGTTCCCCCCTGACACATGCAGTGGTGGGCAGGCATGTACATATGTGGTGGTTACTGGTGTCAGTGTTTTTGAATGGAGTATGGTACTCCAGTAGCCACACTGGTGTTCACTCCATGCCTGTGACACCAGGCACCTGTAGCAAGACATCTGCACACATGTGCCTCACACAGTCTCTATATGTATATATATATATATATATATATATATATATATATATATTGATATATTTATATCTGTATATGGATATATATCTGTATATATGTATATATAATATGTATATATAGATGTAGATATATACATGTAGATATGGGGAGAGAGGGGGAGAGAGTAAGAGAGAGACACAGGGTGAGTGTGAGAGGGTGAGACAGAGAGTGAGAGATAGTCATATACAGACATATCTGTTGTCAGTCAGATCTATCTGTATATGTATAAGTCTCTACAGATATCTATATATGTATGTGTGTATTACATATATCTGTATGTACATATTCTACCAATCTCGATGTCTGTGCAGTAAGTGAGAACCTGGTTCAAGGCTCCTGAGAGCACACCAGCGGTACCAGGCTATACCCCGTATCATGCGTTTTGGCCCCAGGACTCGGGACAAAACAAAAAGGGAGGGGGTGTGTCCATATTCATGGAGGACACACACACCTCCAGGTTAGTGGCAACACACAAAGCATCACAGACCATGCAGGTGCAGATAACCATAGGCAAACCTTCTATACAACTGGTAGCATGTTACAGACCACCCTCCCAATCTCAGGGACCACAGTCAGCCTTCCTGTAGACATTGGAGGATATGAATGTCTCACCACACACCATCATATTGGGATAGTGCGACTACCCTAACATACACTGGGTGCATTGTTCTACCCCACACACCCTAGCCCAAAGGTTCCCGGAATTCACTGTGTCAAATGCAATGGAACAGCTAGTCACCTCTCCCACAACAGGAGATAATATACTAGACCTGATCATCACAAACATGGGGACAATGTGCTACACACTGGAAGTATACCCCTCACTAGTCACATCTGACCACAGACTAATCCCCCTGGATATACATATCCCACCTCTCCCACAACACAAAAGACTACAGTAGGAAACCTCTCACATGCCGACTTTACACATCTTATAACTGAGTTGGTATCCTTAATGCCCACTGAGCCAGTGTAATCCACTTTCCACAATGCAGACACCCTCACATATGCTTCTACAGACATCTCCAAGAATACATGGATCATGCAATCACAAATGAAACCATGACCCTCTCCACCAAGGGCAGGCATCCTGTCTGGTGGACCCCAGCATTGAACAAATTGTATAACAACAGATGGTAGCTACTGCATTGAAACAAACTTTTAAAAAAAAAAAAATTTTTTTCCCCCCAAAATGGAAAGGGAAAGGACCCCCCCTTTTCCCCTTTTTTTTAAAAACCCCGTTTTGGCCTTTTTTCCCCCCAAAAAAACCCAAATTAAATTTGGGGCCCCCCCCCCCCCAAAAATTTAAAAACCTTTTCCCGGGGCCCCCTCAAACAAACACAGGGGAAAAAAAATTACCTTTGGCCGGGGGGCTCAAGAATTTTAAAAACCCTTTGCTTTCTACAGCATAGAAAAACCCCCCAAAGCCCCCCCCCCAAACTTTCCCCCCAAAACTTAACCCCCTGGTCCAACAAAAAGGTTAGGAAAACCGGGGGGAAAAAAAAATGACCTTTGGGGGGTTTTTGGGGGAAAAAATCCGGGGCCCCCCCAAAAGGAAACCCCCAACCTTTAAACCCCCAAAATTAAAAAATTAAACCCAAACCCCGGGGGGAAAAGAACCCCCCGGGTTTTAAGGGGTTTTTTCCCTTTTAAATGGGAAGGTGGGGGTTTTTCATTTAAAAAAAAACACCCTAAAACCCCCGGGAAAAAAAAAACCCCAAAAACCCCCGGGATTTATAACCCTTTTTTCCCCCCTTTAACCAATGTACAGAGGGGCCGAATGGAAGGCCCTTTTGCAACCCTTTTTAAATTTAAATACCACAAGGGGGGGTTTCCCCCCAGGGTTTTTTCCCCCCCTTTTGACCCCCATTGGAACCCGGACTGGGAAAAATTTCCAAGGGGAAAAAACTCAACCCCTATTCCCCCAATTTTTCCTTAAACCCCCAGGGGCCCCTTGCCCAGGGATTTGGGTTTCCCCAAAACTCACCCGGGGGTAAATCCACAATTCAATAGACAAAAACCAGGGTTTTCCCAATAACGGCCTTTTGTACGGCCCCCCCAACCCCCTGTGGGGTTTGGGAATCTCCCACCTTAAAACCCGAAAAATTTAAATAAAATTTTTAAAAAAACCCCCTTTTTCCCCCCATAAAAGCCCCTTTGTTGAAAACCTCCCCAAACCCCCCATTTTACAATAAGGGAAAAATTTTAAAATTTTTTTTATTTCCCCCGTAACTATCCTTTATTAAAAAATTTTTTATTTTATTTTAAAAAATTTTTAAATTAATTTCCCCCAAAACCCAAAAAAACGAAAATTTTATTTAAACCCCCTTGCACATAGAAAATAAATTTAAAATAATTTTTAACCCCCCTTAACAAAAACCCATTCCAAATTTAAATTTTAAAAAATTTTTTATTTTAAATTTTTCTTTTTTGGTTCCCTTTTTCCAGCCTTTTTTTTTTTTTTCTCCTTTTTCCTCCTTTTTATTTTTTTTTTTTTTCTTTCCACCCCTTTTTCCCCCAGGAAAATATAGGCTAAACTTTTAATTTCACCCATTAGGGTTTTTAAATTTTAAATTTATAATTTATTATTTTTAAATTTTTTACTTTTCCCGTTAAAATTTTTTTTTTTAAATTTTTTTTTTTTCTTTCCCTTTTTTTTTTTTTTTTTCCTTTTTTCCCCTTTTTTTTGTCCCCCTTTTCTTCCCATCCCCTTTTAATAATAACCCTTTTGGGGTTGGGGGTTTTTTCGTTTTTGTCCCCTTCAATTTTAAACGTTTTCTTTTGGGTTTCCCCCTTGTAGTTTGGGGTTTTTTTAATTTTGGTTGCCCTTTTTTCTTAGTTGGTGCTTCTTTGGGGGGGGGGGGGGGGCCCCCCCCCCCCCCCCCCCCCTGTTTTTGTTGGAATGGGGTTTTTTGAATGTAAGGGGGGTTTTTGTATTTTTCTCTTTTATATTTCAAAAACTTTGGTGTTTTTTAGGGGGCACTGCCAATTTTTTTTAAAGGGGTTGTTTTTTTTGTTTAACCCAATTTCCTTTTAATTTTTCCTGTTTTTGTGTGTTTTAAAAACCCCTTTTTATGTGTAATGGGGGGGGTTTTTTCCCGGGGAGTTTAATTAAACATGGTTTGCAATTTTGCATGCTTTATTGGCCCTTTTAAATTTCCCCTTTATCCTCTATTTTTTGTAATTTTCAGGGCCCCTTTTCCTTTACATTTAAGCTTGTAAGCTTTCAAACTGTTTCCAATTTCCTTTTGGGTTTTTTTTTGGGAGGGTTTATTAAAATTTTGGCCTTGTCCTTAATTACAGGGATTTACATGTTTAGCGGTCGAATTTTCGGTGCACTTTACGCCCAGGAAGGTCAAAAAGGGGGGGACTATTCTAATTTCTTTACTTGGGGGATTTCCTTGAAGAAATTTTTTTATGAGTGGTGAAAATTTTACAAGAATTGAGGGAGAACCCGCCCCGTTTCAGAAGGGTGAGGGGGGGGAAATTTCATTTTTTTCACTGGGAATTGTAATGTAATTGATTTAAACCTTTAAATTTTTAAAATGGATTTTACCGCTTGAATGGGGGGTTGAGTGTACGGCATTATTCCAGTAGCCCCTCAGAGTTCCCCAAATACATTTTTTAAACCCTGATTTGAAGTAAAAATTTAAAGAAGTTTGGTTTCAACTTGTTACCCAATTAACCTACTTTTTAGAAATTTTTTGCACAAAGTTTTGTATGAAAGGTTAGTGGAAGTCAGCAGAAATGTTTAAGGTCCGGGTTGAACTGGGGAGGTTTTTTTTTTGCCTGGAAAAAAAGGCCTTTTATTGAGTGACAAAGGCCTTTTTCAGTTTTAAGCTTTTTGGGGGGGGGTCTGCTCCACCACCCTTGAAACAAACCCCATTGAAAAGGCTTCCTTCAAAACCCGCATTTTTTTGAAAAAAAGAAAATGGGGAGGGAAATGGGGAAAATCCAAAAGGGGGGAATGGAAAAATTGGGTTTTGGGAGGGTGTAAAACCCCCACTCCCCTTTCTTCATCCAAAAGCTTTCAATTTTTAATTTGGTTGAAATTTAAATTACCCCTAGGGGGGGAAAAATTATTTTTTTACACCCAATTTAATTCCATTTCATTCCAAAAAATTTTTTTATATGGGTTTTTTTTTGGGGTAAGATGTTTTTTTTTTAAACATACGGAAAACTGGGGATATAAGGTTGACAAACAAACAAAATCATACGGGGGGGGAACACATGTGGGGTTCCAATTAATGGGTGTTTTATATCTACCCCGAGAAATCCAAAAGGTGGATCCCCCCCCCCCCATTCCACTGTTTACCCCAGGATGGGGCTTCTGGGGGTTTGGACAAGGGTCCTAGTTTCCCCCCTCCCAATTTCCCAAGCAGGTCGGCCCCCCAAATCCACACATGGGGGTAGTGGGTGTTCTTTCCCCCCTGCTTTCAAAGGGGGGCCCCCCTTCAGTGCTTACCCCGGTGGCCCCCAAGGGGATCCGCCCGGGGATACCCTGATCCCCCCATGGGGGGGGGTTCCTGGAAAGCCTTTTTTTATGTTTTGCATTTTTTACGTTTTAAAATTTTCAAAAAGGTTTTCGCTGCTTGTTTCCCAAAACCCACCCATAAATTTAAGCCCTTTAACGCAAGCTAAAATGATAATTTGGAAAAAACACAATCCAAAACAGCAGGGGTTATTTAAAAATATTTATGTATAACAGGGGGTGCCCCTTGCAAAAATTTTTGGCCCGGACAAAAGTCCCGGGTTTTTGTTCAATCCCATTTACGGGGTGGAATTTTGGTTTGGGAGGGGGAAAAAATATTTTTAAAAAAATTTAAAAACCTAACATATGCTTCACAACTGGTTTCCCCTAAATTGCCTCAGTTTTATGGAAAACCATTTATGGAATTTAGCCACTTCTTTAATTTTTTCTACACTTCATTCTGGCTCTTTTGTCACATTTTACTTTGTTTTTGCTATGCCCTTATTTTGGTTTTCGCAAAATCTATTGCATTTGAATGAACAAAAACCGTTTGGGACCCTTCCATTCATCTTTTTAAACCTTTCTGTTTTTTGCCTGTCAATTATTTCATTCTTACTATGGATTTTATTCGGGTTTTACTTTTAAATTTTTTATATTTTCTCACAACCCCCATTTTTTTTTTTAAACAGGTGGATTTAACTGGGTTTATTGCTGTTTTTCCTTTGATCTCCTTTTAAAGTCTCCCTTTTTTGTTTGTTTCAACAGGGAAAATTTCACCATTTTTTTACCAGTTCGCAGTTATTTTCACCGCTCATTTTACTATTAAACATGGGCACTTTTTTTTAACTTTTTTAATGTTTAACAGGGCACCATTTTAACAACTTTAAACTCTCTTTCACGTTTCTTCAATTTTAAATTAGTACTAAGCACTCTTTTTCAATTTTTTAATTTTTTAATTTCAGGGGGAAAAATTCATCCTTCCAAAAATATGCCATAGGTCAGGTTTTCCCCGGCCCTCACTTAAATAAATGAAGTTTTGGTAACCCTCTCCTTTCAGCAGGGTTTTTCTTTCTAAAAAAAATTCTGCTTACTGTTGGGGGGGGTTGGGGTTTCGGGGTCCCACCTGGTTAGTTGGCCGCCCGTCCTTTAGGCCCATTTACACCTTAATTTGGGTTTTTTACTTAGTCATGTCCCCGGCCCCCCCTGTTATCCCCCACAGGACCTGGCCCCCCGGGTTCCTCAGATTTCGGGCCCCATTTTTGGCTCCCGCCCCCCTCTGTTTAACAAACCCTTCCTAATGAAACCGGGTGCTCTTCCCCAAAGATGCTGGTACCGTATGGGGCTTTAAGCCTTTTTCCCCCTTTCGTGATTGGCCATTTTAAATTTATAGCTTCCAAAAGTTTGTCATGCTTTTTTACATTCCCAATAATTCATTATGATTTTAATAAGTATGGCAGGGCATCTTTGACATTCATGGATCCGGTCCTATTCTTTTTATTTTATGATTTGGAGGGGTTTTTCCAAAAAAGAAAAACCCCGGGGGCCGGTTTAAAGGGGTGTTTCTTTCGGCCCAACATTTTTAATCGTAACACAATTTAGCAAAATTCTCCCCCCCATATTTTCATATTAAAACCCTGTTCGGGATATTTTCATTTGTAAAAACTTAACCCCCTCATTTTCCCCGTTAAAATGCCCCCGGGGTTTCCCCAAATTGTTTGAGTGATTATGGCCAAATTTCCCTTTTTTTTTTTTTCAACCAAAATCATGGGCCCCTTTTTTCATTTTAAAAAAATATAAAAAGAAAATGCAACTTGGGCTTACACAAAAATAAAATTTGTTTGGGGCCAACCATGCTGCCCCCCGCCGCGTTCTTACCCATTTTCTTCTTATTTAATTTTTTTTATTCTTTTATGATGCTCTTGGTAAACGAAGGCAAAAGGCTACTCCCCCAAAAATTTTTCCCCATAAAAAAAAAAAAAGTTTCAATCATTTTATTTATTTTGGGGTTTTTTTTTTTACACATTTAATCTGTCTGGGGTTTATTTTAACTTTTACCTTTGGGGGTGTCCGGGGGCCCCGGGCCCTTCCCAAAGGAGTTTAGCCTTAGGGGTGTTAGAGCCCTCAGCTTTGACATGTGGGGCAACCCCCCGTTCCTTTTTTCAGGGGTTGTGAACCTGCCCTTGTTTTTTTTTTTACTTCAGGGGCTGCCCCTTTTTGGGTTAAAAAGAAAAATTTTGGCTTTTAAGGGGGTTTTTAAAACAAAAAGGAAATTTTCCCCATTGCAACCCGGAAAAATTTTTTTCTTGGTTCTGAGGGATTAGTGTGGAAAAAAGGGGGGTTGTAAAACAAAAATCAAAAAAAAATGGATTTACTGAATGAAGGAAAAACCCGGTTTTTAAAGGGTTCTACCTCAAACCCTTTCAAAGCTGACACCCTTAGGGTTTTTTTTCGCATATTATCTTAAATATTTTTTTCTTGATGAATATTATATTTTACCTTTTGGGTTTTAATTTTAAATTTTTATTTTTTTTTTGGGGATTTTACCATTTTTGGGGGTTTTCCAAAGGGAATGGGCCCCAAAATAAATGGTTTTTGGGCCGTTCCAGGTGTTTTCCGAAAGGGACAATTCAGAAATATGCATTCTTTTCTCACCAACCCAGGAAGGACCAAACATAAAAAAAAGCCAAATATGGGGGCCTTTGCCAAAAAATCTAAAACCCCGAAGGGTTTCTTTTATTCTTTAAAAATTTTAAAGATTAAAAATTAATTGGGTTGTCCATTTTTTTGGTGTGTTTTTTTAAAATTTTTTAGGGTTATTCCTGCTTCTTTTTCATTTTTTTTATTCAAATAAAAAAATTTTTCCCCCGGGGGTATTTTTAATTTTTTTTTTATTTTCTTTTTTCCCCCTTTTTGTGAATTTGTGGTTTTATTTTTTGTACACTTAAAAATTTTCAGGCCCGTTGTTCTTGTAGGATGCAGCCAGGAATGGTATTAGGTCCATGGAGACCTCTATGTGTTGCCTTTAAGAGGGCATTACAGACGTGCTTTGTGATCATGAGAGTAGGGGGGCAGGTGCTGGACATGCACATGTCTACCTATGGGGTGACAGTGGGGTGATGTGTATATGTCACCTGTCTGAAGTCAGTCGCCTATATCCTTCATGTGGGCCTTGCCCCTTTCCCTTGCCTTTGTGAGGCACATTACAGAGGTGTGGGGGCTACAGCTTCACAGACAGTAGGTGGGAATACTACACAGGACAGGACATGTGTGGGCACCCCAACAACATGGGGGACAAAGCTCCAGAACTGGGTATAATGTATGTCATTAGTGCTGTTATACACATGGAGGGTTGCTAGATTGACAGGGTTCATCTGGACATGCATTTACTGAGTGACTTGACATCTGACAGTGATATGTCTCTGACATACCTCTCAACTGGCATGCTGTCCACAGACTGGCCAGACTTTGCCTGTTATGTTTTGTCTGTTCCCCAGACAGTAGTTATCTTTGGAAAATCAGTAGGGGACTCTGGGGAATGCAATCATGAAATACTAACATCCATTGTTATTACTGACTTCATATCCTTCAGAAAGGATATATTACAACAAACCCAGTAACACCAGCAACTGTCTCAATGTATAACAGAAATATGTTCAATATACACCTGTGTTTGGGCCTCTGTCCCCAAATTATGTTGGGTTTTGTCCAGATATCATGCACTAAGTGGTTTACAGGTATTTAGTATAATTATGCATTTCCTTCATTCCTGCTACCATCCCAGTGATGTAGTAGACCCACAAACATGTTACGGGGGAAAAGGCCATAGATATGAGTCCTGAGCCTGTACATTCTGAGGTAAACTGTATATTGGAGATGTCTGTGTATGTCTGACCATTTTTGACAGACTGTCAAGATTGTGTAGAAGTATAGTGTGTACACATTATTTGGGTGTGTAAGGAGGGGGGTACATATGAGTGTCATGGCCCCTTTCTGACTCTGCATGCTGCTCCAGTTTCTGGTTCACTGTCAGCTGTTATATGTTTGTACGGGCAGACTGTGACATATCCCGTAACACCTCCAGATTCCCAATACACTGTGGCTTGAGGCAGTATATGTAGGGGTAATGTGTGCGTAGTAATGGGGTATGTGTGTTGACACTTTTATTATAGTACAGTGTTCAGTTTGCTTACTGGTATGTCACTGTGACTGTGGTGTAATTGGTTGTGGGTATGCACTTTCATACCAGTGTCTGTTTTACACTAGTGTTATATCCCTGTAGTGTCTGTTATATTTTCAAATGCTTGTGTACAGCCACAGAGCTGGATTTGTGTAGTGTTATGTCAGTCTACTTGTAGTTTGGATGGTGCTTGGTAGCTCAGTGCAGTTTCTCTACTGTTGGGTTATGTCCACATATTTGCAGGATATACCATTGTCTGGCCAATACCTTTGGTCTGGTCCCCATAACTGTTGTGTATGCCTGATACATCAGTGAAATGATGTGAGGATTGGGGTCAATAACTAATGAGAAGCAATTGAGTCCCAGACCTGTGATATTTCAGTCAATATATGTTAGGACTAACAGTGTCAGTACAGCAACTTTCTCACCTTATCTACTCACGTATTTTGGATACATTTCTATTGTAATGCATTCCCCCCACACACACACTTTGTCAGGCTTGATACAGATTCATTGCACTAAGGGGTTCTGAGCATACCTCTCCACTGCCAGGCTTTTCACAGAATGTCCAGATGTTTGGCCCATGCTTTGGTTCTGTTCAACAGTTTATTTGTATTTGTCTGGTAAATCACTTTGATGATCCAAGGATTTATGTTAGTGAATAATGACATAACATGTCAGCTCCCATCCTCATATCCTTCAGATGTTTCTGATGAAACACACCCTGTTGCTGTACAAATATTTGCTTATGACAGCAATATTTGGAATATGTCCCTTTATGTGGCCCATTGCCCCCCACTTTGTACAACCTTTGTACAGGTTTCTTGCACTAAGAGGTTGATAGGTATGGTTCTGAGGTATGATGGCTCCACTGCATGTTATATACATTTTTCCACTTTGAACCATCAAATGTTCAGAACATCGAAATTCTAATCATCGGGACCAGAACATTGATGTTCAGAACATCGAAGGTTCAAAGTGAAAGTGCCAGGTAAGTAAAATTGTAAAATTTTGGGTGTGTATGCAGGGCACCTTGCTGCCCAGCATGTTTTGTGTGTGTGTGTGTGTGTGTGTGTGTGTGTGTGTGTGTGTGTGTGTGTGTGTGTGTGTGTGTGTGTGTGTGTGTGCCATCTGAATGTTGGCATTGCAGGTAGGGTACGGGAAATCTCCCATTCAGCGCTACCGCATATAGCAGTAAATGGGAGATTTCCCTTATCCCACTGTAGTGCGATCTTGGAGTTGGAATATTAAAGTGGGTAGAGGTGCAGGGGGGCAAAGCCCCCCTGCATAAAATAGTTTTTGTAAGTTTTTTTGTTTTTGTGTGGTTCATTTTTAACCTTCGATGTTCTGAACATCGATGTTCTGGTATAGATTAGAATTTCGATGTTCTGAACATTCAATGGTTCAAAGTGGAACCATATAAATACATGTGTATATGTATATGTATATGTATATATATATATATATATATATATATATATATATATATATATATATATATATATATATATACACATATAGATAGATATAGATATATATATAAACCATAGGTTTGGAGAAAGACATACCCATTATTTATGTGTATACATTATTGATGCAGATAGGGGTGGGGGAGAGAGAGAGAGATGACAATTAAGAACTGTATAGGCTTCTATTTTTCACAAGTACTCTACTCATTACTTTCCAGGTCTGACCTCACTTTACATGTACGTATGGCCTGGGGTTGGACAGTGGAAGTGTTGTACACAGAGTATTTTAGTAATGCCTTCTTATGGCTACTGCAAACATTTCCTTACCTGGCAGAGCTCTGGAGGATATTTCTGCTAACAATACCTGACTTTTTCTACACATATTCACATATTCAGGGTTACATATGTGACACTGAGTGGAGTGTCCTGCACTCATGCTGTGTGGGTGTACTACTGACATACTCTGCTGGGATTTCTATCTGTCACCCTGCTTATTGGCAGCTGTGACACCATGACAACTGAGGCACATGTATCAGAAAAAAGCGCTTGCTGTATGTACTTATCTTGTTGTCATTTAAAGCCTTGGGTTTGGACAGTGGAAGTGTTGTACACAGCATCTTAGTAAAGCCTTCCTACAGATACTACAAATATTTCATTACCTGGCAGACCTGTTGAGGGAATTTCTGTTAACAGAACCTGACAATTTCTACACATATTCACATATTTTTATGTGACAATATGCATTCAGCTTATTACCACTGCTGTGAATCAAAACGTGTCTATTTGTGCTAAAAAGGTACACCACACTTGTGTTTCATCACAATGAGCTATTGAGGAATTACTAACTCTTTCTTGTCTTTTTTACTCCCTACTACTCTCTGGTTTACACAATCTGACCTTGTAGTTCTGATATTCATGCATGGCAGATGGTTCTTCTACTGCGTATTCATACTTTTACATATTACAATCTGGAAAGCAATGGTTAATACAAAACACTGCTGCAGGGGATAAAATATTAGATTTTACAGTTTACTATTCAGGGTTCAGATCTTGGTGCATGGCACATTTCATATAGTTGTTCACCTGTTTTACAGCTCCACAATCTTTGTAAGATTATCCTCACTTCATTCTTGCTGTCACAGGTATGGCTGCTGTGCAGAACCTGTACACATTTATAATCCTTCTACAACATAACAAAGTAAACACAACAGTCTGAGGTTTTTACTTTTATTAAAAGTTATGGAGACCTTTATCATGAAATATCCTGTACATCACTATTAATCTGCTAACGGTCATTTATTAATTATACACAGTACACACTTTACCTACTGGTACTTGACATTCTACTCCTTTCTATTTATTTGCCCTGAATACTGTAAGCTAGATTTGTACTCACCAGCCTCCTGGCATAGCCTTAGCAACTTCTTTGCATGTGCGTACATGTTCGCAGCCCTCACATCTGCATCTGTACAGGAGATAAAGAAACATTTATGCATACCTATCAATCCCATACTCAGGCTGGACGTTGGTTTACAAAGAGTGCTACTGATACTTACACACTTTTGGAACATTCCATGCCCATGCATCTTGGGTCCACTGGTCCAAGAGCTCCCTCTTACTACGCTTGAGGTCAGCATAATGGTACCAGATCTGCTCACCAGTTCGAGGGATGCCAGTAGCACTGGTGAGATCATGTGTGAGATGGTCCCAGGCCTCTGCTTTGTTTTGTGAGCCCTGGTACTGGTCCTGCAGCAGTCTCCCTTGATGGTCTTTTACAAGGAGTCCAACCATGACCCTAGACTCTTGAGTGCCCCAACGCTGTGCCCAAAAGTGCGTACCCTCACTAATGACAGCCATAGTGCCTGCAGTGATCAGGTACGATTGGTTATGGCTGTATTCCTGTCTGCGGTGTTTAAATAGGGCTGAATTCCCACACTTTGCTGTGATTTGATGATTTTGAATATGCTGAGCTAAGGTAAGTGACAGGCAAACCCACTTAGCTAAGGCTGGCAGTGCTTAAAGGGATAGATGTTGAGCACTGCTTACCAATGCGCAAATCCGCTTAGCTGGGCTACTTATTGCTTAGCATTTACATTTAAGCAATCCTTACACCAGGTTAGCATAGCTGAGCACTACTTAGCATTGCTCACATTTCATTTTATAAAGTATCAGGATTGTGGGATTGATTCCTCATTACTGACATATTATAATTTTAGGTACCTTCCATGACATCCCCCTATGTGCTTTCATTCAATTATATTCTTGTGTGACTATACTGTATGGGGCACTTGTGTTTATATGGGGGTTTCACGTCTTTTCTAGACTGACATCTCATTGTTGGACCTGCTAGACTACCCTGGTTGACAAAAAACAGTTGCTACATGGCTTAAGTTTACAAATATAATTTTAACACTACTTTTGCCTGTCCTGGTATTTAAACCATGAACACCTTCATGCAAAGCCAGGACTCTAACCACTACACTATCTCAGCTTGCAAAATTTAATCTGTATATTTGCATTTATCTCCTAGGGGATGTTTATGCTATACTGAGGTGAAGCACCAACACGAAACTCAAAAGGCTTCAGAAACAGGCAGGTTTATTCAGCTCTTTTGTCAGAATATAATAGACTTCATCAGAATACATAAAAACATTGAAGCAAAAAATATTTAAACCTTTTACAAATAAACACATTACTTTTTTTTGGCCAATAAGAACCCATAAAAGTTAATTAATTAATTAATTAATTATTAATTGGGTAGTTAATGTTTCCAATTAAAACAGTAGTAAACAACGAAAACAAATATTTAGATTTTACAAATAACACACAAATAACTACCTGCTTACCCCTCTAAAAACCAAGTCCAAAATTATTAAAACATTTTTATATATCATAAGAACATGATTTTAAGTAACTCATTAAGCTAAAGCAGTCATTAAGACCAGGCGGTACCAGGGCATTAAGTCTTATTGCCAACATAACTCTTTAAACTCCAATAAATCTGCCCAAGGACCACCCCTCTGGTCTTTCTTCACTCCTTCAAGGACAACAAATCTAAAACTATGCATTGGGAACTTTTCCATATGTCTATACAAAGCATTATTGGTGTTTAAATTTTTCATGTCCTGGTGTGTTCATATATTCTTTCTTTTAGCCTCCTTTTGGTCTTACCAGTGTAAAAGCAGCTGCACTTTAACCACAAGGCAGCGTATACCACCCCGACTGAATTGCATGTAAAACAACGATTAGGCTTGATGTTAAAGTGTCTAACTACACTATCTCAGCTTGGAAATTTCACCTCTAGATTTGCATTTATCTCCTAGGGGATGTTTAAGCTAAGCATGTGGCCATAATGCACACAGCCGCTTAGCTATGCTTAAACATTCCTTAGACTTGAAAAAAAGTTTATATTATTTTTATATTATTATGTTATATACGTGAGTCTTGTGGTGTTCTGATAACTCATTGAGGGCTGCAGTCGTGACATAATGGCATTCATTTGGCTTTCAGGCTTCTGTCCTTCAGGGACTCCTGCTAATGCATATCCTGTTATCTATCAACTTTCTAAGTGTGTGAGGGCAATTTTGCAATCATGTCCCTAATTTGGTATTTATTCTCCCCATCATTTGTGCCTTTGTTAACATACACTGCTGTAAGGGAATATTGGCATACATTTGTTTTCAGACTTCTACCCTTCCATAACTCATACTAATGCATGACCTGTTCTCTATCAACCTTCTGTGTTTGTGGGGCTGTATTGTGCTTTTTCACTTTTGGGGGATTTATCCCCCGTTATGTGTACATTTGCACACATTTCCTGCTTTTGCAGGTTACAGAAGTGTCGTACTGCAATTTAGCAATGCAGGGGGTGTGTCACAGAACCTGTCACACATCCCCTCCATTGATTTCTTTTTGCTGTTTTTATTTCAGTGTCCACAGGCACTGAAATGATCGTTTTTTCATTTCAGTGTCCTCAGACACTGAAATACTGGCATAATATTAGAACAAAGCTCTAATAGTATACCAGTTCAGCTTAGTAAGAGCCGTATGGCACTTTCTGAGTGCAGGGGGCATGTTTAGTGTCCGTGCAGTACTTTGACCCACCGCCTGCACTCGTTCATGGTTTGTGTCCATAGAGGAAATACAGCAGCACGCCTTTATGAATATTCAAGGCACGCTGCTTTTCTAAACAGACACGAACCACTCCGTGCAAGAATAGTCTTGTTCTTGCATGGAGTTTCTTTATTCTGGGGGAATATCTATAATTTGTCCCTATATATTTTAGGCTTTGTCCAGATTTCTTGCAATAAGAGGTTGAGGTGTGTGTGATAGTGAAATGGCCTAGTTAGGGTTAGCAGGTGGCTAGTAACTTGCATAGGCTCAAGTGCTGTACCTTAGCTACAGGAAACAAGAACATGAATCATCTTTCCCAAATACCAGGCTACATTTTTCAAGGAACTGAAATTCAGGTGCATTCTTCAAGGGATTTAGTTTTGAGTGCATTTTCAAGGAACTATGAGCTTAAAGGGAAGAGAAGTTTACTGCTGCTCATGCTAAGTCTGTTTACACTGTGCAACTGTTCTGTTTAGCAAAAGGTATCACTATTGCGGTATAAAATCTCAAAGCAGTGGTAGGACAATAGGTAGCATATTTTCTTTTTGCAGAAAACTGTGGGTTCTACTCCCACAGCATGTAGATGTATTGCTGATATTGTGTTGTATTTTAAGGGGGTGCTGCAGTCTTGAGTATGTCCTCCTTTGGATGAGCTGCCCAGTAACCATGAACCTGTTTTCAGTTTGTCATCCATCCCCTATTGCAATATTACCAGCTTGTTATTTATTTATTTTTTTTTGTAATTTAACATAGGTAATTTATTCTTCAAGAGCAGCAGGCACTGAATTTGTAGATGAAGCACTGAAATATAAAGTTGTTTGCAAGAAGCAACCTCTTTATTAGTTACAGATCTCTTTAATGTGGAATTATTCAGATTACTTTTACTTCTGCAGAGATTGTGCATATTAACTGATATTGATGGGTTGTAATGATAGAAGTTTGCATGGCCTTTTATGGTTGAAATGTTCTGAATTGGGAAGTTTAGTCATTACTGCTTCATATATTTTGTTTTATTGCTTACTGGAAAAAATGTTCAAAACTATAAATTTAAAACACGCTGTAGCAAGTGGTGCTGTATTATACAAGGGATATAATTTAATACAGTTAGGAAGGTGAATCAAAGAACTTTTGCATGGTCCTAAAAATGTGTGCAAGGGGCCTATGATTTGAAAACAGCCCAAATGTAAACTTAATCCACCAATGGCCAGATGCATTTTCTTTGAATGTAGGTTTCAATGCTGTTTCAGTGAATGTGAGTTTCAAAGGTAGAGAAGTTTTAAAGCTAATAATAAAACCACTATCAAAAATCCACTGTATAAAACACACACCACAAAAGACCAGTATCCAACGTTTATTACAATCTGACGTCTTGGCAAACTCAGTTTTAAAGTTTTAAAGCTAAGTCTATTTTCATTGTGAGACTGTATTGCTTTGTTTAGCAAATGTCTATCAGTGTTTGTGCTATAAAATTTGAAATAAAAGTTTAAAACCAAGTATCTGTAATCATTGTAGAAGTAAAGTAGAAAACAGTATGCCTACTGAGAGTTTTGAACAGTGTTTATGATAACTAGGAAGAAACTAGCCAAGTAATGTGACCCTGAATAATAAAATCCATCCATCCATTCATCCGCAACCCCCTTTTCCCATTTCTGCACATGGGGTTGGGGTGTCGCTTCAAACAATGACAATCACCTAGAGCCATAACTTTCAACCAATTAGAGATAAATCTCAGAAGAACTATGGACAAATCCAGAAATAATCAGGGACACTTTTAAAATATTACTACCATTATTAACTTGAGACACTGATAGAATAAGAGAATGGGAAATAATATACATTTTCTGAAGTAAAACAAGTCTATAACTCTAATTATTGTTACTTACTAAATATAATTCACCACCTTTGTTTTCCAAAAGTCATCAGTTTAGGAAGGATTAAGAGGGACATAGCTAAACTTCTGTGTCAAAATCAGGGACACCCCTGAAAATCAGAGCCAGTGTTTTGTAGTGAAGGAAATAAAAGTGCTGGACTGGCTTATCTGGCAGGTATTAGAAGGATGTGCATTACAAATCATTGGCATGTTATACAAAAAGTCCAAAAAAAAAAAACTGTTTCCATGTATTTTGTCCAATATATGTTGTAAACAATTCCAGGTTTTATTACTGGGAAAGCCACAGTAAGGTGTAAGCTGCCCGTTGTTTCACATGTTGACTGCTAACTGAAAAGCTTCAATAAAATAATTTGCAATGGGTTGAAAAACACATGCATTTATGAGATACTGCCTGAATAATACAGGTGCCATGTGAATAGTGAGAACAAATGAGAAACGTGGCAAACCAGTAATGGAATTACAAAATAACTACTTTTTTCTGGTTGCACTAACGCGACATGGTATAAAAGGATCTGCAAATACAACCTGGGCTTTAACCTAAAATTTTCAGAGGCTGGATATTCATTTAATCATTGCCAGAGGTGTGAACCATGACTCTAGACATACCTCTCAACTGTGGCACTTGCAATTTGTATTTGGCCTAAACTTACAGCAATATAGTATGTTCAGTTTTTGTTTTTAAAAATTACAGTTACCCAGAAATGTTATCATTTTTACATGAACAAGTTCAATATTACAGTTCCATTGAGGTCTTATTTCATAACACTATAAATCCACAGTGATACTTTCAATTTCTGAACTACAGTGTGGACTACATCTGGAGTTCTTGGCTATCCATACATAAACAAATATACCCTGGAGCTCTAGCCTCTGGGTTTGCACCCCTCTGCAAAAAATCCCATTGGTGCCCATGCCTGAAATATATTTAAAGCATTAAATGTCTCAGCTTTCATAGGAACACCCAGGGATTTCACATGATAAGCTGGAGAGTGTTGTTGCACAGAGGGATGTCTTGTCTACTCTTCTCAGTTTGCTGCTGATACCATGACCTGCAACAGGAAAAGTGAATTAGAAAATGGCTGACTGACTGGAAATGTTCAGATATCAATATGCATTTTTTTATTATTTCATCACTTTTACATATTATAGAAAATGGCAAGGCTTGTTCAATTGATGGACGAGAAACTGAGAAGTAAAGCTAAGCACGTGTCCAGCACTATGTGTCTGGTTCTTTAAATGTAGAAAATCTAATAACAATGTATATAATCATTACCAGCAGTCACTTCTTAAGAGTTCATGTTTAGTTTTTTTTTTCAAAAAACACAGGCAGTGCACTTTGTGCCATTTCAAATATACCACTATTTATTTTTACAGTCAAATTTATCACATAAGATCAAGCACAGGTTAAAGAAAAAAGAAAAGTGAGTGCTGGCATCCCAAGATAAACGGGCACCCACTCCTAGAATTGGTGCAAAGATAGGGGGAAAAAAGCCTCCCTATTAACATGTTGGCACTTGAAATGTTGAGTGCTGACAAGCTAAAAACAAAATGACCGAAACTTTGCAAGAAGAGTGAATCTAAAACATTGCTTCTCTTTTAAATTTCTTTTTTTGCAGGGGAGGCAAGCCCCCCTACACCCCATTATATGCAGGGCAAGCTCCCCCACACCCTTAACTTATGTATACTAACTCCAAGATCACTATATGTAGGAGAAAATGGAATATTCAGAGAAATGGCCATCTCAGACTAAGTATAGTCAATTTATTGGCCATTCATGTTACAGGACTCGCTCTAGCAGGTCCCGATATTTCAAATGTTTACCAGAAAAAAGACAGAGTAGAACCTTAGAAAATGGAACTGTTCCTTCTACAAGCCTGGGCCATGCTGTGAGTATTTCCCTTGTAGTACAAGGAAGCATCAGTCGATGAAATAATAAAAAATAAATAAATAAATAATGATAGGCCAAACAAGAGAAACTTATCCAATCATAATTCTTTGTAGTGCATGGAGATTTATCTGCTCCATATGCTGTACTATATACTATATACTAGTTAGTCAAAAGTAAAAAGTAAAAAAAAAATGCAATGTGTCGTGCTGGCTTTGAAAGCTAGTAAAGTGGTGGATAAGTGGTTGATGTCCTTATATATTCCCTGTCTAAGGGAAGCAGTATAATTCAAAATACCTAGGTGTACTTTGGCAGATAGCAGGCAGAAACAAGAGTTGAAACAAAGCCATTTTCTGTCCTGCTGCTGCTGTTTGCTGGCCAGCATTATCAGTTTTTAGTGCTAGATGTGATGTTTACAGCACCTAGGAGATGTTAAGTACCCGTCCAAGCAGCACTATTATTGAACTGTAGTCAGGAGACTTTACCAGAAAGGCTCATCCAGACTCTGCTACACTTTGCTGTGAAGGATAGGTTAGCTTGCTTTATTTTTTGTATTACTTTATTGTCTTATTATATTTTGAATACTGTGGTTTGTTTTCTTTACATTGTGTTTTACTTGCATTCTGCGTTAACAGCATGTTAAAACTTCAAAAGAGACCACAGCTCTGTCTCTTCTGAGTCAGGCAGAAATTAGAACTGATCAATTAAGGACTCATTCATAAGATAGAAGAGGTCACTTAAGGTTAATCATTTGTGAACTGAGGGGGTGGAGCTAGGAACTAAACCTTCTATTTAAAGGGTAAAATAAAACATTTCAGAGCTTTACCAGAAAGGCTCATGCAGACTCTGCTACACTTTGCTGTGAAGGAAAGGTTAGTTTGCTTTTAGTGTTTGTATTTTGTATTACTTTATTGCCTTTTTATATTTTTGAATACTGTGGTTTGTTTTCTTTACCTTGTGTTTTACTTGCATTCTGCTTTAACAGCATATTAAAACTTCAAAAGAGACCACAGCTCTGTCTCTTCTGAGTCAGGCAAAAATGTTTTCCCGCCCTCCCACGCAGTTACATTTGTCTTTTTAAATACCACTGTCTTTCTATTTGCCTGCCTCTTATGTTAATCTGACCATATATCTCATTTCCTTTCTACTTTCACTGGCATGTGTGAGTAATCACAAAATCATCATTTTTGAAATCCCTCCCCTTTAACTATTTAAATTTATTGGCCATCCTATTGTATTCCATAGTACCAGAATACAAAAGTGACCACACCTTTCAATCCATCTTGCTGTTTTAAAAATAGTAACTCTCCATT
The DNA here is from genome assembly GCF_019279795.1 of Protopterus annectens. NCBI lineage: Eukaryota > Metazoa > Chordata > Ceratodontiformes > Protopteridae > Protopterus > Protopterus annectens. The sequence goes on along the minus strand of NC_056727.1, from coordinate 512,957,173 downwards.
AAACCTTAACTTTTTAAACAGGTAAAACTTAAGTTACCTACTTTCACATCTAACTTCTCTAGTGCACATTGCAGTGTGCATTTTTTTTCATCTTACCATTAAGCATCTGTGACTAGCACTTGCTCTAATACCTGATGGAAAGCATTAGGAAGCCTTAAACTGATACAAGCACTCAACTCTCCTTGTTAATAAGGAGAAATTAATAGTAGGCATTAAACAGCCTATAATTGCAAAGTACCTTGCTAAGGTAAGGGAAAACAGCTCCTGTACTTTACAAAAAAAAAAAAAAAAAAAAAAAAAAGCACCAAACCAGGCATGTCCAAGGGTCAGCTTCCAGTGATTTCACCTGTCCACCTGGTGAATCTGGGTATACTGGGGCAATGCAGCAATTGCCTCATGTACACAGAAAACCCTCTCCTCCTACCACCCAACGCTACAACCTGTGAGAGATGCACTTACATAGCCAAAATGGAAGCAAAGCTCTCTCCACCCAAGATTGTGCTAGACAGTCAAGAGGAGAAGGTTAACACCCACACTACACCTCAAGCAACACATAGCCCTTCTAAACCCCCACCACCAACACCCACATATAGCAACACTAAATCCACATATGCAGAGGCCCTTAACTGTAACCTGCTCAAGCAACAAGGACCTGTGAAGCTGAAACGCAAACACCAATCACAACCAAAGTGTCACATAGATCACAACACCAGTGTGCCACCCAGCCCTTAAGGCAAGACAACATACCTAACACTTTAGTCATAGGTGACTCTATAGTCCAGCACACTGATGTCCCACTCACCAGGTTGAACAAGGAGAAAATTACAGTCAGCTGCCTGTCGGGTGCCAGGATCCGCCACATAACGCATGCACTCAAGTCACTCCACAACAAGTACAAATATGATTCTGTCATTGTCCATGTTGGAGTGAATGACTTGAGACATACCACCCTGGACTACATGAAAAGAGACATGGAAGAGCTCTTGGATCATGTGGCCCAGGCAGGTATGACCCTAGCCCTGAGTAGCATCCTGCCTTCACCCAGAATGATACCACAATATAAGGACAAAATGATTGACTTCAACAATTGGCTAAGCTTCTGGTGTCATTCAAAGGGGATCCAGTATCTGTCTGCCTGGGACAACATGATCGACAGACCATGATGCTTTGCCAGAGATGTTCTGCACCTATCGCCCCTGAGATTCAGGTTACTGGCTTAGGCTGTTGCCAAAACTATAGTGCCTTTTTTTGGCAAAGTTCAAAGGACAAAACCACCATGGTAACAGGTATAAGCATGCAAAATCTGAAGGTAATGCTACTCAATGCTAGAAGTCTAAACCACAAAATGCACTCTCTTGAGGCACTCCTAAAAATGGAGAACATCGATATCTGTGCAGTAACTGAGACCTGGTTCAAGGCACCAGAGAGCACCCCTGCAATATCAGGCTACAACTCTTACCACACTTTTTGGCCACCAAACCAGGACCGAAACACTAAAGGTGGAGGAGTGTCAATATTCACCAAGGATATTCACACCACCAGGCTAGTTGCCCAACACAATGTGTCTGAAATTCTCCAGGTGCAACTAACACTAGGTAAGACTGCAATCCAAATTGTAGCTTGCTACAGATCCCCCACCATACCACAAGATTCTCACTACACCTTTCTAAACATACTGGAAAATATTAAGATAGAACTAAACATCCTAATACTGGGTGATTTTAACTACCCTGCCATTAACTGGGAAAACTCTCATGTACCAACACCTTTGCCCAACGGTTCTTGGAATTCATAAATTCCAATGCCCTGGATCAACTAATCCATAGTCCCACCAGGGGCTCCAATATCCTAGACCTGGTCATTACCAACATGGGAAATCGATGCTCCACACCTATGGTCACCTCTTCGTTAGTCAGGTCTGACCATAAGCTAATCACCCTTAACATCCACATCCCACCCCCACCTCCAGTAAGGAAACCTCCATAAAAAACTTCTCCAAAGCCAACTTCATGCTACTCAAGTCAGAAGTGACAAACTTCATGACACCCATGCAGACGGGAACTGAAATTTCAACTGATGAATCCTACACTAAGGCACTGTACAAGCACATCCACTCATGCATGAATCATGCCATCCCAAATAGAACTAAGATGCTCTCATCCAAAAAAAGGAAGCCAATCTGGTGGTCCCCTGCCATAAACAAACTTTACAACAAAAGGAAGAAACTTTTGCAGAAAAGAGGAAAATCCCAGGATGCAAAAAACTCCCTTGCCAGACTCAGTAAGAAACTGAGATCCCTCATAAAATCCGCCAAAACTAGTTACGAAAATAAAATTGCCAAAGATTCCAAAGACAACCACAAGGCATTCTATAATTATGTCAAGAATCTAAATGGCAATGCTCATATCTGCACTGAGCTAAAACAGAATGGCATTAAATATACTGATCCCAAGGATATTGCCAATATCCTGGCATATTGATTCAGTGCCAACTTCACCCCCCTCTCACCCCCTAAATGGCCCATCTCAATACCGGAAGATTGCCAAATTCTGGTAATAACAGCCACACAGGTAAAAAATGCACTCTCCAAAGCTAAGAATACAGCATCCATGGAACCAGATGACATCCCGGGCTGTGTACTACATGAACTACAATATGATCTGGCACCTCACCTAAGTGTCATGTTTTATCATAGCCTCACCTCAGGTTTTGTGCCCACTGAGTGGCACAGAGCTACAGTTATCCCACTCCACAAGGGGGGATTTACCTTGGATCCTGGAAACTATTGTCCCATCAGTCTGATGAGCCTTATCTGCAAGGCCATGGAGCGTATTATCATGGAACTTATAAACAAAGACATTGGCAACCTTCAAACCCTGGACCCCACCCAGTTTGGGTTCGTGAAGGGTCGATCTTCTCTCCTGAACCTGATTGACTTCTTCAAATCAGTCACCAGAGCCATGGACAAGGGTGAGGTGGTCCACACAGCCTATCTAGACCTTTCCAAGGCCTTTGACACCATCCCTCACTTTGGAATCATAGATAAACTTACTAAGCTGGGTATTAATCCCTACATCACCCAATGGGATGCTAACTGGCTTACTGATAGAACCAACACTGTAAAAGTAGCCGACTCCAAATCCAGCTCCAGACAAGTGACAAGTGGAGTACCTCAGGGTTCAGTCCTGGGACCGCTCTTGTTTGGCATCTACTTCTCTGAAGTACAAGCCAACACTAAAGGACTCTGGCTAACAAAGTTCACAGATGACTGCAAACTGGGAGCCATTATTGAATCCCCAAATGATGTGGATACTTTACAAAAGGGCCTTACAGAAACAGATGCTTGGTGCCAGAACCATGGGCTCAAGCTCAATGCCAAGAAATATATAGTTATCCCCTTTGGGAAAAAACATGTACCTATGAATTACCATATAGGTGGCAGTACACTAAACACCGAAAGTGTGATAAGAGACTTAGGGACACAGGTGGACAGTGGTCTCACCTTCGATAACCACATCACCGCAACAGTCAGGAAATCCTTCTATGTGGCACACCTCATCACTAAGGGCTTTTCATCCAGAAAAAAAGGAGTTCATTGTCCCACTGTACTCATCCCTCATTAGACCCATTATAGAATACAACGCCCCGTTTGGTATGTACCTCTCAAGACATCTGCAATAACTGGAAAGGCCGCATAAATAGCTCACTAAAAGAATCACAGGCCTAAAGCAGATGCCCTACGCTGACCGCCTTAAAAAACTTCAGCTATACTCTGTCACATATCATCTTCTCAGAGGCGATGCTTAACATACAAAGCCATGTGAAACCCAGAGCTGCTGGATATGCTACACTTAAAGAAATCCCAAACCCTCAGAGCCACATGCTCCAGGGATCTAAACCTTGTCATCACAATAAACAAAACATGCTGGAGGGATAGGTTCCTGACCCAGAGACTTCCCAGACTCTGGAATAGATTGCCCATACATGTCAAGCAGAGTGCCTCTTTGGCCCTCTTCAAAAGAAACCTTGACGATTGGATGGGAGAAAGAAAATTCTCCCCGGGGATCACTTCAGTCACCCTGCTAGACAGGGATCTAGGGAAGTAAATAGTGTGGGAAGAAATAGTCAGGGAATTGTTATGGCTAGGCTTGTATAGGCCCTAGGGCTGATAGCCTAGTACCAACCTATGAACCTATGAACCTATGAACTATTATTTAACTGTAGTCAGGAGCTTCTTGCATCACAAAGAGATTATGTATTGTTTCTGTTAAGCAACAAACCCAGAAGTTCCATACAGGATATATAATGAAATGAAGAAAGATGATAGAGAAACGAAAATTAATTGCACCAGAAAAACTGTCAAAAGACACAAATAAAATGTAAGATTTTTAACAGAACATATTAGAATAAAATGCTGTTTAGATAAAGAAATGTTGAACTCTGTGGAAAAAATGTAACTGAAGAAGTACTACAAGAAAAAGAACAATATCCACAGGTTATCAAATTTCATAAAAAAGCAGGGACTTGGGAATGAAAAAGAGGTCTGATAAAGTGCCATATTTATGTGGAAAGGAAAGCTGGACTAAGCAGTGTGACTACTGCAGTTCCAAAGATAATGCATACAAGTAAAGACATCTGGACATGGGAAATTTTACAAAGAAAAGAATGAGAACTTGCAAGTGGAATGTATTAATAGAAACTCAAGTAGTATACCAACTGAGAAGTTAATGGTTTAGTGAGAAAACCCTAAAACAGGCAATATCACAACATGATGTGTTAGTGAATTACCGGGGGTGACGCAACAGAAAAAGCAGGACACTTTCAAAGAAAATATACCACAAAAAGTAGCACTGTAGCCTTCTGCAGGAGACTTGATTAAACGTCTGTGTAGAACTGAAGAGCAAAGGAAAAGGTAGGAAGCAGAGTGAAAGTGTTAAAAACTGAGAAAGCAGATGAGTACAGTAACTGGGACTATTAAGACAGATTCATGCAACATAGCAGAGGTAAATAGAATATGCCACTGTGCAGTTAATCTAACAATGGATAAACTGCTTCCACAAAAATGCACAGCAACAAAGGTTAGGAATGGAACAAGTAGAATGCCACCATACAGCAGAGATAACCATAAAGCAACTAAGACAAAATGCAGGATTTAGTAAAATCCATGTAGGTACAGTGTAGAGTCTACATGGAATGTATCTGTGTACACAGCCACAGTTCCTGCTCGGCAGCATGGCATCAGGCATGCAGCTAAGGGACAGCCAAGGAACATGGATATTGAATCAGTGTAGGGAAAGGTGTAGTGGCTACCCGTGGCTGCAGATGAGTATGAGTCTCCCTGTAATGCTCCATGCTACTGCTGTAATATTGTAAAGTGTGTCAAATGTATAATATGTCATTTTTATGAAGTTTTCATGTTTTTTTTTTTTTTAATTTTAACTGTTTTTTGCACAGAGCGCAGCAATGCCAAGCTGTGCTCACATATAGATAGCTGACTCCTGCCAGACATCTAAAAATAGTAACCAGATGTAATTAGCAGCACGGAGCACAGTAGAGTTGAGTGTAGCTTATACATGCATAGCTGACACCTGCCAGACATCTAAAATTAGAAACTGGATGTAATGAATTATGTATAGGTGTGTTTAAGCATGTTTGCACTGCACAGTATGGCATGGCGCTCAGCAAAACTAAGAGGTAGCCTAGTAGTATATGTGAAGGTATATTTGTGGTGCAATAAGCAAGAAAGACTAAAGTATTTACTGCAATAAAGTATAAACAAGAAAAACTGTTGTGCAATAAATGGTTAAGTAGAACTGTAGAGCACTAAATGGGCAATTAGAGCTGTAGTGCAATACATGAACGATAACTGATGTTCAATAAACAATAAACAATACCAATAACAGTAAGCAAAATGGTGGTCAGCAGGATTGCATTGTCATAACCATTGCAGTAGAACTGTCTGCATTGATTGTCTATGGTAAGGTTGCTGCCGTCAAGTGTAACACTGTAATAGCTGAAGAATGCAAAACTAATGGCCTGCAAACTGTATTACTTAACTCATGGTACTGTCTAAGGCTGTCTCCAGGCCAGTATGCTCTGTGTTCCTCCTACTTCAGGTAATAAAGGTATATGGGTGAGGTATTGTGTGTATGTACTTCACAGATATTTCAAAGCAATAACAATACAAAACGTGCACCATAGGTTCATAGGTTGGTACTAGGCTATCAGCCCTAGGGCCTACACAAGCCTAGCCATAACAATTCCCTGGCTATTTCTTCCCACGCTATTTACTTCCCTGGACCCCTGTCTAGCAGGGCAACTGACATGATCCCCGGGGTGAATTTCCTTTCTCCCATCCAATCATCAAGGTTCCTTTTGAAGAGGGCCAAAGAGGCACTCTGCTTGACATGTATGGGCAATCTATTCCAGAGTCTGTGGAGTCTCTGGGTCAGGAACGTATCCCTCCAGCATGTTTTGTTTATTGTGATGACAAGGTTTAGATCCCTGGAGCATGTGGCTCTGAGGGATTGGGATTTCTTTAAGTGTAGCATGTCCAACAGCTCTGGGTTTGACATGGCCTTGTATTTTAAGCAGAGATCGCCTCTGAGTAAACGATATGCGACAGAGTATAGCTGGAGTTTTTTAAGGTGGTCAGCATAGGGCATCTACTTTAGGCCTTTGATTCTTTTAGTGAGGTATTTCTGTGGCCTTTCCAGTTGTTGCAAATGTCTTGAGAGGTACATACCAAACGGGATGAGTACAGTGGGACAATAACCTCCTTTTTTCTGGATGAAAAGCCGTTAGTGATGAGGTGTGCCAAAAGAAGGATTTCCTGACTGTTGAGGCGATGTGGTTATCGAAGGTGAGACCACTGTCCACCTGTGTCCCTAAGTCTCTTATCCCAGCATTGTTGATACTAAAATAAAGCTGTTTTAATATATGCAGTACGGCTGTATTCCATGCATGTGTGTTCTACTGTCAGTGCAGTCAATTATAACACTGTAATTAGTTTAGAATTAAAAATGCTGTCCTGTAACTTGTATTGCACAGCTCATAGTATGGTTCAAGGTTATCTGCAGCACACTATCAGTCACATAATGCTCACATTTTCTCTCTTCCCAGAAACAAAAGGTATATAAGTGAGGTAGCCCATGTTATAAGTAGATATTGTATTTAGATTTCACAGTGTTTTAAAATCAATAAGAATAACGTGTTCACCAGCATGGTTGATTCATAAATAAATATGTCTACTTCCAGTATGGCTATATTCCTTGCATGTCTGTACTAAGTTGCTGCAGTCACTTATTACATTTTTGCAGATGTCCCCTGCAGTCACAGCTATTGGGTTCTATTCCCATGCCTGGCAACTAAGGCATAATGGCTGTCTAGTATATGAACTGTACACAAACATGACTCTCAAGTGTCATGATTTCTTGTACTGTAATTAATATTGCATAATCTGTCTGTCTCAGGATTAATATAGAAATGATTACCTGAAATGCAAAGTATTACCAAATCTGCTTACAGAACACTTTGGTAGTTATATGAGTCCACATGATATGAAGGTGTTCTGTCTAGTTGTGTGCCTGCATTTCTCATTGCTTGGCCCATAATGTCCCATGAAACAGCTTGAGAGGTATGTACATGTTACATCACCTATAGGAGAGTTGTAGTCACTGTACACAAAACTGACAATACACACATGTAGAGTAAATATTACTACTATTTTCAGGTAAATAATCTGAAATGTCACTAATAGACTATTTCTCTTTCTTCCTATCCCTTATCTGCATGTATTTAATACTGTTATGTATTATTATGGTTTACTATTAACATATATTGTTAAAATAACTATATTTTGGGAAATATGTTTTATTATTGTTATGTGTTATTAGGCTTTCATATTGACATATCTTGTTAAATTAACCATTTTTTTGGTCTCATGTGGTTTATTATTATGTGTTATTATGCTTTCATATTAACATATCTTGTTAAATTAACCATGTGGTTGCCCTTATGCTTTAACTGTTACTGACATGCTGTTAACATACTGACTGTTCTGTTATTTCATGTTGTGTCATACATAATATACATTCTATGTATTTGGGTTCATTAGAATGATGTTTCATGCTGTTAATACTAACAATGATTTGTTCATAACTAACCTCAACTTATTGCTATACCTCAATTACCAGAGCACATCAAGGTGGGACAGTTCCGGCTGATCCACCTACCTTGCCTCAACCAGCCATTACACCGGGTGCCAGCACTTCTTGGACCCAGACTGGTGGGGCCCTCTCTGCTGCCCTGCAATACATGTAGTGTCAGGTAATGCCACTCCATGGGACAGGGACAGGCCTCGCTCTAGGAATGGTGGCAGAGGAGGATTTGTCACCTGTGCTGTGCTGCTGGTCTTGGTGTGCAGGATAGTCCACCGTGGCTATGACCACCACCTGCACCAGATTGAGGACATGCTGGTCAACCTGGTGAGGCAGCCTCACCCCTGTGCCCAGCCTCTAGAACTGCCACCCCCAGAGCAGTGAAGGAGGAGTGTTGACCGTCCTATGGATGAGATTGTGAGTCATGCTGCTGCTGTCTGGAGGCACATGAGACTTGAATTCCACAACACCCTCCCTATCCAAGGTGTTCACCCCCCATGTGTCACACACTACCCCTGTCTGCTGTTTTCTCTGTCTTGTCTGTTTGCAACTGCATCCTCACCTACCCAACTTACCTTCCCCACATGCACCTGTGTCCCTTCCCCATCGTCCCACTCTCACCCTAAAAAACATGGGCACCTATCCAAAAAAAAAATTCATCCCATACATAGCTCTCCATTTCACACACATGTCCACTGGGCACATGTAATTTGGTCCAGTTGGGTTAACAAGGCAGTTATGTTGTCCTCATTCCCTCTCTCTGGGGTTTGAGAGTCCAAATTCATCTACAAATTCTGTCAAAGTGCACAGTTGTTGCTGTACAAGAAATGGATAGCTATGTTTTTTTCCTACACCTTTCCCATACAGCCCTCCCTGCCGTTCACTATGTTTTCCCCCCTACTTGCCCCATTTCACCACTTTCCTAGCTCCCCCATTTTATTTTCTTTATATTTTTAGAGCAGCATTTTGCACAGCTTCGCTAAGTTCAACTAAATAGAGCTGTAATTACTTTATGTGTTTATAACATTGTAAGATAAGTACAAAGTAAATACTTCTTCCATGCTTCGAACCCAGGCCCATCACACTTGCAGCACACTGCATTAACCTGCCACACCACTCTTACTTAAAACAGGTGGCATAAACAAAAGATAGTAATTACCAATTGCAGTCATTAAGGGTATTTCAGTGGTGCTGTGCACCGTGCCACATAGCGCAAACTGGAATAAAAAGTAATGGAAAAAATGGGAGTGTACCTTGGACTCTGATGCAATAGTACAGCACTAGGCAGCCAAAGACATGATAATGGATGTAACTGAGGCCTGTGATAGCAAGTAAATGTGCCTTTATATCACAGACATGTAGAAAGTCACCTGCTAAGGCATTAATGGCAAAATGCATGTTCAACTGGGACTCTGGTGCAGAAATCCATCCATATAAAGCAATGCACATACCGATGGATATAATAAATGTTTGTCACAGCCTGCATGTGTGCACATATATCTTGCAAATACACCTACTGCAACAGTGACGCAGTATCTCAGTCTGTTAAATGCCTTGCATACAGTACATTTTGTCAAACATAGTCCTCGGTTCAAATCCAGTGTTGTGTTGCATTTCAATTACATTATTGTGAGGACAGGAATTAATGAATGACTCATGCACTCTTTATCCACAGAAAGCATTGCAAATGAAATAACTGTTTTTCAGTGTTGGAAGTCACAGGTCTGCAGGTAGGGACACACTTCACATATCCATATAGCATTACTATATGTTGCCTAGTACTCTGTTATTGACACAGTTACCTAACATATGTACCTTAAACACATACCTCAATTAGAGTGTAAAGGGTACCCTCATTCTGGCTGTTCCTTTACAACAAGGCTGACACAGCTGAGACAGATACACCTACAGCTTGTTGTCCTCCAAAGTGCTCATGCTCTCTGCCTATGTCTATTGCCTGCAGCAGCAGCTGCAGCCTGTGGCACACACAGCTCTTTGTAAAGGTTTCTGCTACAGACCTACCTTCTGTGATGATGTAGTCTCCTCACCCCAGTAATGTCCATCTCAACAGCTAAGAAAAGGGCCCTGCTCTACATGAAGGCCTTATATATTGCACAGTGGTTGCATGTCATTGGCTACTGATAGTATAATTCAGCTGTTTTGGCTGCAGTTAGCATGTCAGAGCCACAGATTGGTTTAGAGGCACCTGCTAATGAGAATTATGTTAAAAATGTGAACAGCTGGCTATGGGGAAACATTCTGTATGAGGCTTTCCTCACACAGAGCATGCCTTTGTGAAACATTACTAGTAGCACATTTCCACAGAGGAGTATTTCACTCCACCAGGTATGTAACTGTTTTTTGTGTATAACAGGATGCAGATGGGAGGATGAAGGTATGGGGAATAGGGATTACAGCAGTAAGCCTGTCTTAAACCTGTGGTAATGACATGTCATTGATATCCTGCTGTCGTACACCTACAGGGGATGTAAAATACTTCAAAGTTGCATTGTCTTTTGTCATTGTGGCACACTGGTGTTGTTGGACTGTCCCTTTATAGTAGTTGTAATAGCACACTGCTATTTGTCTGGCACTGGTCGACATATTATTGGGTGGTTGGCCTTAGGGGACACTCCACAGTAGACTGGAGTGTTGGTTGTATGATCATACAGCAGAATCTCTCATGGCACACAGGGAGCTACATCATTATTGATACTATCTCAGTTGTACCCACACACATAGTATGTCATCACACTGTGAGGTATGACATGTGTGAGCAAGCAGTGGATTGTGCTGGCCATTTTGTCCTTTTTATATCTGAACATAGTGGGCATCCACATATCTGATCATGTAATGTGTTCCCACTGTGTTGTCTTTCAGGAATAATGTACCATAGATGCCATGCCCCCTTCTGAGATGCAGAGAATGAAATAATACTTGAAGGACTAAGGCAGCATCATCACATTCTTCTATCCAGGAGGAGACATAACAGGGAGCAGCAGGCTGCATTGTGAGCAGACCTTACCTGGGATGTAAATGCCAGTGGCCACCAGGACAGGACATATGAGCAGGTCCGACACCGGGCAACAAACATGGTGAATGCTGCATGACAAATGGCAGCTGATGTAGTCAGGGATCGTGCCATAACCAGTGAAGGGCCTATTGCAGAACAACCACTCTCAGCCACTGACAAATTCCTGGCAAACCTAGGAACACATGGCAGCTTCCAGGTATCCATCACATCATACATCATGCAGGTGGGTGACACGATGTCCACAGCAGAGGAGCATGCAGGTAAGATTACTGTGATCACCATTGTAATATTGTAGCAGTCATTGTGTCAGGCTGTACATACTTTTACATGGGTGTCAGGTCTATCTGCTTTGGGGGGTGGGGTTTAAGCTCAGTTGTACACTCATACACAGAATGTCACCAATATATCAAGTAACACAGCTGCTACTATTCAAGTGAGATATATGCACTTATTACCTTGTTGTGCTGCAACATGCCTCCTGGTTTACATGAGGCAATTAATCAGACATGCCATTTAAAACCCAAAGGTTGATGGTAAGTACCTTAGGCATTGCAACCTGTATTTGTATATATAGGATCATAGGATCATAGGAGGTTACTAGGTTAATGGCCATGGAGCTCTTACAAGACCAGCCAAGAGTTTATCCCCAAAAAGAAACCTCTGTCAGCACCTGTCACCCCTGTCAATGAGGGACACAGGTGTAACCCCAGGGACAAATTTGTGGTTTCACATCCACTCATCAAGGTTGCACTTGATGAGGGTCAATGAGGAACTCTGTTTGATGAGTATGGGAAGTCTATTCCAAATATGGGGCAACCTCTGGGAGACAAACCTGTCTCTCTCCAGCATATTACATATTAGATTCAGGCCTTTCAAGTGGGTATGCACAAAAAGTTGGACTTACAGATATGGAGCATCTCTAGTAGGGCAGGGTTCAAGATTGACTTGTAGGCGAGACACAGATCACCTCTGAGCAACCTATACGATACCGAGTAGAGTGATTGTGATTTGAGCCTGTCCACATAAGACAGGTGTTGGAGGCCATGGATTCTCTTTGTGAGGTATTTCTGTGGCTTTCTAGTTGGTGCAGATGTTTGGAGAGGTACATACCAAATGGGACACTATGCTCAATTATTGGTCTAATGAGGGAGGAGTATAGAGAGGTAATAACCTCCTTTTTTCTGGATGCAATCTATTTACTTATGCGATGAACAAAGTAAAGGGCTTTTCTGACCACTGCCATTACATAATGGTCGAAAATAAGATTATCAACCTGAGTACCCATGTCTCTCACCACAAGTCGTGTGTTTAGGGGGTTGCCGTTGATGTGGTAATCAGTAGGGGCCGTGGTTTTGCCGAATGGTATGGTAATACATTTTGTTGCATTTAGCTTGAGGCTATGACTTTGGCACTAGTCATTAGTTGCTGTGAGACTCTCTTGCAGTATGTCAACATCATTTGGAGAATCAATGACAGCACCCAACTTACAGTCATATGCAAATTTGGTCAACCACAGGCCTTTTGTGTTTGCCTGGACATCCAAGAAGTAGATCCCAAACATAAGAGTCCCAGGACAGATCCCTGGGGAACTCTACTAGTGACAGGTCTGCTATCAGAGGTGAAGGCACCTGTTTTGACCTTGAGGGTCCTGTCAGTGAGCCAGTTGGCCACCCACTTGATGAGATAGGGATCTATGCCAAGATGTATTAGTTTTTTGATGATGCCCGAGTGGGGGAATGTGTCAAAGGCCTTTGCCAAGTCAAGGTAAGCTGTATGTACTGACTTTCTCTCATCCAGGGCCTTCATGACAGTCTCAAAGAAGTCAACCAGGTTCACTAGGCAAGATCTGCCATTGACAAATCTGAACTGGTTGGGGTCAAGTACTTGGAGATTGCCTATGTCGCTGTTTATGAGATCCATAATAATATGATCCATGGCTTTACAGATCAAACTTGTCAAGCTAATGGGACGATAGTTTCCAGGGTCAGTAGTGATGCCACCTTTGTGCAAGGGGATGACAATGGCAGTTCTTCACTCTGCTGGGATGAAGCTTGTACTTAGGCTGTGGTTGAATAGGGTGCTCAATGGTGAAGCCAGTTCTTGCTGGAGATGGTGCAGAAATCATCCTGGGATACTGGGTCTATATTAGATCAGTGAATGCTTAAAAAAGCGAATGCTGATTGATCAAACTTATGTAAGTGAAAGCTTACAATCTCGAACTGTCAGAACAGTGATTTTTTTTTTCCTAGGGAAAAAAATCGCTGATCCAAAACACATACACACAACACAAGCACACCAAACAAACAGCAATCCACACACATACACCTAAAATCTGACACCTAACCCTACACTAAACTATACACACACCACTAACTATCCACTTACCTTAACCCAAACCCTAACCCTAAGGTCTGTCACTATCGCACACTCACCTCACCCGCTCCCTAACCCTAACCCACCTAACCCGCCCTAACCCTCAGGTCCAGACAATTGCATACATACCTAACCCGTGCCCTAACCCTAACTCGCCTAACCCACCCTAACACTCACATCCACACAATCGCAACCTTACCTGAACCCGACCCATAACTTTCCACCACAGCACTGAAAATACCGAAGCAACAGAAACGGACAACCAAATTCTTTCCCTAGGAAAAAATTTGGGTTTCTGTTGCTTCGATATTTTAAGCTTTCACTCACATAAGTTTGATCAATCAGTGTTCACTTTTTTAAGCGTTCGCTGATCTAATATTGACCCGGGATACTATCAGGTCCCATGGAAGCTGTGTTCCTTGCCTTGGATAGTGCCTTTAACACTTGATCTATGAAGATGCAAAGTGTGAGACAAGTATTGGGGCTATCGAAAGGGCCTTTGGGGGATCGGGGGTGAAGTTTGGGCTGAACATATCTGCTAGTAGGTTGGGTAATTCAAAAAGCTCAGCGCAGGTGATACTGCTAAGTACTAATTTGGAACAAACCTGAGCTTTGCCATGGAGGTTTCTGATGTAACTGTGGAAGGCTTTGTGGTTTCCGTTTGCTTTGGAGGCTAGTTTCAATTCATAATTGACTTTGAAGGTTTTCACTAGTGATCCACTTTGCTTGTTGAGGCTAAGGAGGAAGTTTATCCAATTTGGAATTTGTTCCTTTTTGTCCTTGGACAACAGTTTCTTTTATTGTATTTGTTAAGATAGGTGTACTGGGTTTTATGTGTTAGTTTATCAAGTATAGTTTTCTATTGACTAACTAAAAGGTAAATTGTACTGGTCAAGTGTCACTGGATTTACCTGATGTGCTTGTCATATAGGCCTTGAGTTGAATGTGTATTTTGTTGTGAGGATGTCTGTTGTGCATAAAAGCAGAGATGGGAAGATCTGAAACTGGTAATGCAGTTGTTGATCCTCATTATTATGACTGTTGGTGGACTTTCCATATATTATAGTGCAGGTAGTAATGTACTGATTTTGTCTTGGCTTTCTCAGGTGACCATGGGGGTTGGAGTCACTCCCCCACACAACCTGATGTCAGTGTCTTTTCAGACTCTGATGATGATGGTGGCTACAGTTTGGCACAGGAGGGGTTGTTGGGCACTGAATCTGTCCCTGAGGTTGACATTCCTCTTCTGCCCCCATTGTCACTGCACATAGTCAGTATGCCCACACATACCCAGTCACCACAGGCCACAGATATTGGACAGTCAGAGGGTGGAGACATTGCACAAGACTGTGTGGCAACTATGGCTCCAGTGAGTGTAGACACTGGCCATAGCCAGAGAACTGGTGAGGTCCCACACAGATGGATTGACAGGGGTGCTTGTAGGTGACCTGCTGTCCATCCAACACCTCTTGCAGGTGTCACATCATGGGTCACTCAGTACATGCTTTGGGCTGTCATGAAGGCACAGACACATTCTGAATAGAACACCAGACATATACTTAGGGTTATGGAGGAAGCACAGTCTGACATCCATGACTGCCTCTACCACATTTGGGACACCCTGGATCGATTCATTGATGCAGTGGACAGATGGTGGGCTGAGACAGTGTCTGTCTTGGACCACACATTGTCTGTGCTGGAACATCTGGTTGGAATTAGGTGTCAGAGTTGTGGAAGTAGGTCAGCAACACCATCTGCTGAGAGTCCATGTGGCCGTGCACAGTCCTGCTCCCATACTGGCAGTACATCCAGTGCTACAGAGGGGAGTGTGCTGTCCACAACATGGAAGGCCATGGGGTCATGGTCTTGGGCTGTCCTGTGGGGGACAAGGTCCCAGCAGACAGCAGTCACCATCAGGCACTAGCAATGGTCTGACATTGGGCATGGTGGTGCCAGTGCAACTCTTGACAGAGCCAGTTCCTGTGTTCAGGGATGGAGATAGTGAACTGTCAATTCTACCTTGTATGCCTACAGCTGTCCAACATACACATGTATAGGGCTAGCACTGAGCATGACTGTGCACATGCACACACTCACACACCACTGTCATGTGCAGGTCACCTACAGACATACATGGCACGTCTCTATGGTCCATCTATCCAGCTCCCCTTCCTGTCTCACACTCATGCTGTCAACAGTTTGGGCCAACTTTGGCCTCCAGTAACCCCACAACACCCTGTACAAGTGAAGATATCTGTGCCACATCCCTGTCATCCTTCCCCCCGATGCAGTGAAATGACACTATGTGTCGGATGCACAGGGTGACTATATTACCTGACATGTCCTTGTGTAATGTATTATTGTTTTGCCATGGCACTTGTAGTAGTCACCAACAGATACTGTATGCTGGCATGTGTCATGCGTATGCAACATACTTTTGTGTACATTATGTTGTATGATGTTGTACTAGCGGTATTATTACATAATGACAGGTGTGTCATGGACCTGTATATGTTTCTGTTCCAGGAGTCTGAGGGGATAACCTATAGACACACAGTGGCAATAAACTGGCACAGGATGACATGTCAAGACAACAGAAATATGACTTCAGCAAAGTACAGCAGTATACATGCATGGCTCTATAGGTTCATATATGTATAATAGTCTAACAAGGACAATGGTGGCAGTCAGCATACTCCTACATTCATAATTTGTGAAAAGGTCTGTAACCCGTGATAAGTGTCCCCTAGCTGTTTGGAACTTACACATCTACAAGCTGTGGTGATGGAGCTGACCCATCTACAAATATCCTGTGTCCAGTTCAGACAGTTGACCAACATCAGTTATGCTTGTGTTCTGCATCCCATTGTGCAACCTGCACATGATGTGTGTCAAAGCAGATGTATGCTTTACATGCATGGGGGCCCTGCTTTATGTAGTTTGTACTGTCTGTGTTACATAGCAGTCTCTCCAGTATGTACTATGTATACCATGTTGATGTTGTAGGTGTGTAGAACATATGAGAAGTGTTACTCCTGTCGTGGCAATGCGGGAGGTACACAGTGGGATCTGACACCTCCCTGTATGGGGACATACACATCCCTTTCAAAGCATGTAGAAGATAGACTACATTTGTACCGTCATGACATGGACTCCATAGGACATGTTATCTACACTGTGTATTGGTGTACCATGGCACCCGTGTGGCTGCCACAGTTGTACGATATGCCTGTATGGTGATATGGTAAGGGTGCCACTGCACACAATGATAGCTGTGCTGGCTGCCACATTCAGTATAGCAGTGACAGTCTGAGATTTACACCCAAAAACCTGTTGGTATAGATGGTACAATAGTGAATGCATCCCCACATCCTAATCAATAGTGACCATCAAAGAGTACAGTACTGTGTGTCCCTACCTTCATGTATAATGGCTCAAGTGTGTGCAATGTGTGGACACTACAATATTGTCCCAGGTTAGTAGCACATCAGTCCCATGTGATGTACATACTCAGGGGTGATAAGTGGGCACACAGACCAGGCCATACAGGTTTACACCTAATGTGCCTCAGATCACCATGTCTCTACAGTGGTATGGCAGGAATCATATGGCATGGCTGAGGCCACAGTCACCAGTAGGTGACATTATTATAACCATACACAAGCCTGGAAAAATGAAGCAGGGTGTCCCAAAAATTGGTTCTTTATTGAGCCACAACACTGAAAGCGCACCATAAACGCCTTTATCACATACAAGTGCGTTTTCGTCATAAAACCATTCGACTTCATCAGATGCTGACAACTATACAAAAGCCCATTTTTATTTAATTGCTTACTAATTGCAACCTATTTTATGATGAAAATGCACTTGTATGTGATAAAGGCGTTTATGGTGTGCTTTCAGTGTTGTGGCTCAATAAAGAACCAATTTTTGGGACACCCTGCTTCGTTTTTCCAGGCTTGTGTTTGGTTATTAGTTATTTTTGGCTTGGATTCTGCTTTACTTTTTGTTTTGACATTATTATAAGTGACATTATTATAACCTCCACATACTCTCCCCACAGCATACCAATATCTGAGTGCAATGACCATTTGTTGATATACTTTTTCAAGCTGTACTGGAACTTGCACACAATAGTATGGTCCCTCACAAGGTTACTTCACATCTTCAGTATGTGCTCAATGCTGATCATCTGCAGTGAATGTCATTGCCACCTGTGCCATATAGACTACTCGGGCATGATCTGTGATTTGTACACAGGACAAGGGTTGACCCTGTTGGACTGCATATGCTGCCTATCTGTAGGAAACATAGTACATAGATGACTCACTATAAGAACATTAACTTACTATGTGATGATAGTACTACATGCTTATGGGAGACACTTGTCTAGCAGACTTAAACACACACTTGAAAGAGACCCTGTCTAATGGTACACAGAGCATCTCAGTGCACCTCAGCACATGCCATCTGTATGACTGGCTGGGTGACTGTCATCTCAACATACGATGTCTGCTTGAGTCCCTCTTGGGCTGTGAAAATATGTGCTGATCCTTAACTGAGGAGTATACAGGTGTCTCTGATTGTGAGGGATGTATGGCCATTATGCTAGTTAAGTTCACATGTCCTATGGCTCTGCAACACAGCCTCACACACAAACACGGTCACATTCAGGCTAGCATCACTTCCACTCACTGCATACAGGACATGTTAAGGCACACACATAGTGCAAGTTGGCTGTATGTAGATTAGGACACTGACCTATGTACTGGTACACACTAGAGATCACAATCCCCAATGCATGCAACATACCTCATGCCTGCTATTACTATCAGTTTAGAACATATAATGCTTGCTGATATCAGCAGCCCTTGTTGTGGTCAGTCATTTGGGGGGGGGGGATACATCAACTACTATGAATAAAATAATGCTAAACCCTACCTATGTTATTATATGTATGCCATATGGATATACACACACACACACACACACACACACACACACACACACACACACACACACACACACACACACACACACACACACACAAACACCAAGTTGGGCAGTGTGAAATTAGAACCTGTGCCTATCTAGTTTTATACATTATAGCTCACAGTAGTTATTGCACATGCCATGGCTTTTGTCTGCTGTTAGGGTGTCAGCCAGCAGTCTTAATGAGGATGACATCATCGGGCCTTTCAGAGGGGCAGTTTGGAAGTTGGCAGCTAGTTACAGGGCAAAAAGGTGTGTAACCATTGCAGGTGGATAGCCCATGAGGCACATCCATTGTGTGGCAGGGAGATATATATGCACACACAATCACACACACCAAGTTGGCTGGAGTGAGATTAGAACTCCTACCTATCTAATCTTATACACTATAGCTCACAGTAGTTATTGCATGTGCCACAGCTTTTGTTTGATGTTAGGCTGTCAGCTGGTGGTCTTAAGGTGGACGACATCATCAGTCATTGTAGAAGGGGCAGTTTGGAATGCAGCAGCTTGTTACAGGGCCAAAAGATGCATAACCATTGCAGGTAGATAGCCCATGAGGGCACGTCTGTTGTGGGGCATGGAGATATACACACACAGACACACACACACACACACACACACACACACACACACACACACACACAAACACACACAAACAGTCACAAACATACCAAGTTGGCTGGACTGAGATTAAAACTCCTACCTATCTAATCTTATACACTATAGCTTACAGTAGTTATCGTACATGCCAAGGGTTTTGTCTGATGTTAGACTGTCAGCTGGCAGTCTTATGGTAGATGACTTCATCAGGCCTTGTAGAGGTTGAAGTTTGGAAGATGGCAGCTAGTTACAAGGCCAAAAAGTTCATAATCATTGCAGGATGCCCATGAGGGCATGTCCATTGTGTTATAGGGGATACACATACACACACACACACACACACACACACACACACACACACACACACACACACACACACACACACATACACCCCAAGTTGGCTGGAGTGAGATTAGAACCACTACCTATCTAGTCCTATACAATATAGCTCACAGTACTTACCACATGCACCACAGGTTACATCTGTTGCACATGTGATACAAACTAGGCTTGTGTTGCACAGCATGTGTGGCCTGCAGATTGATATTGCTTCATACTGTTCTCTGTATCTAGTGTCCTAGCAGTGACTTAACTGTTATTATCCATCGTATGTGTATACAGTTACCAGTATGGTCATATGTGGCTAATTGCAGTTAGATAGGAAAACCTTTGGCCAGGGACATTGTGCTGTGTCCATGCATGTGTTGACAACAGTATTCATTACACCACCTGTTCACCTGTTTTGGTCTGCATGGTGACATCCAGCAGGCACATGGGTCTGTAGGTGTGTGGATTGTGTACTGTTGTGCCTTTAGTTTGATTCCTTTGAGCATCTGTATGGATCTGTGAGTGTGGATATACTCACCATTAATAGGGCATGTGAGACAATACATACCTCCACACATATATCTGTCTATAACAGGGATGTCTCTATAAATGTAGCTGTGTGTGTATGATATGCATATGTGTTATGTGCATACATGTGGAGAGTCTATGTATCATTGTAATATATATAGCTATAGATATTGGTATATATCTATTTGACAGTACATAGCAATAGATGTACTTATCATGTGAGAGATAGGTACAGATGGATATGTATACATATATGTCTGCATGTACAGACGTGTTTACACATTGCAGGTCATTTTGATGATGAGGCAACAGAATTACACTAATTTTAACTAAGTGTAGGAGCATGCCCAGTGGGACTGTCAGCACTTACAAGGTGACTCCATGCCAGAACTACCTGTACTCCAGTCCAGGATTTTGTGTGTTGCAGACATAGTCAGCTGCACCCATTTCTGCAGTACTGCACTTCCCTGAAATTGTCCACGGCATTCCCCAGCTGTCTGCTGTACTTAATGAGACTGAGTTTCATACTGTTACTCCACATACAAACTGACAGTCTGCATACCTCTTAACTGTATAGATTTTCACAGAATGTCCAGAATTTTGCCTCATATTTTTGGTCTGTTCCTCATAGATTTCTGGTGTTTTGGTAAATTATTGCATATCAAGGTCACTGAATAATACTAATTATAGACAGACATTTGAGTATGTCAACTGTGGTGGTGCAGCAGTTAGTGTTGTCACCTCACAACAAGAGGTCCTCTGCTGGACCTCCTTTTGTGCATTGTCTGCATGTTCTCCCTGTGGTCGACTGAGTTTTAAAAGAGATGCAGGTAGGTACTTGTGCGTATGTGCGTGCCTTCTGCGAAGGTTGACTGCTGGGCCGGCAACTTGACACCATAAAAACACCACTGACAATCATTCTGCTTACCGGTGATCTGCTCTACTGACCCCTAACCAAGAAAAGCTGAAAGATATGTATATACTACCTATCTAATCTTATACACTATAGCTCACAGTAGTTATTGCATGTGCCACAGCTTTTGTTTGATGTTAGGCTGTCAGCTGGTGGTCTTAAGGTGGATGACATCATCAGTCATTGTAGAAGGGGCAGTTTGGAATACAGCAGCTTGTTACAGGGCCAAAAGATGCATAACCATTGCAGGTGGATAGCCCATGAGGACACGTCTGTTGTGGGGCATGGAGATATACACACACAGGCACACACACACACACACACACACACACACACACACACACACACACACACACACACACACACACAAACAGTCACAAACATACCAAGTTGGCTGGACTGAGATTAAAACTCCTACCTATCTAATCTTATACACTATAGCTTACAGTAGTTATCGTACATGCCAAGGGTTTTGTCTGATGTTAGACTGTCAGCTGGCAGTCTTATGGTAGATGACTTCATCAGGCCTTGTAGAGGTTGAAGTTTGGAAGATGGCAGCTAGTTACAAGGCCAAAAAGTTCATAATCATTGCAGGATGCCCATGAGGGCATGTCCATTGTGTTATAGGGGATACACACACACACACACACACACACACACACACACACACACACACACACACATACACCCCAAGTTGGCTGGAGTGAGATTAGAACCACTACCTATCTAGTCCTATACAATATAGCTCACAGTACTTACCACATGCACCACAGGTTACATCTGTTGCACATGTGATACAAACTAGGCTTGTGTTGCACAGCATGTGTGGCCTGCAGATTGATATTGCTTCATACTGTTCTCTGTATCTAGTGTCCTAGCAGTGACTTAACTGTTATTATCCATGGTATGTGTATACAGTTACCAGTATGGTCATATGTGGCTAATTGCAGTTAGATAGGAAAACCTTTGGCCAGGGACATTGTGCTGTGTCCATGCATGTGTTGACAACAGTATTCAGTACACCACCTGTTCACCTGTTTTGGTCTGCATGGTGACATCCAGCAGGCACATGGGTCTGTAGGTGTGTGGATTGTGTACTGTTGTGCCTTTAGTTTGATTCCTTTGAGCATCTGTATGGATCTGTAAGTGCGGATATACTCACCATTAATAGGGCATGTGAGACAATACATACCTCCACACATATATCTGTCTATAACAGGGATGTCTCTATAAATGTAGCTGTGTGTGTATGATGTGCATATGTGTTATGTACATACATGTGGAGAGTCTATGTATCATTGTAATATATATAGCTATAGATATTGGTATATATCTATTTGACAGTACATAGCAATAGATGTACTAATCATGTGAGAGATAGGTACAGATGGATATGTATACATATATGTCTGTATGTACAGACGTGTTTACATATTGCAGGTCATTTTGATGATGAGGCAACAGAATTACACTAATTTTAACTAAGTGTAGGAGCATGCCCAGTGGGACTGTCAGCGCTTACAAGGTGACTCCATGCCAGAACTACCTGTACTCCAGTCCAGGATTTTGTGTGTTGCAGACATAGTCAGCTGCACCCATTTCTGCAGTACTGCACTTCCCTGAAATTGTCCACGGCATTCCCCAGCTGTCTGCTGTACTTAATGAGACTGAGTTTCATACTGTTACTCCACATACAGACTGACAGTCTGCATACCTCTTAACTGTATAGATTTTCACAGAATGTCCAGAATTTTGCCTCATATTTTTGGTCTGTTCCTCATACATTTCTGGTGTTTTGGTAAATTATTGTATATCAAGGTCACTGAATAATACTAATTATAGACAGACATTTGAGTATGTCAACTGTGGTGGTGCAGCAGTTAGTGTTGTCACCTCACAACAAGAGGTCCTCTGCTGGACCTCCTTTTGTGCATTGTCTGCATGTTCTCCCTGTGGTCGACTGAGTTTTAAAAGACATGCAGGTAGGTACTTGTGCGTATGTGCGTGCCTTCTGCGAAGGTTGACTGCTAGGCTGGCAACTTGACACAATAAAAACACCACTGCCAATCATTCTGCTTACCGGTGATCTGCTCTACTGACCCCTAACCAAGAAAAGCTGAAAGATATTGCTTATAGACAAACATTTGAGTGTCGGACTTTATATCCTTCAGATAGTCTGTAATAATGCAACTCAATTTCATACTAGCAACTGTCTACATTAATCAGAAGAATCTGTACAGTCTGCCTCTATTTTTGGACCTTTGTCCCCCCATTCTTCCTGGCTTGGTCCAGATTTCTTGCACTAACAGACTGAGAGATATGACAGTCTGTGGAAACACCAGCATACTAATACCCCACATGTAAAAGCTGTGTATACTTCCAGATCCGAACCATCAACACCATTACCAATTGTAACATCCCTAGCCTACTGAGCCACATAGGCTGCCAGACAGAGAGGTATCCTTCATCACACAATCAACAGCAAACATATGTATGTTGTTATCCCTGCGTTATGTGAAACATATACTATGTGATCAGGTTCTATGGCATAGCCCCGTGATAGCCTGGTTTGCTGATCTACCATTGCTGACTTATTGTTACAGCATTTGTATGGGAACACTGATGCGTTAGGGGTGGTAGAAGAACAGCACGTGATCTGCTGGCAAAGACAGTAGTGCAGATATCATGTGACTCCACTGTTTAACATCTCCCTTGACTGCTGTAGTGAATATTCCAACCATAAGGCCTAGTGAATATTACAGAACACATGCTATTGGACTGGGTATCTGTAGTCCCATGTGGATGTTACATCTCTCCAAATATCCCACTATATTCCCTTGCATATATGCAGCAGGTCCATACATATGATATCATATTATAGTACTCCTTACAAGCGGTGTGTAGGTGAGTGACTTACTTTGCGAATGCAGCAGTTGACAGAACTGTAGTTCAGGGCTGACTCTGCCTGATGCATGCAGTACACAGCCAATACCTGGTTAGGTACAGGTTGTGTGGGATGTCTGGCATCATTTTTAATATATGTATGTGAGTTGGGGTAAGGTGTCAGTTCCTAGGGCCCTAGGTTGTCAGTGCATGTGCTATGTGTTGTCTCTTAGCCAAATCCAAGGCTTACTGGACTGGCTTACATCTGTCTACAGGGACATCATCAGGGGTTTCCTCCTCTGAGTCCTCCTGTGAGTGTGGATGTGGTGACCTAGGCACTGGTGGGCGGCTGTGTATCCCTTCTCTTGCTGATCCTGTTGCAGCTGTTTCCACAGGATCATATTGTATAGCATGGCACATACTGTGAATATCTGTGCATATTTGGCTGGATAGTACTGCAAGGCTCCGATCTGCGGTGGTGGTGCTGCGGTAACATTGTTGCCTCACAGTAAGATGCTGTCCGGTTCGATTCTCAGCTAGAGCATCTTCTGCATGGAGACATGCGTGAATGGGCGTACCTTTGTTGAAGGTTGTGCATCAGGGCTGGTAACTCGGCACTTAAAAATCAACTACCAATCATTAGCAGACCGGAGTTCCGCTGTGGTGACCCCTAACTGGGAAAAGCTGAAAGACACAACAACAACACAACAAGAAGTACTGCAAGGCTCCACCAGATATATTGAACCACCGAAAGTATGACTTCAGAAGCCCAAACACATGATCTATGATATTCCTAGTTTGTGCATGTGCCTCATTATGGTGTTTTTCTGTGGGTGTGTGTGCATTTCTGATGGGTGTCATCATCCATGGTTCCAGTGTGTAGCCAGCATCCCCCAGTAAATGGCCCTCTGGGATGTCCCCCTATAAAACATCTGGTACAGCTGCAATGCGTGCCAGATATGAGAGTTGTGATAACCACCAGGGCTGCAGGCATACATGTTCATGATAATGCCCTGGGCACTGCACATGACCTGGCAATTGACAGAGTGGTACCTCTTGCGGTTGACATAGATTATATCCTCCTCACCAGGTGGTGCCTTGATGTTTACATGAGCGCAATCTATGGAACCCAGTACCTCAGGGTAGTGTGCTACATGGTAGAAGTGTTGCATATTGCTGGCCCTCACCTCAGGGGTAAGGGGAAAAAATGTGCTCACTAGCATGTGGTAGCATGGCATCTAGGAACTGGTAGAGTATCCTGGTGCTGATATATGGGATACCCCCGTCATGTCATCAGTTGGTCTTTGGAAGGTACCTGTGGCTATTATCCTAAGGGCTACACATACCTTTGTTTCTACTGGGTTGGGTTCCTCTGTTGGCTCTGGGTCTGAGTTGAGGGCAGCAGAGCTCAGCGAGTTCTTGTAGTATGTCCCCATCCACCCTGTAGCACTCTACAATCTCCAGCTCTTGTAGCACCTGGAAGATTACTCTGGGTCTGAACACTCTTCTCCTTCTCTGCCTAGGCCTATTTTCGGCAGTAGCAGCAGTATTGTCCTCAGCATCTAGCACATACAGTTGTAGCAGACCTGCAGCAGTCCCTAGCAATCTTTCAGTTAAAACTCCCAAGTTTGTACTCCAATGGTGCAGCATATGGGGGAAAAATCAGATTGTAGGGTGTATGCATACTTTATAGTGCTCTGCTGTAGTTGCTGACTGTATGATTGGCTACCTATGATGCATTTCACCTGCCAAGTATATCATTAACATCATTTAATCGCCATAGTTTAAGTTAAACAGGGGTCAAATCTAATTAATATGTCATTTCCTTTTAGATACACCCAGCACTGTACAGCGCCACACAAACATGCACCCCATAGGTAAACAGACCTTACCACTTGGTGTACACACTCCCCCTATGCTTCCAGGCTCAGCACAGTGGCTTGCCATGCAAACACATGGAAATGTTTGCCCTGTAGGTAAACAAAGCTTAGCACTTGGTGTACACATACCCACAGACTTCCAGGCTCAGCATGGCAGTGCACCACAGAAACAGGCACGGCTAAACTCAAATCAATTTATACGTTTTTGGACACACCTTCCGTTGATGTTAGCTACCTCTTCTGTGGGCACCAACATGATTCTGTGCCTACACAAAGGGGATACGTGGACACAGATACACATTTGTGCTATTCAGTAACTCCACCTCATTTGAATAGGGAACTGTACTCAGACCCTGAAACTAACATGGTTCAAAACCCTACCATGTTAGCAACAGCACCACAACACCATTGCAGATACTCCATGCAGGATCCTGTAATGCACTTCTGTCACATAATATTACTTTTGTTTTTCCCAATTTTTTTTTCTGAGGCATGTTTGCACACTGTGGCTCGCCAAGCAAACATGCATAGATTATTAAAAAAAGAATAATTTTAACTTATTGCTTTTTTTTTCAGACACACAGTGGATAGTTTTACTCATATCTGTATGTGCTATGCCATTTCTGTTCATTTATCTACATTTTTACAACCCCCTTTGTCTGTCTACATTACTGTACTCAGACTTTTTCCATGTACACTACGGACACTGACACGGGGTTTACAGAGCTGCCTATCTGCTTGCTGGATCGCTCTACATGACTCATTTGCATGGTATTCACCTGCTTATGAGGTTATTCGCATGCCACAGATATTTCTGTACTGGTGCATACCATGCATGCCACCCAGCCATGTTTACTAAATCTAAAACTTACTTACATTCATGTAAGCAGTGTGGCACAGTGCCTACATGGAAAATGAGACTGTGTAGTCTTTATTAAATTCCCCCAAGAAGTATCAATGTTAGAAGAAATTAGAAAAGGAAATAGATATCAAGATAAATGACATAAAAGATTAGGAGTGATTGTATACCATCTCAAATAATAAAGTTATCAGCACTAACAAATGTTATATAGAAACATATAAAGGAAATGTACAAAACAAAAACTTGTTGACGAGCTATAAGCAAAAAAGTTTTATAGAAAACTAGCAAAGAAAACCAAATTAGTAGTAATGCCACCTAATAAAGAGAAATGAATATTATTTGAAGTATTATAAAGATCATGTGAACTTAACAAAGATGCTAAATGAATAGAAAAGCTAAAAGAAGCAACAAGACTAATACAGAGGAATTGAAATGGAATGAAGTAATGGCCAAAGAAATTTAGACAAAATAAAGAGAGGTTCCTAATTATAAACCTCTAGGTCCAGATGCAATACCCAACTTCTGGCTAAAGTTTTAACATCTTTGTACAATGATTTAACCCCTAGTAAAAATTATTTATATGCACATCTCAAGTTGATATCACCCAGGCTGACATGAAAAAACATACTCTTTCTTAAGTACGAACCTGCAAACCATCCTAAGAACTATAGCCCAGTAACATGCCTGCTGACAATACACACACACACACACACACACACACACACACACACACACACACACACACACACACACACACACACACACACACACACACACACACACACACACACACACATATATATTATATTCTTGAAGTTTTACAGTCATAGTTCATAGTCGCTCAGAAAAAAAAATCAATAATGACAATAGAACAGAAGAATAATAAAAGAAATTCACACAGAACAAAGGATCATCTATTGTTAAAGCCACTGTTGTACTGCAATTTTCTGCATTACTGTGCCTGTTAAATTGAATTTTATTTCTTTTTTCACTGTTTACAATTTTTTTTGCTATTTTCACTGTTTAAGTATTTACTGGTTTTTTTTCCACTGTTTTAAAGCTATCTGTTCTGCTTGATCTTGTTTTCCCACCAAACATTGTTTAAATAACTGATCTGTTAAAAAACATTCTTTAGAGCCTCCTTGCTGATTTTCTGCTGTTTTAAACATTTTTAGTGTCTCACTGCTATTTTTCTGCTGTGTTAAACATTCTCTGGTGTTTCTCATTGAAAGTAGGGTAGCTAGTAGCTGTAACAGTCTAGATACAGGCTTGCTCCATCTGGGTTTGTTTGTAGTGGTTGTTTGTTCTGAGCATGTTTTCCAGGCCATCATGGATTGGAAGGGGCCTATCTGCACTTTAGTGAGAGGATTGTGTTGATTGGACTCTGTCTGATAAAGGGAGCTTGGTCTAGGTCTTGGAATAAGCATCCTCATTGGTGCTTTTGAACCGTTATCATTTTTTTCCAAGTTTTTAGCTTCTAATATTTAGGCCCTGCATTTGAGCTGATTTCTGCTTTTTTGCACTTTGCACAGCAAAGCGCACTGCCACGTAATTGTGTGGAAAGCCGGACAGTTAAATTCAACAATTTTTCCCTTAAATACTACTGTAGCACACTAGTGTAGCCCTCATCCTTAGTGCTTTGCCAGTCAAAGAAATGCTGCTAGTGAGCTGTAACCTATTAACTACCAGCAAATAAATAAATAAATAAAACCCCAGACAGAAATATCTAACTACTGAGCTCCTCCATGAATGATGCAAATCCACCCTTAGTAACAACAGTCTTCAACCTAGCATTATAGACAGTTGAACTACCCTTGTTTGTCCTTGCGTCTCTTGAGGCGGTGTAGCAATTGTCTCATGTACACTGACAACTCTCTACCAAAAACTCACTCTAGTACAGAGTGTGATAGATGCACCTACATCAAGAATCTTGAATCCATGCTCTCTCACACTTAAAACAGTAACACAGAAGAGGTTGTCAACTCACCCACCACTACATATGCACATAGTAGCTTTACTCATACACATAGTATGCATCAAACACAAAAATCTACATACACAGAGGTTCTCCCGAAAAACTTACCTAAACACCAGAGACCTCCAAAATAGAAGACTGCTACAACTAACACAGTCCCCAGAGCACCTACCATAGATAGCAACACCAGTGTCTCACCCACCAAGCTCGTAAGGCAAAACACTCCAAAACCAAATTTTCATGTCATTGGAGATTCAATGGTGAGACACACAGATGTCCCACTCACCAGGTTGGACATGGAGAAAGTCATGGTCAGCTGCCTGCCCAGTGCCAGGATTTGTCAGATCATGGATGCAATCAGGTCTCTCGGCAACAAATGCCATTATGACTGTGTCATACTTCATGTTGGTGTGTATGACCTGAGACATACCTCACTGGACTATATGAAGAGAGACATGATTGAGCTCTCTGAGTATGTGTCCCAGGCAGGTATGTCCCTAACCTTGAGCAGTATACTACCCTCACCTAGAATGATGCCACTGTATAAACAAAAAATGATAGATTTCAAGAATTGTCTTAGTTTTTGGTGTCATTAAAAGGGGATCCAGTTCTTGTCAGCCTGTGAAGCCATAGTCAACAAATGTTGCTGCTTTGCCAGAGACAGTTTGCACTTGGCACATCTAGGCATTCAATTGCTGGTAAAGACTCTTGCCTCCCCCATAGTGCCCTTTCTAGGCAAGGTCTCAAAAACAACATTACTGATGTGAAATTAGCAAACCAAAACAAAATAAGGGTCATGCTGCTAAATGCTAGCAGCTTAAACCAAAAACTCCACTCCTTTGGAATACTTCTATCACTACAAGATGTAGATGTCTGTGCAATCACAGAAACCTGGTTCAAGACTTCAGAGAGTACCCCAGTCTTGCAAGGCTACAATGCCTTCCACACATTTAGACCGCAAAATGAATGTGTGAAAACCAGAGGAGGCTAAAATATGAACTAGAATCACCATCAAGTACCCTTTTCAATCTTAACCTAACCACAGGCTTTGTTTCTGTGGAATGAAGAACAGCAACAGGTATTCCCCTCCACAAAGGTGGCCTAGCAACAGACCCAGGGAATTACAGACCCATTAGCCTGACCAGCCTCATCTGTAAGGCCATGGAATGTATAATTATGGACCTCATAAATAAAGACATAGGTGACTTCCAAACCCTGGATCCTACCCAATTTGGCTTCATCAAGTGCAGATCCTGCCTGTTAAATCTGGTGGACATCTTTGAAAATGTTACCAGGGTCATTAACAAGGACATATCTCTGCACACAGCATACCTCGACTTGGCAAAGACTTTGAACACAATCCCACATTCAGGGATTACTGAAAAACCTAGAAAACTGAATGTAAACCCCTTCATTGTAAAATGAGTTTCCAACTGGCTCACAAACAGGACGTACACTATCAAAGTGGGTGACACCCCATCAACCAGCAGACCTTTTACCAGCAGGGTGCCACAGGGGTCAGTGCTACTTCGCAGAAGTTCAGGTCAAAACTAAGGTGTTGTGGCTGACCAAGTTTGTAGATGACTACAAACTAGGTACTATCACTGAATCCCCAAATGGTGTCTACTCCAGGAGGGTCTCACACACACTAACAACTGGTGTATTAGTCATGGTCTGAAACTGAATGCAAAGAAATGTATCATCATTCCCTTCAGCATAAACAATGTCACTTCACACCATTAAATCAACAACAATAACCTAAGTACCCCATAGTGGTAAGGGACCTGGGATCACAAGTTGACTGCAACTTTAACTTTGACTACCATGTGTCTACTGTAGTAAGGAAAGCTTTCTACACAGCACAGTTGATTAGTAAAGGCATCACATCGAGAGTAAAAGAGGTTATAACCCCTCTATACTCAGCACTTATATGGCCCATAATTGAGTACAACAACCCATTCAGCATGTACTGTACAAAGCACCTGCAGGAACTGGTGAGACCTCAAAGGTTTCTAACTAAGAAGTTCAAGGGACTCCAGCGTGTGCCTTACACAGAAAGATTAGTGTCCCTGTCACTATACTCCATGTGATATAGACTTCTTAGGGGAGGCTTATGCCTGGCATACAGATCAATCCAACCCCAAACCTAATGAACTTGCTGCATATCAGTAAGTCAAACAAGACTAGGTTACCCATTCCAGGGACCTAAATATGACTTGTAACTTAAATAGGACTCACTGGAGAGACAGATTTATCACCCAGCAACTGCCTCACCTTTGGAACAGGCTACCAATTCATGTGAAACAGACCACCTCCTATGACACTGTTCAAGAGGAACTTGGACGAGTGGATGGGGCAGTGTAAATTCTTACCGGGGATAGCATTCACAACTCTCCTGGCTGTGAGCAGTCATCATTAAATGCAGTTTTAGGTACTGACTATCATTTACGTGATATCACATTGGAATGAAGCGTCTAGGCTTAAAATGACCTCTGAGTTGATAGCCTAATAATCTTCTATGATTCTATGATCCATAACAGAGAACAGTAGCAAATGATGGAACCTAAGTATGGTATGGATAACTTAATCAGGGGTAAACATCGAAAGAGGGATATTCCAGGGTGATTCTTTGTCACTACAGCTGTTTTGTATTGGTCTTAACTCATTAAGCTATTTAATTAATATATTAGGTTATGATTACTTCCAGAAACCAATCTCGCCCTGTGAAATGTCATTTACTTTTTGAAGATGATTTAAATAGTATAGCTCATCAGACAAGAACTGAAAATACAACTACAAATTACTATAACTTCAGACAATAAAAGAATGGCATCTGCCATTGATAAATGTGCAAATGCAACAATTATAGTGGGGAAACTAAAGCATCAAGAAAATGTCAACCTGGGAGAGGAATGTGACAGAAAATAACTTGAATAAAAACTAGCATATAAATATCTGGGAATAAATGGAGGGACAAGTAATAAAGCATGAACCACTGAGAACAAAGCTTAGTAAGGGATATTTTAGAAGACAAAAACTAATATTGAAAACTGACTTGACACTTAAGAATGAAGTTCAAGATGTAAACCATCTTGCTCCTCTTGTTCTAATTTACAGATTTGGAGTGATTGAATGATCCCAAAAAGCAATGGGCCAGTTGGACGAAAAAAAAATAATACTGTTCCATGCTTATCAAATGATATATAGAAACCAGTAGATGACACAATTATATATCCCATTAGTCTGAGGGAGGTATGGGACTCCTTTAAACTGTCAATATGTATAAGTATTAAATTGTGGGAATGCATATACATTTGTTGACTTCATCAAATCCAAATTTAGTGAGAGTTCTAAAGGTTTTATTATAAAATGTCAACTTCCTGAAAGTCATTGGTTCCAATGGAAAAAACAAAACAAAAAAAAATGAAATTTAAAAGGGTAGAAAAATTAATTTTTTCCTTATTATTTATGTATTTATTTGCATAGGGAGCAAGCCAAATATATATATCATGGTCACAACAATTTGAAGAAGGGAAAAACTCAATAAGTAAATGAATCTTTGCTGACGTACAATTAGAAATCAGAGTGGCAATGATTTTTTATGAGAAAAAGCATTCAGCATTATGCCGTTCATCTTTTTTTCTACACACTACTGACGCCTGAGCAATTTCATATCATACATGTGTAGGGAAGCCAGTTCAAAACCCAAAAGTGTAGCTTGTTCAATCAGAACCCTGTGCCAGTCCCAGAAACTTGTGCCCCACCCCCTCGGTTATTCAAGTGAAGAGCAAAAAAATAAAAGAACTTCTGTAAAACTTGTAGGATGCTTGCTTGGACAGTACCTGATCCACATGCTCCCCCACTCTTCAAATTAAGAACAAAAAAAAAAAAAAAATGGCCATACCTTCTACTGGCACACCAATCATGTGACCAGATGCATGACACACATATACTCCTCTCTTCAGCCCGTTTCTGTGCCCTGCCCCCAACCCTCCTTCCTTATATCTAATTGAGTTAAAAAATAATAATTTCTTTTAAACTTTACCAAAATACTTGATATAAATGTAGCAAATACTTGCTATGGTTTGTACCCTGTCTGCACAGAGTGGTACTGTGCTCCGACTTAGTTAAAAAATGAAAATCATTTCTTCTTTTAAACTGTAGCACATGGTTGCTAGAGTTTACACCCTGTTTGTACTGAGCAATAAGGTGCTCAGACTTGAGTTAAAAAAAAACAAAAATAATTTCTTCTTCAAAACTGTAGAAAACTGCTTGCTATAAATATAGCAAACAGTTGCTACATTTATACCCTGCCTGCACAGAACACTACAGCATTCAGGTCTGAGTTTTTAAACTATAGCAAACTGCTTGCTGCTACAGACTACTTATGATCAGAGTCTCAGTCATGATTGTCTGTGTTACATCTCACATAATGTCCTCTGCAACTGCAGCAGACACAGCAGCAAACAAAATGGCATAAATATTGCAACTCTAAAATGCTCTATTTTTCTAAAACTAGTGTCTAGTTGCAAAATATATTATAAAATCCATTTGTTTAATTTACAGTTCATCTCAGAACTCTCTAGTACCTAGAATATCAATAAAGGAAGTGTTTGCAATATGTTTTCTGTATTTGGCTATGAATATTTATTGAAATAAATAGTCACAAATAAACTGTGAAATATCATCAAGAAAATAAAAACTTTTTTTTTTACTTCAGTAACTGTTCAGGCAGAAACATGCCAAAGAAGAATTAAACTGACAAAAATCAAAACTGTAGGCCAATGCCCAGAGTTAGTCACTTAGGAATAATGACCAGTCATACAAAGCTCCCTTGCATTTCCACAATAAAGCAAAATGTCAAAGAAAGCACATTTATTTTCCTGTGAGAGAATTCAAAATGGAAAAGCTGAAAGCAAAATGATATGGTACCAAAGGGCTTCTCACTGCAATCAGCAAAGGCCAAGAACAGACATACTGTGTTTTATCCCCATCTGAACTCATAAGCATGTTACTGATGCATCATGTTCAGTAAAAGTGAGTAGAATTTTCCACAAACTGAGTTTTGAAGTAACTTACAAAACAGTGTCAGGGATTTTGTCAAAAGGGTAACTGTTTTGACCCAATATCCTGCATGTTATTGTGATGTATGTTAAGATTTATGTTTAATCTGCAGATCTTACTTAACCAACTACTTTTAGCTTCACTAAAATAAGAACTGATTGACATTTGTAACAGGCTTTAACAGTCAGGGCTTGTGGTTACTATTTCAAAGTTGTGCAGGTATAACAAACTAATACAAGAGGAAACACACACACACAAAATCATTCATTCCTTCTTCATAACCTAATGTGTACACCACAGTACAATTTGTGATGAACTCCAATAAAAAAAAAAATAGAACATGTAAAAAAATTATTTGATATGCTACGTTCAAGTGTTCCTGCTTTTGGCTAGTTGCTCATATTCAGAGGCACATGAATAATGACAGTAATAATATCATCAACTTTAACATCATATTGGCCTTTAGTGTGAATTCCAATGTATAACTATACAGAAACCCTGAGCTTTCAGCTAAATAGTTTGACTGCTTATATAAACTATAATTCTTCAATGAAACACCCACAGATTATGACAAATATTTTCACATAAAACATGGGTGTCAGTTATGTTAACAAATAATGTTATTTACTTATTTTTTACATTTATCAGGCTAGATTACATTTGGATAGCAACTGTGAAACTCACAAAGAAGCAAAACTAAAAGTCATTCAAAAGGAAACAGAAATGAAATAGGTCCTGAAAAATGCAGCTCCCTTTCACAAAGAAACAAAACAAATGTCCTTTACAGCAGTCTAGGATTTGTGGTTCTAGTAATACTATAGCCAGATCTATGGCATGTCATCAGTCTAAAATCCCCTGTACCTGACATATTTAAACTACTCATGAAAAACTAAAGTTTCTACATTGCACATGCAAAAAGCAGATACATATATACACCCCTGACAAAGAAAATGTAGCTCACCTAAAGCAATCACCAGTCCACATCTTCACTTAAATTTCAAGGAAAAGTAAAGCCCAGAACACATCTCCAGTTCACTTCAGTATAGAAAGTAACTTTATGTGTTGCCTAGACAAAAAAACATACAATTCCTATACAATATTATCCAGTAAATCAAGCCCCTAGGACAGAAATTCATAAATCATAAATGAGGTTTGCCAGGTGCACATAATTTTCCTCAATGTCCTGCTTATTGGGCATGGGAGTGAGGGGTTGGAGTGGGGTTCAACTCGGATATTGAATTTAGGCTGCTTAGATAGGGAGGAAGTGTAGGGGGTAGGATTATAGTATGGTAAGTTAGGTCAGTTTTCTGAGTGATGAGAAAAGGTGTGGAGACACTAGTAAGTTACATTAGGGGAAAGTAATGCAAGGCAGGAAGGAGAGTTGGGGTGGAGTGATGGGTAGGTGATGTAAGGCAGGGGACTGGATAGCATCAGCATCTTGATGTAATCAACTGTGACGCCCTCCCTTCCTTCCCATTTTTAAGGTGGTTGGTGGAGGGACAGTGGCTTCTGTTCAGATGCAGCTCATTTCCTGTTGGACTATGGATAAGGTGAGTGGGTAAGATGCTTGCCAGGGGAGACTATATGAAAGTGAGTGGTTTGAATTTATGCTGCTGATGGTACTAACAGGTGAGCAAAGTTAATGTCCCTGTCTTGTATATGATGTGAATATAGGTTATGCTTTCCTTGATGGTGTGGTTATATCATATTCAGGTCTGTTGGATTGTTTATTAGACTTGTGGATCAAATTTTCTGCTGTTAGAGCTGTCTTATTGATAAATGGTAGCAATGTAATTTGGTGTGTTATTTTTTTGTCAGGTGATCAGGGACAAAAGAAGCTTAAAATAACAATTAAAAATAAAACACACACTTCAAATGGCCAAACAGAAAATAGTATTACCACAAAAAATGGATTTGATTGTATGTAAGCTGAGAAAAAACAAAACAAAACCATAACGCAACTCTTACTACACTACAAAAATGTGTTGCATGGATTAAAAAGTGCCTTGGAACAAGAGTAAAAAAATAAAATCCATGCAACACTCCAGCCATAAAATCCTCTGCAAACTGCCAACTCCTCTTCAAATGTAACAAGAGGAGGTCTATCTCATGCAATATATGAAATGTCTTACATTGTAAGATATGACTAGGAAACTCAGGTTTGTGACTTCTGGCTTTGATGCTTATCTCAAAACATAGTCCTGGTTGTCTTGCTCTTCCATGATGACTACTCAATTGGATTTTTTTTTTGCCAAATTATAGCTGATTGATTTTCTTTCTCCCCTTACCTATGTTCTAAGTGACAGTGAAACTGCTATTTCAGCAAGAATGCTGTGCATTGTTTTGCGGAGCAACTGAGCAACTGTGGAGTTGATATATATATATATATATATATATATATATATATATATATACAGATATATATATATATATATATATATATATATATATAGAGAGAGAGAGAGATTTCCTATTAATAGTTGATCTACACAAACATTGACCTGCTTAATGTCAAATCATGTCAACATGCTACTGTGCATACACTGAAGTTAATTTGTGCAACATTCAAAACTAAAAAAAGAGTATTTTTTTGAAGGGGGCAAGCCCCTCTGTACCCCCAACCCCTGCTAATTATGTATACTAAATCCAAGATCACACACTCCATGAGGTAGAGGCATAGTCCCCTTCCCAGGGGAATGACATTTATTGCAAAACTGTCAACCATATGCAGTGTCTGATCTGTGCAGGAGGTTGACTATATTTGCTTTATCAGTGTTCGTACAAGCAGTTGTGTCTCAGTCTTTCACAGGTAAAGCATCAGTCCTCTTCTTATATTGTGGATGCTTCATGTATCACACACCAGACTCCCAAATATTCCATTATGTATCCTAATAGTGGACCCTTCATAAAAGGCATAAAAACATGTATCTGATACTCTGATGCAAGCACACACTCTCTGGGTAATTTTCTTTATCAATGTTATCAGACGTTCATTGACACAATCCATATGTTATCATAAACTTCACTATATCTTGGGAGTATCATCAAAGCTGCTACTTTATTTCTAAACCAGCCATATTTATACTTCATGATAAAACTAATGAAAGCGTTCACACAATGTGCTCACAAAACCAAGACAAATACATGGCATCAGCACATGCTAGCTGACTTAAAAAACGTTCAAACCCCAAAACTACTTGTACTTTAAAACAGAAAATAAACAAAAAAAGAAAAAGTAAGCACTGTTTCCCATATGTGTGTCAGTGATGAAGAAAGCAACTTAATACCTTGCACAAAGGCAATACACATACCTCAATTAAAAAAAAAAAAACGCCTCACTGAAGGAAGTAACATCACACACTGCACACAAACAATGCACACACAGCCCCCAATAACAACTCTACTCTCTAAATCAAGGAAATGAAACTCATTATTTTTGGAATTAACACCTCAAATAAAATTAAATTTCATATAAAACACTAAGGACTAGTCACAGTCTTTGGTGTGCAGCAGATTCTATCTGGTGTGCAATATATCTAAATAACAAAGGCCTGACTGATTCATAAAGATTTGCTCACATTGAAGAAAGACCAGACAAATAAGCACTGTACTCAATGCATGGAATACATATGCAATGCATTCCCCAGTCATATGAGATTCAACAAGTCTGAAGTATGGGACTACTGACTAGTCTCAGCAGGGCAAGCTAATAAACATCAGCTGCATGCAACACCATGGTGATTCATTTGTCATTACAGCAATTCCCCCTTCCTTAGTAATATAGCACTGAGAGTACCATGCAGCAGATTAACACAGTGAAAAACACAACTCACTTTAGGCACTTAGAAGCAGATTTTATTACATAAAAGAACAACGAACCACAGAACACTGAACTAGCACATCAGCGTGCACCTTCTAGGTTAAAATGTTTGGAAAGCACTGAGACATACAAATAAATATCAAAACCAATTAATTAATTATTCAATTTCCAAAATTCTTCAAGAAACAAGAACATAACTGCCAAATATACAAGACTGTAACTACTAAATATACAGTGCAATTAATAGGGTATTTGTGCTCCCAGGTGTATATAATCTTACCAGAAGATGATAATATATAGACTAGTTTGTCCTTGTAATAAGTTTTATATAGGGAAAACAATGCAACATTTAAGGCTGAGAATACAGGAGCATATAAAGCACATTAAAGTAACTCACCCACTAGTCCACTAGTATCACATTTTATGGAAAGAGATAATGGTAATTTTGATTTGTTAGTTTTTTATTATGTATGTATTGAAAAATTCAGAGTTATATTAGAGTTCAGAGTTACAGATATATTACCTGTCACAAACTATCTAACTTTCACCCTGAATCCTTTAAAACCCTCCTCTCTAGAGTAAACTGGAATTTCCTCACCCAGCTCCCACTTGATGAAGCAGTCCAAGCCTTCAACTTGACTTTCCTTAGCATCTTAAACTCACTAGCTCTGCTCCGGAAAGTACATATAAAAGCTAACACATCTCCATGGCTATACAAAACTGCACGCACCCTCATGAAAACCAGAGACAGGGCTTGGAAAATGGATACAATCTAAGCTCCCTGTCGATCTACAAAGATACAAAGAACTCAGAAATCAGACAAAAAAAAAATCAATAAAGACAAAAAGACTTCTATTATAACCTCCAACAGCATTAACATCCGATCCTAAAAAAATCTGGAATGCAGTAAACCAAATACTACACCCCAGTAATCCTACTTCCCCCAATCCATGCCCACACAGAACACCTAAATAAACAGCTTATACCTTCACCACCTATTTTATAGAATCCATATCTAAGTTATTTAACCTCAACCCCAACTCCTCTAATACTAATCCTCCAAACTCGTCTGAACCTACTCTAAGTACTAACTCTGTAAACACTTTCTCCCTTAAATCTATATCTACTACCTACATCAAAACTCTACTCTCTAAGTTAAAACCATGCTGCGTATCAGCTGATAACATCCCCTATTATTTTCTCCAGAAAGCAGCTCACTCTTTTGCTCTACCTGTATCTATCCTAATCAATTGCTCCATCTCAGAGTCAAACGTTCCTTCTGTCTGGAAATAATTCTATACACTGCTTATTCGCAAAGGGGTAACTCCACAGAAACTTCTAATTTCAGTCCTATTGCTATCCTCTCCCCTCTCTCTCTAAGGTTTTGGAGAAATGTACACACAAACAAGTTATGCAATATCTAATACAGGAAAATCTGCTCACTCCCACTCAGCATGGTTTCCAACCTGAACATAGCACTACCACAGCTCTACTATCCTTCCTCAACTCCATTTCTCTAGCCAGAAACGACCATAAACTTATGTCTTGTCTATTCTTAGACCTCTAAAAGGCTTTTAACACTATCTCTCACTCTCTTCTGCTGGACAAACTGTCTTACCTCAACTTCTCCTCTGATACATTTGCATGGTTCTCCAGCTATCGCACTGACAGACTGCAATGTGTGAGATAGCACTCTGCACTATCCCCTCCTCTCCCAGTAAAAATGGGTGTTCCCCCAAGGATCTATTCTTCGGCCACTACTTTTCAATATCTTTACTAATTTACTCTATACATCTTGCCCACAGTCTTCCCTAGTCCAATATGCTGATGACTCTGCAGTCATCACCATTGCCTACTCTCCCTCTGAACTCTTATCAGCTACCCAGACATCCTTTAACTCAGTTGAAACTTGGCTCTCCAATAACCAGCTCATCCTCAACCCTAAAAAAAACTAAACTGTTACTCTTCCTCCCCAAAACTGCTAACCACATCAAATCCACCTTCTCCATAATGTCTCTAAATAATGCTCTTATTGAAGTGGAATCCAGCATGAAACTCATCTGCGTTACCATCGACAATCAACTAAAATTTGACCTACATGTAAATAATTGTATCAGAAACACTCACCAGAGACAAGGGCTTCTGTACAGAAACAAAACATTTCTCACCGCTGAAGCTAGGATTATGCCACCCATGCTTACCTCCTATCCAGCCTAATGTACTGCTTCCAAATTTTCACAAATCTCAGCTCCTCTCTACTTACAAAACTAGAGTCTACTTAAAACAAAATAGCTAGATTTGCAGCTCAACAAACTTACAAATCTCATCATTGTCTCTCCCTAAAATACCTAAATTGGCTTGAACTACCCCACCTGCTTCTCCTCTTTCAGCTCCAAATCATCTACTCTATGCTATTTCAGCCCTCCTACTGTCCACCTCTATCCTCCTTCATCTCCCACTATTCTCCTACTAGACATCTCGAGCTCATTCCAAGATGTATTACATATCTATAAACCAAAACCAAATCCGGGTGCAGCATATATAGCTACCACCCTTCTATTGTATGTAGCAAACTCCCACTTAAAATCAGAACCCTTACACATCCTAAACAATTTAAATCAGCCACCAAAGAGTACTTTAAAGGGCACTGGACTTGTTACTGTTCTCACTCCCCCAAATATATCTCTCTAACAAATGACCATCTTCTTCCTGCTCCTTTCTTCTTCCCTCTCATAATCACCCTCTCTTTTTCCACTAACAATCCCTAAACTATCTTCCTACCCTTTTTCCGCTAATGCCTTTTGAGAAACTGGTACAGTTTATGCACTACCTAATGGCTAGTCTAATTAAGAACTTCTCATGCATTATGTAACTTCTTAGGCATATATATCCTTTTTAATAGCACAATAGTGCTAAAATCTTCTTTTTGTTTTGTATGCATTATGTATTATCTCGTGTTTTAAATTGCTTTGTTATTGGATAATTCTATTTAAAATATTGAGCTTTTCTCCCCGGGCCTCCACTGAAAAAGGTCTCTTTTAGCTCAGTCAGACACTCCTGGCTAACAAATGTAAAATAAATAAATAAATGTAGAATAAATGTTTAATCCTTCTGACATCTTGCTGCAAAAACAAGCATGGTTTATTTTTACATATGACACATTACTTGGGGGGCTCAACAATGAGTTTCTTATAAAATATTTGGTCTGATAGGATTTTATGTAATTTTATATATATTATTATTATAATTGGATATTACATATTGTAATATATTGTTTTTAATTTATAAGTATGTGTTTTTGAAGTGAACAAATATTAATAATACATATGTAGATTTTGTAATATTTGTACATATTGTATATTTAGTAGTCATGGTCTTATATAGTTGGTAGTTATGGTCTTGTTTCATTAAGAATTTTGGAAATTGAATAATTAATTAGTTTTGATATATATTTGCATGTCTGAGTGCTTTACAAACTTTTGAACCCAGAAGGTGTAAGCCAAGGCTCTAGTTCAGTGTTCTGCGGTTCGTTGTTCTTTTATGTTAATAAAATCTTCTTCTAAGTGCCTAACGTGAGTAGTATTTTGTAGAAGTTTAGATATTTGGCACTGTTGATGGAGAAAGCATTTTTTGAATTAACAGAGTGAAAAAGCAATGTCTTCAACACTTTGTAAAAAAACATTTCAGAACTACAAAGAAAGACACCCACAGATAACTCTGCAGTCACGGTCATAAAGATCAAGCAAACAACTAAATCCCTCTGCAGTAGTGGCTTAGGTAATAAATGTCACCAGTGAGTCATACTATTCAACATAAAAACACAGGGAAAAAAGAGATACAACCAGATTCAATAAAGCCTACACTGTCTGTTTACACCATTTTGGATTTTAGTAAGCTGCTCTACACAGTGTGTAGAACCGCACACAGTCGTGCAAACAAGGTAAACACTGTGACATGCAAATTACAGCTTAAGCAGCTGAACTGTATGCTAATCAACCAATCAAAGATGGAGGATCTATTCAAGAAGCTATAAAGCAACCATGTAGACTCAGTGCTGTTTTTTTCTTGTGAATTCCAAAACCTATTGGAATACAGCCACAGGAAGAAGTCTACACAGAAACAATGTTAGGGCCTGCTATTGCTTTAATTCATGTATATGTTGCAACAGCCTGAAGTCTATACTGCTGCTGCTGTTAACAGACCAAGGCCAAGAAGGAGAAGACTCTTCAGACCCTGGGGTAACTTATGGCAACCTACATGATATGCAAATTGTACAGCGCTACAGGGTGGACAGAGACATACTACAAGAACACTGCAAGTTCTCAGATTCAGGACAAACTGAGAGGAACCCATCCCAGTGGAGACAAAGGTATTTGTAGCACTTGGAATCTTAGCTACAGGTACCTTTCAGAGACCAACAAGCAACATGCTGGGGATGTCACAGGCATCAGCATCAAGGATCCTCCATCAGTTCTTGAATGCTATGCTTCAACTTGCTAGTGACCACATGTATTTTCCCTGTACTCTTGAAGACAGGGCCAGAAATATGCAGGATATCTACCTTGTAGCACACTATACTGAAGTACTGGATGCCGTAGATTGCACACATGTAGAAATTAAGGCATCACCCAGGGAACAAGGAAGATTCTACATTAATAGAAAGGGCTTTCACTCTATTAGCTGCCAAGTCATGGGTAATGCAAAGAGAATCATCTTGAATGTGTGTGCTGGCAACCCTGGCAGTTACCATGGGTCAAATACCTAGCACACCTCCCAACTATTTTAGATGTTTGCTAGGATATCACACAGAGTCAGTTTACTGGGGGATGCAGATTATGCACTGGAACCATGACTGATGGCACCCATCAGAAATGCACACATACCTGCTGAAGAATGCCATAATCAGGCACATGCTCAAACCAGAAATATTGTAGAGCTTGTGTTTGGGCTGCTAAAGTTGTGGTTACAGTGCCTAGATACATCTGGAGGAGGCCTGCAGTACAATCTATAGACATATACTGAAATATTCACAGCATGTTTCATGCTACACAACATCATCCTGAGAAAATAGCTTCAGCAGGATCAACAAGGGGAAGGAGCACACATTCCACCTCCAATGCCAAGGTCACCACAGCCACATGCAGGAGAAGAGTCAGGGGGGAAACAGCAGCTGCTGTGGGTGTGGCAGATCTAGGCATGCTCAATATTCCCTCTCATTGGCTAAGAGACAACACATAACACACTCACATACCACCTAAGGGCCTAAAACCTTCCTCCTACGCACATACATATAGTAACATCGATGCCAGTCAACTCTCACAACCTTTACTTCCCCATGTATTGGCTGTGTACTGCTTGCATCAGAAAGAGTCAGCACTGAACAAAAACTGTTGCAACTGCTGGATGTATAAGGTAAGTGTTAAACCTGACGTATACTGTGTAATAATGTGAATGACTGGCATATCCTTGCATTTCGTTATTTGGTAGTGTAAGCAAGTAAAAGGCAGGTGATTTGTTTATAAATTACCTTAACATGTGACAGCAGAGACTTATTTGACTTATATGTGTCCATTATTAAGCAGTAGGCCTCAGGCATCAAAGATTCACACATTCATACCTTTCAAAAGTAGTGATGGTCACTACATGCCCACAGTTTAGCACCATACATTTGTACTGGAAAATCATTAAAGAGAGAAGTTTGAAAGTAATGATACACATTTCAGTTTCAGACTTTGCAACCCTCGCAAGATCATTCACAATAAAGTTGGAAAATTTTGATGCTGCCAATTGTCTAACTTTCTAAGACCAATATAAGTCAAAGGTACCAGTTCAACATCACAAATGTAGATATACTAAGCACTAAGTCGGCTATGCACCCTGACTATCAGACACAAAGTTTATGCATCTCTGAATCCAAAAGATACAAAACAGGGATATGGCACAGTTAGCATTAGTTGCACAGGGTGTTGGTGGGGGGGGGAGGAAGCCTAGGCTTACACAAAAGGTCAGTGAGTGTGTATAAGTAAGAAAGAGAGGCAGGCAGACATTTGGATAAACAAACAAATGACCAGTGAGACAAAATGAGTTTTAACTGCATGGCTGAACCATATAATTGCTGTGTGTGTGTGTGTGTGTGTGTGTGTGTGTGTGTGTGTGTGTGTGTGTGTGTGTGTGTGTGTGTGTGTGTGTGTGTGTCTATAGGGGTCCTCCAATTGAAATTGATGTGTGAGTGTCTCCATGAACACAGCCAAACTACGTCTATATCTTGGTATGTCAAACAGGTGTGAGCCATGCAGGTGGCAGTTCATCATTGTCCCCAATCAAGAGAACTGCCTCTGCCAGGAGTTACACTGGCATGTCCACACCCACAGTCAGATACACTGCTGCTACCTGAATGTAATTGATGTATGCTGGATGACCTTCCCTCACAAGTAAGGCCAGGACCACGACCCCATGGTCTGCCATATCTGGGTGTGGACAGCTCACCCACTGATTGAGCAGTGGAAGTACTGCCGTTATGAGGAGCATGATCAGGCTCAGCCACATTGGCTAACAGTAGACGATGTGGCTGACCTATGCCCATGAGGATGCCGTTCCCCTCCCAGCAGATGTTCCATCACAGACACTGCTCATTCCAAAGTGTCATTCATCTGATCCATTGAATCAGTGACATGATGGAGGCAGTCACACATATCAACCTGTGC
The DNA here is from genome assembly GCF_019279795.1 of Protopterus annectens. Taxonomy (NCBI): domain Eukaryota; kingdom Metazoa; phylum Chordata; order Ceratodontiformes; family Protopteridae; genus Protopterus; species Protopterus annectens. Next base: position 512,913,056 of record NC_056727.1, on the reverse strand, counting down.
CACATCTACAACTCTAAGCATTTCTCTGGAGCACCTATGGGAACATACCTGTGCTTTCATGATGGCCCTAAATATATGTTGAGTGCCAAGGAAAGAGACACCTGGATCAGGTAGAGGATGGATAGCAGTCCTCCTCTGAGCACCCCTAACAACCTTCCTGTGTGACACATCACCCACACTTTGACTACATTCGAAATCAACAGGCACTGAAGTCGCAGTAACCACACTTGCTTGATCAACTGTCTCGCCCTCCACCTGCCCAGTATCTGTGAATTCACTGGAATAGGTAGGTGTAGGCCTACTGGCTGTGTCTAAATTTCAGGGGATGGCTGTATGTCAACCTCAGTGTCAGATTCAACCTCTGCACCCCTAGACTGTGCCTCTGTTTGGCCACCATCATCATCAGAGACTGCTGATACTCTGACATCAGGTAGTAGAAGTCCTACACTTCCACTGTTAGGATCACCTGTGATAATAATCAACAAACACAGGAAAAAATTAATACCTAAACTACTATACTCCAATATATGCTAACAAAATAACAGTGCTGCCACTATTATATAGTACAACAATACACACAACAGTCCTGACATCAACATCACATACTAAAATATTTATTTGAATTGTTCATCAGTACTAACATAAAAATGTCTGGCTTACCATGTACAGATGATGGTATCCTTTGCACGCCACATGGTCCTGAAAGAAGTTAAGCAAAAGGTAAGGACAACATCATCACAATTAACAGCAACACAGGGAGTAATACTTTTTCCCTTTGATATGTCCATTAACAATACTTTTAACAAGAACTCGGCTGACAACTTTAACCTAAGTGAATCAATCAGAATGTGTTGTTAACTATAGCAATCTTCAATTCCCCTCCAAAAAAAGATTTTTGGTGAAACAGAAGTAATGCATTGATTTAAATTGTTTTATTACACAACAGTTTTCAAAAACTGAGATACAAAAGCCTACCTGGAAGCTCATCCTGGGACATGCTTGCTGTCCCTGAAACAGTAGCACCAATGTCAAGGACATGCTGTCCTTCATTTTCCTCAGAGCTGTCTGGATTCCTGACAGTGGACAGAAACTCTCCACTTGGTGCTAGTTGTGGATCTGGAGCAGCCCCCTACCCATACCCATCTAATCATGTCCCACTGCAGTTCCTCTCCTCCATGCAGATAAGATCATGTCAGTGGCCCTATGGTGGACCTGGTCATATGTCTTTCTCTGGCCACCCACTGTATTAACATCTGTGAAAATCTGCTGCCAAATCTACATTCTGTGCAACATATCTTCACATTCTTTCGCAAGCAGGAAGGTACTATGTTGCCTAAAACTGTCAACAATGGCCTGATTCTCAGGGTCAGTGAAGGATGGTTTTCAAGGATGGAGATGCTCAGGTGGCATAGTCCTAGGTGACTTAAAAGACAACAGAAGGATAATACATATAAGTATCACATAACTACAAAGTAACTGTTCCCAGATGAAACAGAAAAGGTAGCATTTCAGTATTACCCACTGGCAAAATATAAAACAATCTAGAAATTTGAAATACAAACAACAGGCTGGATGCAAAAAAGGACAGTAACAATAGTAACATATCTTTGTTAGTGCCATAACAGAAATGCAGCTTTGCCCCACCTCATAGAACAGGCAAATGACACATTTTGCTAACAAACCATCTTTGAAATGCTAAAAGTGCTATAAAATGAACTGTCCCTAAAACATGCCTACAGAGTTAACACAGAACATTCCATTTTAAGGTATTGCCAGTCATGTATACCTGTGAAATGTCCTGACAAACATGCCCATGCCATCAGTATTTTTTTATTTAAATCTGCTGCTCTGAGCAATTACCACCAGTATTATTATTACACAATATGATGGCTATACTGAGTCACATCTAAGGTTAACAAGTGCAGTACAGTAACTAAACAACTGCTATTCACTAGTCTATTTGTTTACCTATTTACCTATCTTAACAGTGAAGGGGGTTGGTGGTGGGTATTTATTTTTTATTATTTATCATTGGATAATGGGTATTGAGTGTATTTATGTAATGTGAACTACCTCTTGCATGTCATACGTGTTGTTATTTTCTTTCTCATGTTATTCTCTGATACTGCTGTATATATATTATTTGCATTGCATTTCTCTCATGAGCTGACACTTGTAATTTCATTTAGGCTGAGCTTGTGTGGCCCTAAATGATAATAAAGTTTGAATAAAGTACATTTCTAACTAATACATACAAATAAAACTGTAAAAAAGCTTTTGCTAATCAAAATATATATATTAAATTATCATACAGATTTTTCTTAATTGCATGCCAGCATATACAGTATGCAGCTGAAAAAATGCAAGCACATCTTCTCAAATTCAGTAATCCTCTGAGCAGATATATACCAAAGTAATAGCTTTTTTCTGTGTTCTCCACATAAACAAGTTTTCTCACCTTCAGTTTCCCTAGCTACATGGCTCCCTTTTTATGGTGTAGATTCAGGGCTGTTAGCATGGTGAAGATGCAAATCAGGTATGAACTCTTAGAATTGCTGAATCCCAAATACCTGGCTCTTTTTAGCAGATGTAAACAAAGTATAGGCACTCCCTTAATGTTTGTTTTTAATGGATTGCAACTGTGAATGATTACTGATTGGGAGAAGAAAAACACAACGGCACTGTAGGCTGCCTTACATCCATTGGGTGTGTCAGGTTAGACTTACAAAGTGTTAGATGTAATTTTGTCAAGGTTGGAATTTTAAGTAAGCAGCACACAATTCACAGGTTCTGTTCATTAACATCCATCCTCCCCTTCATTTAATATCCCCACACATTTTAAGGACAATGATATAGAATGGCCTACAGACTGCATGTCTCAAATTACTGGTCAGTTAAGAGAAGACTAACCAACAAACACAGAGAGGTAAGACAGAGCTGTATATTTGCAAGCAGTAGTCACAACTGGTTGTGTTATCACTTAGTGCACTACATCCAAAAATAATAAATGTACAAAAAAAATGCATGGTTTCATATTACTGTAGATGATGTTGCAGTTGGTTGTATGAAGAATAATTTCAGTTCCTTGCTACAAAGCTGGTTGTGTGGCAAACAGGGATATGGCACCTTTTCTGTGTTCTCAAGACTCATTGGAGTGAGAGTTCAAATCCAGTCATATCCAGAAATATATGTGCTAACATTTTCTACTGTGTATGTCAGATTGCTTTTCCTCATTTCAACTACTTGTCCTTTTTTCCTTTTTTTTCTTTCCTTTCTTTCTTTTTTTTTGGGGGGGGACAGTATTTGCATGATGTACTACTTACCACAAACACAGGACATGGAGAAAAATTAATATCAGGTTTGGCTGTGCTTATCTCATTTGCATGAAGCATGACAGTGTGCCAACTGGACTAGTGGGACACCCAAGAAGCAAACAGAACATTTGCAAAACACCTGCAAACAGGGTGTCTGTAAAAGGTCAAAGGTCAAAAACAATACATTGTCACAAGTTCTATATTTCATTGTGCAAGTGCACTTAGCGGCATTGTACAGCAGTTATCAGGGTTCCCCAGCAGCTGTAGCTGTCAAACACCTTGCATACAGGACTCAGACAACCAGTAATTGAAAGCAGATACATTATTAATTCTACTGGGCATGGCTCAAACCTGCTAAGCAGCTTTGCATGGTGGTTAACACAGACACCTTAAGAATGATTAGGAAATTAGGAAATTTCATATAACTACTCCTCTGGAGCAGGTGTAAGTGTAGGGCTGGAGTACAGATGGTCCTGGGTTCTAATACATGGTGTGCAACCTATTTTTACTGTTGTGAGAGTACAGTTTATGATAATGAACTGAAAAATAGACAAGTGTTATTTTAGCATTCTTGTGGCAACAGGTGTAAGACTGTCATGTACATGGTTTGGGTTTCTAATACAGGATATTCCAGACATTTTTACTGTTGTTCCACTTCCAATTATATTCACTCCCACTTATAACACTTTAGATAGTGGAGCTGATATGAATTATATGTATGAGGGATGAGACACCATTATTGTATTTTCAGACATATGGAGGAGGGTATATTGTCTACTATATTTCTGTAAGCACAATTCTGGTATCTGGACTTTGCATGACATTCACAATTAGCTAAGACACATACACAACTGAATCTATACCCAATAACCTTGACAGGTCACACACATGCATGTGTAACAGCTCAAACTGTCACCTGTATTTATGTATGATTCCTGACTATATCTGAGTACCACTTCTTCTGTACCAAAGATACCGATAGTAAAAGTCCAATATTAGATTGTAGTCAGAGGTTATGGGTTCAAATACCAACTGTACAATACTGTTATTTTTTAAATAATATTTGCATTAAATTAAAAACTCTATACCAATGGCACAAATGCCCTGCTGTAACCTGCAATATGTATAACTGGAACATGCATATGTGCAATATATGCACATTTCAAGGATAACATTCAGCAATCCATACTGTAGTGTGTATCTGTTTGGATGTATACTTAAATGCAATACTTCAGATAAAAGAGTTCTATAATTGTGTTAATGCATTGTATGTCATATATATCGGTACTAATTTTATCTCTTTTTTTTCTCTCACCCCAACCCTCTATTTTTTTATTTTCTATTATGTGTCATCGAAATGTCTCCATGTTATCCATGTGTACCAAATCACTAAATGCTACACAGCACAGTGAGGAAGGCCAGACCTAGTGTATCAGCCTGCCCCCACTCCACTGGCTCCAGCAGCAATGCCCAGCATGTCTGGGAGCCAACCTGGCAGCACTGCCTCTACTGCCCCTGCATTACCTGTACCCTCAGGTAATACTGCCCCAGAAGCTGGTGCAGTGGTACCCTCTGGAAGCAATGACAGAGGTGTTTATTTTATCACCTGCAGGGAGTTACCAGGGATAGTGCCTAGGGTCATGCACTGTACCACTGGTGTACACCTACACAGGATGGAGAGGCTGCTCTGCCTCATGGTCCATAGGAGGAGGAGACATAAAGCACTCCAGCATCCAGCAGAGTAAGGGGACAGTGATGACAGCCCAGCGTGTGAGGACTCAGTTCTCACTGTCTCCAAGCTTGGTGTCCATGACACTGTGTTGTCTCCTCCCTCATTCCAATCATGGTGTCCCTGAACCTTTTGTGTCCTTCACCATCCCTGTCTCTTGTCTTATTGATCTTGTTTGTTTGCATTTGCTTCCTCACCTACCAAACTTACATCACCCAGACATACCTACATCCCTTACCCAGCAATCTTTCTTACTGAATTTTAAAACAAATGGGCACCTGTCCCACAAAAAAAATGTCCCATGCATAGCTCTCCATTTTGCATGTGTCTTCTTGACCTACTTGATTTAGTCCAATTGACTATACAGCATGAATGCATTGTTATCACCCCTCTTTCTGGATGCATATTCAAAAGACTCTGCAATGCCTATTGCCTGAGTGGAATACAGAACATCTCAGATATTCTAGTTTGGATGAGGAAAACAATACTGTAGTGGACTTTAATGTTCATACTGTGACTGCACAATGTAATTGAATGGAAGAACCTCAGACCAACAATTTTGCTTACACAGACATTGCTTCTGTGTTCAGTAATGTTTCTGATCCTTTTGTGGTCTCTGACAAACCAGTAAGTACTGCAGAACTTACAATTTACAGAGAGAAATGTGAGACCCTTAGTAGATTGCTAAAAAAATACAAGAGTTTAGACTTGGAAAAAAATATTTTCAATGTTGTATTGAATTAAAAATAGTTCCAAAAGGTTTAAGTTTGTTTAAGTGTCCCAGTGGTGTAGAACAGACAAATCCCTCTTATGAGACTTTGAAAAAAATTTTTAATACTGCTGGTATTTATTTTCTAAAATTGCTCATTGACAATAACAGTGGTTTGCTAGCAGAACTAAAAGAAAATATACTCAACTTGATCAATGCATCCAAAATGACTTTCGTAATAAAATAGGTGAGCGAAGAGAATATTGAAGTATTTTAGAAGACGTTGGAAACCATTAAGAGACTGTTATTAAACGTAAAAGTTCTAAGCTGTTAAGGGATGTAACAGCTTATGAAAATGTTTCAGCTTACCCTGTGTTTGAAAATGTTGTTAAAAATGTTAAATCAGCAATTAATACTAATAACAAATACAATGGTGTTTCCAGAAGTAAAAAGTCTAAAATGGGTTAGTTCCACTTTAAGAGAACAGGGCAGAGACCTCCAGTGGATAATTATCACAATTTGAATTCAGGAGGTAATAAAAGCTCCACCTCTGTAGTGGATCTGGTTTGCCATGAAGCATCAGCTGCCTCTTCCTATCCTAAGACTTCAGCAACAGCTTCTACTAGTAACATCACTGATTTAGGAGCTAGGCCAAAAGATTTTAAAACTTGGAAATGGAAGGGAAAGGTCCCAGAACCAGAATTGCAAAGAAAAAGGACAGAATGGCTTCAGACTCTTCCATGGACAGTTAAGTGAACATTACACTGTTGAATACTACTGCAGATAAGGAACAGGGCAGACTCCAAAAAGTAAGCAAATGCCACAAGTCTCAAGTGCAAACGAAATTTATTAAACAGACAATAGAAAGCCGGTAAGCGCTTTTGGCCTATACACAGAACTTCAGCAGACAATCCATAAGAAAAAGGAAACCATTTTTAAACCTTGTCATACACACTGTCATCATTACTAACCACACCCCTTTAAAGTCATAAGCAAATTAATACATAAAAACTAAATATAAAATTAATAATATTAATAAATATGTACACAACTTTAATGTTCGTTTGTCTTTTGGCTTTTCTCGGTTAGGAGTCGCCACAGCGGAACTCCAATCCGCTAATGATTGGCAGTTGGTTTTTATGATGTTGAGTTGCCAGCCCAACACCCAATCTTCAACGAAGGCATGCCCTAAAATCCTAAAACATATATATATATATATATATATATATATATATATATATATATATATATATATATAGGTTCATAGGTTCATAGGTTCATAGGTTCATACTAGGCTATCTGCCCGAGGGCATTTATAAGCCTTTAGTATGGGGAACTATACCCATTATTTTGCTGTGCCTCTGTCGAGCAGTGACACTGAGGTAATTCCTGGGGTATATCTGCGATCTCCCATCCATTGGTCAAGATTTCTCTTGAACAAGGCCAGTGCTCTGCCTCACATGTGATTTTATTCCACAGCATAGGGAGTCTTTGGGTGATGAATCTATCCCTCCAGCACGCCCTATTAATAGCACGAGGTTTAAGTCTCCCCTTGTGGCTCTGATGGATCTAGATTTTTGAGGTGAAGCATATTCATCAAATCTGGGTTTGACATGGCCTTGTATGTTAGGCAAAGGTCACCTCTGAGCAAGCGACTGAATAGAGCTGGAGTTCTTTCAGTCGGGCAGCATAGGACAGATTTTGAGACCCTTTATCCTTTTGGTGAGGAACTTTTGTGTCCTCTCCAGCTGCTGCAAGTGTCGGGTCAGATACATTTGGGGCATTGTACTCAATCATTGGTCTGATGAGTGATGAGTAAAGGGAGACTATGACCTCCCTTGATCTAGATGAGAATCCCTTCATGATAAGGTGGGCAATGTAGAAGGACTTCCTAACTACTTTAGCTACATGGGTGTCGAATGACAGACTACTATCAACCTGGGTCCCCAGGTCCCTGATAACTTCTTCTGTGCTCAGTGGATTGCCACCTATTTGGTAGCTAAGGGTAACCTTGTTTTTCCCGAAGGGTATGACTATGCATTTTTTGGCATTTAACTTTAGGCCGTGGCTCTGGCACCAGTTATCCGTTTCTGTAAGACCCTTCTGAAGGATATCTGTGTCAGATGTGTTTTCTACTATGGCGCCCAGTTTGCAGTCATCTGCAAACTTTGTCAGCCATAACCCTCCTGTGTTTGCTTGTACTTGGAAAAGTAGATGCCAAACAAGAGTGGGCCCAGGACTGAGCCCTGTGGGACACCACTTGTGACAGGCTTTGAGTCTGACATGGCGCCAGCAACTCTGACCCTGTGGGTTCTGTCACTCAGCCAGTTTGCAACCCATCTTGTGATGTATGGGTTAACATTTAAGCTGATGAGTTTTTCAATGATACCCGAGTGGGGTATTGTATCAAAGGCCTTAGCCAGATCGAGGTAGGCTGTATGGACTGCCTTTTCCTCATCAATGGCTTTGGTGACTGTTTCAAAAAGTCAACCAAGTTTAAAGGCATGATCTGCCTTTGACAAAGCCAAACTGGGTTGGATCCAAAGTCTGCAAATTCCCTATGTCTTTATTTATGAGGTCCATTATGATCCTCTCCATGGCTTTGCAGATAAGGCTTGTCAAGCTAATGGGCGGTAATTTCCAGGGTCTGTGGAGGCACCGCCTTTGTGAAGTGGGACCACAGTTGCAGTGCGCCACTCCCCTGCAGCATCCAGAGGTAAGACTTTGATTAAACAGCTGTCGTAGCTGTGGGTTTAATTCCTCATTGAGTTCGTGGAGCACACAGCGGACACCATCGGGTCCCATGGATGCTGTGTTTTTGCTTTGGAGAGAGCAGTTCTCACTTGGGCGCTGGAGATGTTTGGGGGCTGCACTCATTTGGTATAGATATCTCTCCTTTTGGGGAGGGGAGAAGTTTGCACTGAACCTGTCAGCCAGTATGTTGGCAATGTCTGTAGGATCAGTAATCTTCACATCATTTTGAACTAGTTCTGAGCATATCTGGGAGTTTCCTCCTAGGTTTCTAACATAGCTAAAGAAGGCCTTATGATTGTCTTTTGAGTCTTTAGCTATTTTTCTCTCGAAATTTGCTTTGGATGATTTTATGAGAGCTCTTAGTTTTTACTTATAGTGATCAAGGGTGTCTTACCTTTTAAGGATTTTGCTCTATCTTGTAGTAGCTTCCTCCTTTGTTGTAGAGTTTGTTTATGGCTGGGGTCCACCAGACTGGACGCTTGCCTTTGGTACAAAGAGTCTTTGTTTTGCTTGGGATTGCCTTATCCATGCAGTCCTGCAGGTGCTGGTAGAAGGCTGTAAGTGATTCAGCGGCTTGAGTATTGTTTTCCGCCTGCCTCGGGCCTGAAAGGAGACCACACTAGTCTTTAGAAGTGTGAAGTCGGCTTTTAGAAGTTCTTTACTGTGGTCTTTTTATTTCAGGTGGGGGTGGGATGAGGACCTCCAGCGAGATTAGTTTGTGATCTGATCTCACCAGTGAGGGGTATACTTCCGTGTTGAACATTGTGCTCCCATGTTCGTGATGATGAGATCAAGTATGTTATCTCCTCTTGTGGGGATGGTGACTAGTTGTTCCATGGCATTTGAGTTTATGAATTCCAGGAACTTTTGGGCTAGGGTGTTTGGGCTTGAGTAGTGTTCCCAGTCTATATTAGGGTAATTGAAGTCACCTAGTATGATGGTGTTTGGTGATACATTTATCCTCTAGTGTTTTCAGGAAGGCCATGTGAGTTTCCTGAGTTTGTGAGGGTGGCCTGTAACATGCTACAATTTGCAGAGCAGTCTTGCCTATGGTTAATTGCACCTGGATGGTCTCCGATGCATCGCACCAGTCTTGTGGTGTGGGTGTCCTTGATGAATATGGATACCCCCTCCTTTCTTGGTATTGTCCGGATTTTGGGGGCATGATATGAGGTAAAACCTGATAGCGCTGGGGTGCTCTCAGGAGCCTTGAACCAGGTTTCTGTCACAGCACAGACATATATATATATATATATATATATATATATATATATATATATATACAGATAAATAAATAAATATTATCTTCTTAAAGCTCTCAATTTTAAGAGGGAACTAATAGAAACGAGAATCTTTCAATTTGTTCCCTCTTAAAATTGAGAGCTTTAAGAAGATAATATTTTATTTATTTATTTATTTATCTGCATAAATATATATGTAAATGTTTTAGGATTTTATATTAAAGTTGTGCACATATTTGTTAATATTATTAATTTTATATTTAGTTTTTATGTATTAATTTGCTTATGACTTTAAGGGGGTGCGGTTAGTAATGATGACAGTGTGTATGACAAGGTTTAATAATGGTTTACAAAATGAAAGGAAGCACCCACCAGGGCAATAGAGCTTTAATAAGATAATATTGATTTATTTATTTATTTATCTGCATAAATATATATACATATATATATATATATATATATATATATATATATATATAAATGTTTTAGGATTTTATATTAAAGTTGTGCACATATTTATTAATATTAATTTTATATTTAGTTTTTATGTATTAATTTGCTTATGACTTTAAGGGGGTGCGGTTAGTAATGATGACAGTGTGTATGACAAGGTTTAATAATGGTTTCCTTTCTCTTATAGATTGTCTGATGAAGTTCTGTGTATAGGATGAAAGAGCTTATCAGCTTTCTATTGTCTGTTTAATAAATTTTGTTCGCACTTGAGACTTGTGGCATTTGCTTACTTTTTGGAGTCTGCCCTGTTCCTTATCTGCAGTGGTGTTCAGCAGTTTCTTTTGAACATTACAATGCTGCTGACAATGTAATTAACCTATCTAGTTTTGTTCTGAATGAAAACCATTGCAAAATTTTAAAACTTGGTTTGAATTTTATACCAGCTAAAAAAGCCAATGTAAGGAACACTATGTTGGACTTGAAGAAATATGTTAAATCTTTGAATTTAAATTTCATTTTAAGAGATGTTAACATGAATGGCAGTTGTTTTGTTAAGTCTTTGTCTTTTAATACTATGCTTTCCCATACTTTAAAAGTATTTTAAATTGTTTGTGAAAGACAGATAAGGGAAGTATCGAATCACGATCATTTAACAAACAGAAATAAGTATTATAATCTTACTAAGGATTATAAAAAGGCTTTAACTGAACTAATAAATAATGAAAAAATAAGAATTATGAAAAGTGATAAAGGGGAACGCTTGTAATGGACACTGAACGTTATGTTAACAATATTGTAAACATGCTAAACAATGTGCAAGAGTATGAGCAAGTAAATTTAAATGTTGTTAGCAGTTACAGGATGATTTATTCATTCTTATTTGAGAATTTTTTGAATGATAATTTGGACAAAGCTATGCATGATTTTTCTAACATTGAAAAACCCAGACTGGGGGTTTTGTTTGGAATTCCAAAAATTCACAAAAATCGAACAAACTCCCCTTTCAGACCCATCGTATCTGCCCCCAACTATATAACTGAAGGTGTTTCACTGATGGTCAACTACTTTTTCAAGCCTTTACTATTTAAACTACTCTTACCTTAAAGACTCATGGAATTTTTTAAACTGTTTTAGAAATTTTTCAGAAAGTGTTGTGTTTGACCCACGTAAATACATTTTATTCACAGCAGATGTGTTATCTTTATTTATTTGTATTCCACATGATACTGGTGTGGAATATGTTAAATGGTTTTTAAACAGATTTTCTGAGTTTTCTAATGATCAAGTTAATTTCTACAGTGAACTCCTGGAAATTTTATTAAACAATAATTATTTTACATTTAATAAAAAGATTTTTAGACACATTAAGGGGGTAGTGATAGGGTCCCCCACTGCCCCCTCTTTTGCCAATATGGTAATAGGTTGGTGGAAGTACCAGATATTGTATAGTTTTTTCAACCAGTCCCAGGTTATTTTTTACAAAAGATTCATGGAAGACTTAATTTTTGTAATAAAAGGTAATTTAGATAGAGTCCACAACTTTGTAGGAGCCTTAAATCAGGGCTCTGAGTTTTTTAAATTCATTCTTCGAGATGTGGGGTTGAAACTCAATTTTTTAGATGTTAATTTAGAATGGGATTTGTGCTTTAATAGGTTTGTCAGTAGAATACACTGTAAGAACACATTTACAAATAGTTACTTACATTACCATAGTTTACATCCTTCTTTTATGAAGAAAAATATTCCAAAGGGGCAGTTCATAAGAGCAAGCTGTATGACTAGTGAAAATTCACATTTTTTTAGATGAAGTAGAATTTATTATTCATTTATTTCTTGACAGGGGATATCAAGAGGTTCAGCTAAGAAACACAGCTGAGTTTGTTATTAGCAAAAGTATGTCCCATTATCCCCCATTCTTGTTGTTCCATTTGTTAATAATATTGGTAATAAAACCAATAAAGGACATACATACTGCAATTTGGACATGACAGTTGATTCAGTGCTCATTCAAAACATTATTAAGGAAAATTGGAAAATGTTGGAAGGAAACCAAGACCTTTTTAAGGTCGTTGGAATTAGACCTTTTTGTGTTTAAGAAATCTTGTAATTTAATTTTTTTATTTGAAGAAAATGAAGTAACAACTGGTAACAGGTTAACTAACTGTAATAGAGCCCTAGGTATGTTTAAATGTGGTTGCTGTAATACCTGTAGGTATATTTTGGAAGGACCATACATAAGTTTAGGACACTTGCCTTATACTATCAAAGTCCCTGATCATTTCAATTGTAAAAGTAAAGGGTTGATTTACATTGGGGTGTGTTCCCACTGTGGTGCCTTTTACATTGGGATGACCACTCATACATTGCATACTAGAATTTGGGAGCATTATTAAGGAAGATGTTAAAAATGCTTTTTATAAGCATACACTTAGATGCCCTCAGTACAACAAATTTATTTTTTCAGTATTGGAACAAAAGGAACTGGATGTGAGGGGTGGTGATTTTAAAACTCTATTAGTACAAAGAGAAGCTTTGTGGCAAATAACATTAAATTCTTATCAAGAATCTGGATTAAATGAGGCTGTGAATATTAAATGTTTTTAAAGCACCATAGGGTGTATGTCAAAAATAATTTTGTGATATTGGTCATTTTTTCTGTATTTTTACCTTGTTAATTGATTTTAATGATGTCATAATTGAAGTGCATGTTTTATTATTTCATTCTGATTATATAAACCTGTATTGTTAGTGAGTTAATGTATCTGTTTTTTTTTCTGAAGAAGTCTCTAATGAAAGCAAGTAATAAATGCAAGTTTATGTTAATTTTTGGTCTACCTTTGTCTTTGGCTATTCCAGAGGTATTTCTTTGATATATCCAATTTCTTCCAAAGAACAATACAAATCCAAAGTCACAACTTTATTTGAAAAGTTTAGCTCTTTCATCTTTTTGTTTAAGACTTCATCAGACCTAAAAACTCCACAATAAAACACACTTTAAATACATCAGTATAATTAATCCCTAACCAGTGAAATCACTATCACTAATTATCCCTATTTTTTTTTTGCTGATGTGTTTTTCTTGTGTCATTTCATGGTTTATGAGTTTAAGACTCTGTCTACTGAAAATGCTAGACATCTACAAATCAAATGGGGCAACAATAACTTGCTCCAGAGATCTCAACCTAGCCTTAGATATAAACAAACCCTGCCCTACTGTAAATGCTCCACATCTGCAAATCAAATGGAACATGAATAACTTGCTCCAGGGATCTCAACCTAGCCTTTGCCACTCCTCTGTAATAGGTTCCCACTACATGTGAAGCAGTGCTCCTCAATGACCTTATTCAAGCTCAACCTCGATGATTGGATATGTGATTGAAAAGTCACCCCTGGGGTAGCACCTATGTCCCTCATTGACAGCACCAGTTGGTGCTGATCACAAAATCTCTCTGCTAACAATGACCAACTAACTATTCTTAATAAGGGTACTTGCATTTTTACAAGACTAGGCTTGTAAATGCCATATGGCCATTAGACTAGTAACCTCCCGTGAACCTATGAAGATATGAACCTATACAGGCCTCCCAACATCTTATAGGTTCATAGGTTCATAGTTTCATAAGTTAGTACTAGGCTATCGGCCTTAGGGCCTATACAAGCCTAGCTATAACAATTCCCTGGCTATTTCTTCCCACAGTATTTACTTCCCTGGACCCCTGTCTAGCAGGGCAACTAATGTGATCCCCAGGGTGAATTTCCTATCTGCCATCCAATCATCAAGGTTCCTTTTGAAGAGGGCCAAGGAGGCTCTCTGCTTGACATGTATGGGCAGTCTATTCCAGAGTCTGGGGAGTCTCTGGATCAGGAACCTATGCCTCCAGCATGTTTTGTTCATTGTGATGACAAAATTTAGATTCCTGGAGCGTGTGGCTCTGAGGGATTGGGACTTTTTTAACTGTAGCATGTCCAACAGCTCTGGGTTTGACATTGCCTTGTATGTTAAGCAGAGATTACCTCTGAGTAGACAATATGTGACAGAGCATAGGTGGAGTTTATTTAGACGGTCAGCATAGGGCATCTGCTTTAGGCCTGTGATTCTTTTAGTGAGGTATTTCTGCAGCCTTTGCAGTTGTTGCAGATGTCTTGAGAGGTAAATACCAAACGGTGCATTGTATTCTATAATGGGTCTAATGAGGGATGAGCACAGTGGGACAATGACCTCCTTTTTTCTGGATGAAAAGCCCTTAGTGATGAGGTGTGCCACGTAGTAGGATTTCTTGACTGTTGTGGCAATGTGGTTATCGAAGGTGAGACCACTGTCCACCTGTGTCCCTAAGTCTCTTATCACATTTTCAGTGTTTAGTGTACTACCACCTATGTGGTAATTCATGTATACATGTTTTTTTCCCAAAGGGAATAACTTTACATTTCTTGGCACTGAGCTTGAGCCCATGGCTCTGGCACCAAGCATCTGTTTCTGTAAGGCCCTTTTGTAGAATATCCACATCATTTGGGGATTCAATAATGGCTCCCAGTTTGCAGTCATCTGCAAACTTTGTTAGCCAGAGTCCCTTAGTGTTGGCCTATACTTCACAGAAGTAGATGCCAAACAAGATCGGTCCCAGGACTGAACCCTGACGTACTCCACTTGTCACTTGTCTGGAGCTAGACTTGGAGTCAGCTACTTTTACAGTGTGGGTTCTGTCAGTAAGCCAGTTGGGATCCCATCAAGTGACATAGGGATTAATGCCCAGCTTAGTAAGTTTATCTGTGATTCAAGAGTGGGGGATGGTGTCGGAGGCCTTGGTGAGGTCCAGATAGGCTGTGTGGACCATCTTACCCTTGTCCATGGCTCTGGAGACTGATTCAAAGAAGTCAATCAGGTTCAGGAGACAAGATCGGCCCTTCATAAATCCAAACTGCATGGGGTCCAGTTTTTGAAGGTTGCCAATGTCTTTGTTTATAAGTTCCATGATAATACGTTCCATGGTCTTGCAGATCAGGCTCATCAGACTGATGGGGCGATAGTTCTCGGGATTCAAGGTGGCTGTCCCCTTGTGGAGTGGGATAACTGTAGCTGTGTGCCACTCAGTGGGCACGAAGCCTGAGGTGAGGCTATGTCTAAACATGACACTTAGGTGAGATGCCAGTTCATTTTGTAGTTCATGTAGTACACAGCCTGGGATGTCGTCTGGTCCCATGGATGCTGTATTCTTATCTTTGGAGAGTGTGTTTTTTACCTGTGTGGCCGTTATTACTATTATTCTCTCCAACGTGCTCTGCTGATGTCATCCACTATAAGTTGGCCTGCAATCTTGTGAAGATCAGACTTGTGCTGTGGCACTTGTGTAAAGTACTGAGTTCTCTAGTCTGTGTACTTAAATAGGTAGGGGTTCTGTTCTCACTGCAGTCAACTGTGTGTTTTGTGTGTGTGTTTCTAGCCCAAATAGCAGAAGTGTGTATCCTACAGATGTTCTTACATTCACTGCTGCAGTATTCTTAACATATGGGATTCCCTGCTGTGGAAGGCCAATGTTCGGCCAGCCTACCAAAGACTTGTTGTTGATTTAAAGGTATGCCAAACATCACCCAAATGCTCCTTGTGTAGCATAGGGCAAGGCGACGGTCAGGCCTACCATTGTTACAACTTCTTTGCTGACAGTCCAAATGTATCTTTTCACCATTGGTGTGTTTACCTGCATCTGTTTTCTGCCAGTTGAACACAGTGTCATTCTCCAGTAGACTACATATGCCTATTTGGTGATTTCTTGACAGATGCAGATAAGAGCCATGTTGTGTTTTTTGTTTTTCTTGTCTTATTTTATGCTCCTTGGGTTAATGTCATCCAGGAAGGGTAAATGCCAGTGTGGGAGACAGATAACCCATAAAGGCTGCCACAATATGTGTCCTTTTTGTCTAGGGGCTTCTCATGACCATACATCATGTTCAATTTGTCTGGCATTTTTCCCAGAAACTCTTGCAGTAGACTTTCTTCCCTTTCCTTGATCTTGAGAACCAGCGTCTTAAGCTTCTCGCTAAAGATACAGTGCAAGGAATCTTCCACCATGATGGTCAGGCATTAAGGAACAGGAAGGTGAAAAAGGAACAAATGGAATCTTCCACTGTCCAGATACTGAAAGTGTTTCATCCGAGGTTATTACAAACCCAAAGGCTCACCCAGCTGTGTTGCCAGATTTCTCTGCCTTGACCATATTGGAGACCAGTGAGGTTTCAGCTGGTAGCATGTCTGAAGAGGCTTTACAGGTGTCCATCTTGGACATTCACGGGGAACCACTGTTGATTTTTCTTGAGGGGTGTTCCTCTGTTTTTACTTGGGGAAGAAGTTCCTACTATGTTTCTAGATTGTTGTCCTGGGTCTAAGCCTTCTCAGTTTTTTGGAGGGGACATTCACTTAAAAAAGAAAGAAAAACTTAAACATGTTTCTTCTGCTCCTAGGGATCCATAGTATCATAGGAAATTTCTGGGCTATTGGCCCTGGGGCCCTTATAAGCCTAGCCAAGAGTTTAGCCCATGTTTACACAAGTCAGTACCCAAAGTCCCTGTCCAGCAGGGATAAAGGTGGAATTCCAGAGGTGTAGTTTCTGTTTCCCATCCAGTTATCCAGGTTGCACTTAAAAAGGTATAATGAGGTACTCTGCTTCATGTGGAGACAGAGTCTATTCCACAGATGGGGGAGTCTCTGGAACACAAATCTGTCCCACCAACAAGTCCTGTTGATGTCACAGACTAGGTTGAGGGCTCACGTGCAGGTTACTCCAGTCAAGCTTGACTTGTGGATATGCAGCAGTCCCATCATGGTCTACGATTGCTTTGTATGCTAGACAGAGGTCATCTCTGAGGAGTCTGTATGAAACTGAGTAGAGGGACAGGGCTTTTAGCCTATCTGTGTAGAGTAGATGTTTGAGGCCCTAGATTCTCCTGGTGAGGAACCTCTGTGGTCTCTCCAGCTGTTGCATGTGCTTTGTTTGGTACATGGTGAAGGGGGCATTGTACTTAATAACTGGCCTTATAAGGGAAGAATACAGAGATGTTATGATCTCCTGGTCCCTGGATAAGATACCTTTATTTATGAGGTGGGCAATGTAGAAAGCTTTTTGTACAACGAAAGCAACATGATGGTCAAAAGTCAGGTTGCTATCAATCTAGGTGCCCAAATTCCTCACGACTTATTGTCTGCTTAGGATGATGTTATTAACATGATAATATGTGGGGATATCACTCTCCCCAAAGGGGATGATGATCCATTTTTTGGCAATCAGCTTGAGGCCACGTTTCTGGCACCAGTCATTTGTTTGGGTGAGACCCTCTTGGAGGATGTCCACATCACTTGGGGAATTGATGACCACACCCAGCTTGCAGTCATCTGCAAACTTGGTCAGCCATAGCCCACTGGTTTTGGCCTGCACCTCAGAGAAGTATATCCCAAATAACAGGGGCCCCAAGACTGATCCCTGGGGTACGCCTCTCATCATGGCTTTACTGTTTGTGGTGACTACCACTATTTTGATTAGGTGGGTTCTATCAGTGAGCCAGTTTGCTACCCATCTGGTAACATATGGATTGCTGCCTAGTTCAGAGAGTTTATCTATTATGTCCGAGTGGGGAATAGTGTCAAAGGCTTTGGCCAGGTCAAGGTAGGTGGTATGACCGTCTTCCCCTCATCCATGGCTTTGGTGACTGTCTCAAAGAAGTTGACTGGGTTTAACAGGCATGACCTTCCCTTGACAAAGCCAAACTGTGTGGGGTTAAGTGTTTGGAGGTTGCCAATGTCCCTGTTAATGAAGTCTATAATAATCCATTCCATGGCCTTGCAGCTCAGGCTAGTTAGGCTGATGGGTCTATAATTTCCCAGATTGGTGGATGCTCCACCTTTGTGTAAAGGGATGACAGTGGCTGTCCTCCACGTGGCTGGGACAAAGCCAATACTCAGGCTTTGGTTGAATAGGGTGCCTAATGGTGCTGGAAATTCATACCTGAGTTCATGTAGCATGCAGTGTGGGATGTTAGGATGGAGGCTGTATTTTTTGCCTTTGTGAGGGCAGTGATGACCTGTTCCCTAGAGATGAGGAGAGGGGGCAGATACCGGGGAGGTCCTGATTTACTCATGGGGGACAGAGGGGTGACGTTTTAGCTGAATCTGTCAGCTAGTAGGTTGGCTATATCTGCAGCATTTGTGTATGTAATGTCTTTAACCACCAGTTCTGAGTAGATGTGGGTGCTTCCTTTGAGATTGTGGACATATGTGGAGAAAGCCTTATGATTGTCTCTAGAAGATGTGGCCAATTTGGACTTGAAGTTGGCCTTAGAGGATTTCACTAGTGCTCTTATTTGCTTGTTCATGCTAAGGCGACATTGCTTCCAATTGTCACCTGCTCCTTATTAGTTCTGGACAGCAATTTTTTCCTTTTGTTATATAGTCTATTTATTGCAGTTGTCCACCAGACAGGTTTACTCTTCCTTGGGGAGGATGATTTTGTTCTGTCAGATATTCCTGATTCCATCCATCTGTATAAATGCTCGTATAGTACTTTGGTGTAGATTTGGACATTGGTGCTAGTTCCTACAGAGGGGGAGGGGGCTGTGAAGCTGTTTATACCATCCTTCAGGAGGTTGTAATCATCTTTCGAGAAGTTTTTTTTGTTTGAACCTAGCTAGAAGGGGGTCAGCGGAGATGGTGACATTGAAACTGTTCGCATTATGGTTGGATCTTACCAGGAAGGGTGATACTGTAAGGGTGCTGCAGTGGTTACTCATGTTGGTTAATACCAAGTCCAAGATATTATCACCTCTTGTGGGGGTATTGACTAGCTGTTCCAAGGCATCTGCATTGATAAAATCAAGGAATCTCTGGCCATTTGTGTTCTGGCATGAGTAGTTTGTCCAAGCTATGGTTGGGTAGTTAAAGTCGCCCGGGTTCAGGATAAAGGGTTGAATCTTGATATATTCAAAGATGTCCAGATAGGTGTAGTGGACATCTTGAGTCAAATTTGGAGGCCTGTAGCTACCTATGATTTGAATAGTGGTCTTTTCAATGGTTAACTGCACCTGGAGTGTTTCCTGTGTGTGTGTGTGCCTTTAATATATATTGAAACTTTACCTCCTTTGGCTTTGCTGCTCACAGTTTGGGGTCTGAATGTATAATAGGATGATAAAGCAAGTAAGGCTGGGGTGCTCTCCGCAGCCTTGAACTAGGTTTCTGTGACTGCACAAATGTCCGCATCTTCCAGGGTTAAGAATGATTGCAATGAGTGCAGTTCCATGTTTACACTCCTAGCGTGTAGCAGCATGACCTTTAATTTGCATTTTGTTGAAATTTTTATGTTGGTAATATGGACCTCATGGTTTGTCCTGAAAAAGGCACTATGGGGGAGGCAAGAGCCTTTGCCAGAAGCCTGAAGCCCAATTGAGACAGATGCAAGCCATCTCTAGAAAAACATTGTGGTCTGTCAATCACATTTCCCCAGGCTGTCAGGTGCTGGATCTCCCTGGAATTATACCAGAAACTAAGCCAATTGTTAAAGTCAATCATTTTCTGTTTGTATTGAGGCATCATTCTGGGTGATGGTAGAATGCTGCTTAAGGCTAGGGACATACCTGCCTGGGAAACATATTCAGTGAGCTCAACCATATCTCTCTTCATATAGTCCAGGGAGCTACATCTCAAGTCGTTTACACCAACATGGACTGTGACAGAGTCATAACAGTACTTGTTGCTGAGAGACTTGAGTGCATGTGTGATATGATGGATTTTGGCACCTGACAAACAACTAACCATGACTTTCTCCTTATCCAGCCTGGTGAGAGGCACATCTGTGTGTCTTACAATGGAGTCTCCTATGACTAATATGTTGGGTTTATGGTTAGGCCTTAGTGGTTGTGAAACAGGTGTGTGGGATATGCGTGGCATGTGGTGTGGAGGGTTGTGGAGTTTGCGTGTGTTTTTGCCTCTGAGGTCTCCTTTGTTTGGGTTTGTTTTTGTTAAGAACCTCCACATATGTCAGTGTGTATTGTGTAGCTGTGGGTGGTGTTTGAGGTGTAGTGATTGTGTTGACAATCTTCTCGGTGCCAGATATACTCTCTTGTGAGGGAGAGAGCATAGACTCTAGGTTCATAATCTAATTACATCTCTCATAAATTGTGTCCCTAGGTGGTAGTAGTAGATGGTTGTCCATGTACATGAGGCAGTTGCTACACTGTCTCAGGATGCTAATATCAACCAGGCTGCCAGAAGAAACCATAGGAAATTGTCCATCCATATTTGTCAGAATCTGAGGGAAAGATGTCAGGGAGAGCTAAGGGTTAGGCCTAAAGCCCAAGTGCTTAAACCAAAACTAAGAGGCTTAGAATAACACTTACAATTTAAGCATGCTAAAAACAAGCAGTAACAAATGCAGCAGAAAATATACAATTGAACACTTTAGAGAACAAGTAGCATAAAAAGCAAGATGAAGTAACAGAGTAGGGGGAGGAAACAAAACACTGTAAAAGCAGCTGAATAAAATGTTTTTTGTTTGAGGAATAGAAGATAATTCAAGATTAAGAAACTAAGGGGGTTGGCCTTCTCAAATGTTGTCTCATGTTGCCTCTGTATTAGGTAGAAAGAGCTAATGAAAGTGGAGTGGGAGGAGTGTCCCAGATCAAACTTACAGTTGCAAAACCCCCAAGTTTAAGAACAAAACAACAATAGGGATGGAGAGAGAGAAACTATACTACAGCTACTAACTACACTATTTTAGGCAGAAAACACTAAAGAAATGTTTATCACAGCAGAAGAACAGCAGAGGGACACTTAATTAATGTTTTAAACAGAAAAAGGTGTAAGGAGAGTCTAGAGAATGCTTTTAACTCCAAACAAATCAGTTATATGATACACTCCTTGGCAGGAAAATCAGAACAACAGATGCTTGACAAATGGAGAACATTTCCAGTTAATACATTTCACACAGTGAAACCTAGCTAAAAAGGCTTTACAAACAGTGAGGCAGTAACAAAAGTGATTTAACAAGCCCAGTAAGGCAGATGATTGCAGTACAACAGTGCTAATAAGTTTATAGCAATAACATTCAGTAAAATGTAGGCAGCAGACAATAAAAAGTGCAATATATGGTAAGGATAAGCAATAACTAGTAAAAATAAGAAAACATTATGCTTATTGTTATATATCACAGATCAGAGTTGTGGTCAATGCCCCTCCTCCATTCAGCATAGTATGAATAATCGACAAATTGATTGGTAGGCCTTTGCTCAGTGGCTATTTACTGCTTTAATGTCCCTAAAGCCTCCTCAGTGAGTTTCAGTTCCTGCTCCTCCTTGGTCCTCTATTCCCCTTAAAAGGCATAGAGAACAGGATTCTTCTGGGGATGAGTCAGATTCTGATGACAAATCCCTGACTTATTCTACTCAAATTCCTTCTCCTTTGGATTATGGGTAAGAGGAAAATGAATATATTAGTCCTCATGTTCCTTTTGAGGAAATTTCTTTTGCTGACACACTGTCTAGGATGATGGATTTTTTTAAGTGGGACGGTGATCAGGTCTCTGATATTCATAAGAGTTACTAAGAGTTGTTGTAGTTGGCATTTTATAAGCCTTCAACTATTCCTCCTGTTTTTGCTGCTTTGATGGATACTTTTTCCAATACCTCTCATGCACTTGATTCTCTGCCCCCTCTGCCAAGAACCCTGACAGGTTTGATACGGTGCCTGAGGATTGTTCTTTTTTGTATAAATGTCCTGCTGCTAACCCCTCTGTAGTCCCTAATAAGCCATCTCAGTTGCTTCTCTCACCCAAGTTATTGCCTTCTGACAAGGACAGCAGAGCGGGTCTATATTAGATCAGCAAACGCTTAAAAAAGCGAACGCTGATTGATCGACCTTATGTAAGCGAAAGTTTACAGTCTTGAACTGTCAGATCAGTGATTTTTTTCCTAGGGAAAAAAATCGCTGATCCAAAACACATACACACAACACAAGCACACCAAACAAACAGAAATCCACACACATACACCTAAAATCTGACACCTAACCCTACACTAAACTATGCACACACCACTAACTATCCACTTACCTTAACCCAAACCCTGACCCTAAGGTCCGTCACTATCGCACACTCACCTCACCTGCTCCCTAACCCTAACTCACCTAAACCCACCCTAACCCTCACGTCCACACAATCACACACATACCTTACCTGAGCCCTAACCCTAACTCACCTAACCCACCCTAACACTCACATCCACACAATCGCACACTTACCTGAATCTGACCCGTAACTGTCCACCACAGCACTGAAAATATCGAAGCAACAGAAACGGACAACCAAATTCTTTCCCTAGGAAAAAAATAGAGTTTCTGTTGCTTTGATATTTTTAACATTCGCTAAAATAAGGTAGATCAATCAGCGTTTGCTTGTTTAAGCGTTCACTGATCTAATATAGACCCCAGCAGGGCTATGGAATGACTGGGCAAGAAGATTTACACTTTTGCTACCCCTGATTTTAGGGCTATTAATTATTAGATCCATATGTCTAGGTATGTGTTGGCTCTTTTTTCTCAGGTCTGTTACCTTATTTCTGATTTCTTAGACTCTGAGGGTAAAACATCTGTTCTTTCCTTGGTAGGGGTTTCCTCCCAAGTCATTCATCATTTTATTAAATGTAGTTATGATGCAGCAGATGTCTTTCTAGGGCTGCTGTTTATGGTTCAGTGATGGGGAGATATTCTTGGCTTAGGCTTCAATCTCTACCTGATGATATTAAGGCTAAGTTGATGGGTGCTTCTCTGGATTCTAAGTTTTTTGTTTGAGGAAACTGCTGCTGGTTTGTTGAAGTCTTTCAGGATAAGGGTAAGGCCTTACAGAAGCTTAAACATGTGTTTGTTTTTCCTGTTCCTAAATTTCAGAGAAACTACTCAGTTAAGCCTGCCTTTGTTTGTAGGCAATCCTGCCCTTCTACTAAAGGTAAGAAGAGTGGCAAATGGGCTCCTTTTGCTAAGGCTCTACAGTTTTCAGGGACTCTGAAGCCTTCCTTTCCAGACAAACCAGGTGTTGTATGACTACCCATCCCTTCCCAGCCACATTCCTCTTTCCCTTTTTTTCTCTTTCTCTGCCTGTTTAGCTACAGATCATTCAGGATTCTGGGGTTCTGTCATTCATTCATCAGGGGTACTTCATGTTGTGGAAATCCCATCCTCCTTTTATGGGGCGTTCCTCAGCCTCCTCAGGAACAACTTCCCTTTTTCCCCAGAAGTTCTTCAAAATCTCTTGACTTCGGGTGCTATTCAAGAAGTGCCTATGTCCCAATGGGGGAAGGGTTCTACTCCAGATGGTTTCTAGTGCCCAGGAAAGAGAACACTTGGAGACCTACTCTAGACCTCTCTCATCTAAACACTTTTCTAAAAGTACTTTCTTTTTGGATGTTGTCCCTTTAGATTCTGTTTCCACTCTTGCTCCCGCAGGCCTATAAGGTGTCTCTGGAATTCAAGAATGCTTATCTCCATATTCTGATACATCCTCTTTTCAGGATGATTTTGCATTTCTCTGTTGCTTCCTGGCATTTTCAGTTCTCTGCTTTGCCATTTGGCCTTTCTACTGCCGCAAGGGTGTTCACCAAGCACCTGGTTCATGTGATTACTTTTTGCAGGCTTCAAGGGATCTAAATATTTCCTTACTTGTATGACCTGTTGATTCAGGCATCCTCTCTAGAGACCCTTTTGCAAAATCTTCATCTTATTGTTTCCCTTCTTTAGAGTTTGGAGTTCACTATACATTTCAAAAAGTCTTATCTGACTCCTTCTCAGGATCATGTTTCTCTGGGTTGCAGGATTCAGATGGTGCCAATGCTGGCTTCCCTGCCCCCTTCAAAGGCTTTAACTCTCGTTTCTTTCTTTCACACTCTTCTTCCTTTAGTTTCCATTGCTGCCAGGAAGTTTCTGAGAACTCGTTTTTTCATGGCATTCACCATTCCAATGCTCCTTCTGGCCAAACTTCACATGAGAAAGTTTCAGTGGTTTCTGAAGTCAGTGTGGCTTCAACATGCACATCCTCTAGACTTTGTAGTTCCTCTTCTTCCTTGTGTCAGGCAGAACTTCACTGGTGGATTCAGCAGTTGTCTCTGAATCCAGGGATCTCTTTTCATCCCACTCTTCCCTCTCAGGAATTCTTCACAGACACTTCAGACATGGGATTGGCGGGTGACATTTAGCTCCCTAAATGTCCAGGAGGTGTGGTTGCCTTGTCAGCAGAAGGAACACATCAATATCAAAGAGAAGAGAGCCCTTCTGCTGATTCTTCAGGCCTTTTATCGTCTTTTCTCTCCAGGGCCTTTCAAGGTGTTCACAGATAATACGACAGTTATGTGGTATATCAACAAACAGGGAGAATGAGATCTTATTTTCTTTGCTAGTTGGCACTTCTTGTATGAGATCTTGCTGTACAGTGTCAAGTTACTCTTCAGGCAGTTTATATCCCTTCCAGTCAGAACATTGTGGCAGACACTCTGAGCAGATCCATAACTCAGTCCCATGAATGAATGCTTCACTAGGATGTGTTTCTGGACATTATCCACCAGTGAGGTACTCATCAAGTGAATCCTTTTGCCTTCCTTCTGAAAAGACAACTTCCTCTGTTTTGTGCCAGAGTCCCAGGTCCTCTGGTGTGGAATGTGGATGCCATCTCATTTCCTTGGAAGGGGATGTTTCTTTATGCATTCCTTCCCCTTCCTCTCATTCCAAAAGTCCTATTCAAACTTCAACAGGATGCTCCTAAAATCTTGTTGGTGACTCCCTTTTGGCCTCAACAGCACTGGTTCCCTCTAGTCTGCATTTAACCAGGTGCAATCATCACAAGTTACCTCATAGGGTGGATCTACTATTACAAGAGAAGTGGTCTCACATCCATCCCTGCTTGTCCATGCTTCATTTGACGCTGTGGGTTATAGGATTTTGATTCCTCATAGACACCTTTTTTCTGAGGAAATGCTGCAAGTCCTGCAGGAGGCCAATGAACCTACTACTAGGAAATCCTACTTATCCAAATGGGAGAGGTTTTCTATCTGTTGTCTGTCTTGTAATCTGGACCCACTTACTATGGATGTTCCTTTGGTTCTCCCTTACTTTAGTGAGTTGCTCAGTGCTGGCTTGGCCTATTCTTCTATTAAGGCCCACTTATCAGCTGTCTCTGCTTGTCTGTCATTTTCTCCTCCTTTAGCTTCTAGATTTGAGGTGAAATAATTTCTTAAAGACATCCTTAGTATTAGACCTCCCAGGAGGCCTCTTCCTCCTCCCTAGGATCTTAATTTTGTTTTGGAGAAGTTGACTCAGGCTCCTTTAGAGCCTGCTGATTCACCTTCCTTGAATCATTGTTCCTGGAAGATCTTACTTCTGCCAGATGGGTGTCTGAGTTACAGGTCCTTATGCAATGTCCTCCTTTTTGATATTTCATATGGACAGAGAGTACTTGCGCATTAACCCTTCTTTTATGCCTAAGGTGGTTGATGCACTATCAAATAATCTATTAATCTGACTACTTTTCTTCCCTCTCTGCAAATTGACAGTGAGATGGTGCTGCATATTCTGGAGGTGCATAGACAACTCAACCTTTATTTGCATAAGGCTAAGGCTATTAGAAAATCCGATCAGTTATTTGTGTCTTTACATCCTAGATCTATGGGACTTGCTGTATCTAAGCAAACTATTTTGTCTTGGATTTCTAAGGTTATTTCTTTTTGTTGCACTTTTCATGGCAAAAGTCTTCCCTCTTCAGTCAAGACTCATTCTACTAGAGCTGTGGCTTCTTCTTGTGCTTTTTTCAAATGTTTAAATACTAATTATATTCTTGAATCAGCTACCTAGGCTTCTGTGCATACTTTACCAAGCACTACAAATTGCATAGTATCTCTAGAGTTAGGGCTGTTTTTGCTAGTATCATTCTTCATGGCTTTTTAGGGGACTTTTCAGCTCCTTCCCCCTCCCTAATTTCCTCTTGAGCTTTGGCACTCTCCCATATGTTAAGAATACTACAGCAATGAATGTAAGGACATAGTGCAGTTGTGTAAAGTCTTACCATAATGGTAGATGTCCTTGCCTTCACTGCTGCAGTAATCACTCCCTCCCTCTTTCTCTGTAGACCTTTGTCTTCCTGGATGTACAGACTACCTCTTGGGTTCCTTGGACTTGTGTTCCTACTGGGGAAATCAATTCTGACTATGGTAGCCCTGAACATCACCTTTATGCCCTATGCTATGCAAGGAGTGTTTGGGTGATGTTTGGCATACCTTTAAAGCAACAAGAGTTTTTGATAGACTGGCTGGACATCAGGCTTCCATGGCAGGGAATCCCATATGTTAACAATACTGCATCAGTGAAAGCAATGACATCTATTGTTATGGTAAGATTTTACAGAACTGTACTTTACCTCTCTAATCCCATGGATTGACAGTATTTAGATAGCTGCATATGCCTACATATCCATTTCATGCAGGCCTTCCAACATCTTCTCTCCAACATGTCCTGCTGATGTCATCCACTATATGTTAACCTGCAGTCTTGTAAAAGTCAGACTTGTGCCATGGTGCTTGTGTAAAGTACTGAGGTCTGTAGTCTGTGTACTTAGATCGGTAGGAGTTCTATTCTCACTGCAGTCAACTGGGGTTATGTTTGTGCTCTTGTTTGACATTACAGAGAGCCTTTTACACCACCATGCGGGACACCATTATTACCATATTCTCCTCAACAGACACTGCTGATGTCATAAGCTATATCTGATTTGTGGATATACACTATTCCCACCAGGCAGAAGTCAACTCATTTTATACAATACAGATTACAGTGACATGGCTTTCAGTCTATCCACATACATCATGGCATGGTTTGTAGGCTATGTGTTTTCTTGGTGAGAAATCCCTGTGGTCTCCTCAGCTGCTGCACGTGTCTGGTGAGGTACATGCAAAAAAGAGCATTATACTCTATTAGTGTTCTGGTGAGGTTTGAGTATAGTGCTGTAATATAATCTAAAATCTGAATATGATTGCATGACTTATGATGTGTATAACATAGGCTTTCAATACCAGTGTGGACACTTGGTGGGCAAAGTTCAGACTGTTAAGAGTATGTTCCCAGTGCTTGCATCACTGGGTTTCAGCCCAGCAGGACTGTTGCCAACCCTGTAGTTAGCATGAGATTCCACTTTTCAGAAGAACAAAATAAAGACACATTTCTGTATTTATTTGTAAACTGTGTGGCTTTGTCATCAATCGTTTGTCTGTGTTAGCCCCTCCTGTAGTATGTTATCATCATAGGTGGTCTCAATGATTGCACCCAGTATTCAAGAATCAGCAAATGTGGTAAGCCAAAGGCTGTATACTTTAGCCTGAACTGTCAAGAAATAAATTCCAAACAGTAAAGGGCCAAGCACAGATCCCTGGGGTACACCAATGGTGACAGCTCTACTGGTACAGGTTGAGTCACCATCTTTCACAGTATGTGTTCTGTCAGTGAGCCAGTTGGTTACCCATCTAGTACCATGAAGTTTAATCATAGGCCAGGAGACTTTCTCAATGACCCCTGTGTGGGAGATTGTGTTTAAACCCTACACCAGTTGAGGATAGACAGTATGCACTGTCTTATCTACATCTAGGCCTATCTCACAGAATCAATAGACCATGCCAACATCACAGATCACCAATCACATGACTCATCACATACACCTTCCTGACACAGTTGAATACACACTTCAACACACCCTCCACATGGACTATATTGCTGTAGAAGAGTGTTTTCAACATGCATCCATGTGAGTTTGGGGGTAGAGCATCTGATGCATGCATGTATAGACACATCCTGACTCTCTTCATCTGTGTGGTAGAGCAACATGTCATTATGGACCTTTTCTAAATGGACACTAGTAATATCCTGGCTGTGTGCAACAAAGCTGTGTGCGTTATTAGTGCTACATCATATCTCAAAGAGATCATTGATGGCATACATGACTACAACACTGTCATCCTTTTGAACTTGACAATCCCAAGGCATTTTACACAAATCCACACTGAGGTATTCACTCAACACTGTTAGATGTGGCCATATACACCTATATCGCCAAGTGGGTAGAGCAGTGCATCATATACATGGCATCTAATTATATTCACATGAGTGAATTGACAAGTATCTCCGGTCCAGTTATCAGGTCCATTGATCAAGGCTGTCTGTTAGTCCCTTCCCTTTCCATTATTTAAGTAATGGACATCACAGATGACATACACATCCTGTGTCCAAACAGCTGCCTGAAGGACTACAGATTGTGGGCAATCATTGACACCAGCTGTAATATTAGTATAATACAGGCAGTATCAACACACATCAAAGATTGCTGCCACAGCCATGACAACACCTGCAATGACAAGAAAACATGGGGGGAATTGGTTAGGTCAGGAAAACAAACACACAACCAAAGTATAATGTGGACATCATGTGATGACCTTCCACTAGACGAGTAATCAAGGAGCCTCAATCCTCACTACTGGCAACCATGGGGAACATTCACTGAGAGGATAACAAGCACACACACAATATTTTCAGATGTATCTCTCTGTATTAAGTGCAATTTCCCTTAAGAGCACACAGATACCATAGTCAGTTTGGAGCTGTTTTCCCTACCTTTATCCAGATCCCCAATAATACTCCCCACTAGCGCAGCTACAGAGTTGAGATCTCAGCTGAGTGACCTCTGTCCTACCAGTGCTTTGTGTCCCTGCCCAAGTAGCTAACACACACAGTCTTTGAGGGTTGATTTACACACACACGCACACACACACACACACACACACACACACACACACACACACACACACACACATATGCATACACACACACACACACACACACACCTGGGAAAGGGTGACACAGGTTTACTAGCTATGCCCCTTTCTGCCCAGACTATAACGTTGTTTCTACTGCCACCAGTCACTCCTGCCAGCTACCTTAAGGCCCTTAACAAAGAGTGTCCAATCTTACTGTGTAATATTAATATTAACACAAATGGTAGTTTGACCAAGAGCAAGACTATTAGGAGTGGGCCACGCAGTGTCACCAAATAAATATGCAATTACTCTAAAAACTTAAATATCTCTACACTGATCAGCCACAATGAACGGTTTAAATATATTTAATAATATTCACAGTGACATCAGAGTTCAAAACCACAGGAAATATTTAAAATAATATTGCAATACAGGCTCACACAAATAAAGAAAAACAAAATCCAAACTAAGCTTTGCTATATTCCTGACTGTATCTAAGAGAGTTACTATACCATAAAAACTCACTAATAGAGCAAGGCAGATGTGATGAATGGTTCTTATTGTTGTTGTCAGGTCCAAGACAGAATGCAGAATGCTCAGTCTCACTAGGAGACTTCTCAAATTAATATCTAATATAGTCCTGCTGGGTAGCTTGCAGAATGACATAATTTCTGGTCATCTGACGTCTAGTTCTCAAGCAAAACCCCCACTGCTGGAAGCTGGCAGTATTTAGCATCTACCTGTAAAAATATAGAGACAAAGGCTTTTGCTCAGATCTTTGGCAGATGCTAGACGTAATAAAGCAATCGCATTCCTTTATGCTTCAAAAGTAGCAATTAGTTCACTCCAGGGACAATACAGAAAACTTCCTAGTGCAGACTTTATGTCTCTAGCTACATTAAAAATGTGAGATATAGCCTCTTTATTGCATAGCCTATAAAGTAATTTAATTTCAGATATTTTTCTAAAGTTTGCTGGACTGAGGTTATCCTCCTGTATTCCAGTTTCCACTGTTAAAATATATACCTTTAAACAGTTACAACAGTGCATGTACGTTTCTCTTCTCTTTCACTAGGGCACACTGTGGTTACATTTTAAATACAGCACTTTTCAAATACCTTTTCAACACACACATCTGCACACGCAGTTTGATATGCACATACATACAGTCCTAATACATTTGTAAAAAAGCATCTTGTATAAATCATTTTGATATTCGCCAATAACATATAATTATTTACAAAATTCCAGCTAGCTGTGCTGGCAGTATCTCCTTTCATCACACATCACACGCTATAATCAGAGCAATAGGTATGGGACCTGTGTCCCAGGGTAGATGGTAAGTGGAACATCTTCCAGCATGTGGTCACAGTGCTGACTACTCCCTTGTATCTAACACAAGTACTTAGTATGAGAAGGATGTCCACATCAGAACCCATAATACCTCCATAGTTTCCAGCCTTCATCACACGAATAAATGAGTACACTGCACCCTTCTGCATGTGCCTCCCTACACATCTTCCACTGATATGTAATTGAAGTGTACCACCTTTATCACAGTGAGCTGTCACACAGCTTATTGGACATAAGTAGGTATTCTTTTTGTGACATAAACATTACTGTCTGATGGAGTAGAACCCCCATCGAGGTGTTACACCAGATGCATGTGTGCTACCTATTCTGGTGATGCACGTAGTACATGCATTGGTGTTTGACAACACTGATGGCATGAGTTACTTTCATGACATTGTGGATTGTGCCATATATGTGCCATGCACACCAGTCAACTAGCCTGTATTGATCATAATGTAGCATACAGGTATATCAGTGTCCCTTCTAACACCTGCAGCAGGTGTTA